>NC_079501.1:18110659-18427631 GCF_030052815.1 Hevea brasiliensis | reverse complement strand
TGTTTTGATTATAGATGATGAATTTTTATACTAAGACGCCTCTATAGCAATTTCAAGAACTTTTTCAAAAGGATGGCATTACAAACCATGGGATCTTACCAAGACCCAATGCTACTAGCTGGCAATTCTTAAATTCACTAGCTCAGCAAAATTCAAATATTTTTTGTCACACCTTACCCCTCTATAAGGCATAACATGATCACGTAGAATACCTAATGAACTACCGAACTTCACCTACCGATAACTCATTAAGTACCCTACAAGAGATTTTAAAATAATTCTCTTATTTTTTATAAGTGGCGAGCATTTCTAATAAGTATTTAAAACATGTAATTAAGTGGAAAGCTAGTTGAAAATTTTGGCCCATTTTATTTTTCAGCAAATTTTATAAAAATTTTGACAGAGTTTCCTCTGTATTTTGAGAAAACAGTTCTTCAAATACCTATAAAAAAGCACTTCTAAAAATTTTTCTCAACAACTGCTTCAATTTCATACTCAATCTCAATCAATTTCTCAACGCATTTATCAACTTTCAAATTTCAAATCCACTATCCAATGATCATCAAAATACTAGTAATCCATTTTATTCAAATTAAATAAAATAGTTCCATTCATATTTCATTAGAAACAAAACAATTTAGATACATCATTATAAAATTTATATTAAGAGAATTTCAAACTACGATATATATTACAACTTTATACAAATTTTATACAAACTGCTCAAGACCCATTTTTACATGTCCATACATTTATGTGCAATATATATACATCAAAAGAAATATTTACAGTTAGGGTATAAATTATACCTGAAGACTTCAAGCTGAATGATCCTCAATCTTGACTCAGTTCTTTGCTCCTCTAGTCTCTAAATCATGGATGAGAATAAAGCTATCGCTGAGTACTAGGACTCAGTGGTGCACAACATACTAAAATAATCTTTATGCAAAATATAAATCACATTTATTCAAAAATTTGACTAAACATGAGCATTAAACACAAAACATAAATTATGAGATTTTAATGCAAACCAAGTTTATTTCAAAGTATCAAAACACATTTCATAAAACCCACAATTAGATCATGCCATTTGAAACAAATAGAATCTCAATAGCCAGAGGCTAAAGAGAAATCACATCATAAGGCTAGCTAGCTCAAATATATGGATATCCATTCACATCCTCTTCTACTGGCACACCTCAATACTTCTCCAGAGAAGGAATTAAAATTCGAAACTAATTACCCCCACTAGTCGTGCTAGTGAGGTGTTCAAATATATGGTCATGACACTGTGGTTTCAAAACTTATCTTAACAATTTGCTAAACATTGTCATTTCAAATATACATAATAACTTCCAACAATTTAAGTCAAAACATCATAACTAATGTCACAAATAAATTTTCAACAATTCAAAGCAAATGTAAAATACATATTTCATTCACTTTATTAATGAATTTTAAAGCATAGTAATGTTGTGCACAAACCTCAAGCGAGTCACCTCTTGGCCTTAACTCGGTTCCTCGGATTCTTTCCCAGTATTCTTTTCAACTGAAACACACAATTTTTACAGTGTTTCAGTACCATAACTTAACATAAATCAAAAAATAAATTTAACTTCACTTTTACTTAGCTCTAACGTGCTAAATTCGACGTTCTTGAAATTTTATATTTCGAGTTACTATTCACTGCACTATTCAAGTCAAATTGTTGACTTTCTAAGGCTTAATAGGTATGGAAACTCCAACTTCACTCACATACCACATTTTGGTCACCAAACTTGTTGGTTTTGGTCATTTTTTTCAAAATTTAGGTCTTTTAGGCAAAATTGTCAAATTTTCAGTTTTAGTGTCCCTAATTGTACTGTTTCATTGGTTAGTTTACTGTTGGAATTTGGCAAAACTTTCTTCATAGAAAATGTTCCTTATTGTCTTAAGTTTATTCACCTTTTTGAATCACCCCAATTGGAGTTTTGTAGCTCAAGTTATAAGAAAATTACGTTTACTGTTCATGCTGCAGAATTTGGTTCTGCAGATTTGTTTATCCAACTTCGTTCAGCAATTTGATCAAGTTAAGTCCATAATTTAGTCTAACTTTCTTCATATGAAATGTTCTACTATGCCTTAGGTTTCCATCAGTTCAAGAATCACCTAAATCAGAGTTTTCTAGTGAGAGTTATAGCCATTGAAACTTTACTGTTCAAATGGCAAATCTGCAGTCTGCAGATTCAGGTCACTAAATTTGCTCAGTAATTTGATTGGGTTAATGGCATAATTTGGGTTAGTGTTCTTAATGAAGTTTTAGGTCTATATCTCATCTAACCACTGGTAAAATTTCAGGTCATTTTGACCTGCCTAGCTCGAGTTATGACCAAATGAACAAACACTGTTCATTTGGTCAGTTTGTGCAGGGCAGCCTGCGATTTCTCAAGTTTGGTCACTTTGTTCACTAGGTTTTAGTCACTTTTTAGGCAGGCTTCCTAAACGAAAATTGTGTCATTTAGTGCCTATTTTCATCCCCAATTGGTCGCATATCCATTGGACTTGTAAAATTTTATTTTTGGTCCCTCAAAGGAAATTTTGGTCATGCTGCCAGCACATGACCTTATCCAATCAGAATTGGCTTTTAATTCCAACACTTCTAACACACCTCATTTGGTCACAAATGACCATTTTTCACTTTACATTAGGTCAAAGACACCATTTACAAATTTCTCCAAATTTTTGCCTCAAAACCCTAGGTTTTAAAACCCTAACTCACTAATTTTGTTGCATTTACTTGATTCCATGCCTCTAACCATAGTCATTCAACTAACTAAGGTTTATATACCCAATTAAATCCATCAAACCATGCAAATATACTCCCATATACATGCTGGCTAAAAATCATTCATGGTCCCTCAACAAATTTTTATTTCATTTTAAGCATTTTTCTAGGTTATTCAAGCTAAAAACACAACAATTAATCTCAAACTTTCAATTTGATGTGCTTACCTCAATTTTGATATCCAATCTTCAATTTTTCTCCTCTTTTCTTCTTTCTTTCTTGTTAAATTTCTTTCTCAAGGGAAGGGAATAAGGTTTTATTGAGTGATTATGGAAGAAGTTGGGATTTGGTAAGGGTTTCAAAGCTTGAAGACAAGCTTTAATGGAGGTTTAACTATGGAGATATGAGGGAGAGGGAAAGTGACGTTTTGAAGAAGAAGACTTTGTGTTTTATTTTTTTTTTTCTTTTCTTTCTTTATGTCTTTTGTCTTATGGAAGACCCAAATATCCATTTAATCAAATTATTAATTATGGGATTTATGGCATCATGCATGATGTCATGCATGATGTCATTTCCCTACACCTTTTTCATTTTCCTTCTTTTTTTTTTCTATTAGTTCTTTAATTTAATTTTCGATTCTGAAATTTTTTTTTCTCCGATTTTATTTGACAGTTAGGTTAGGAGTCAGCTCTCGGGGTCAATTGACCAAATTGCCCCTCGCCGGTTCATCCCAGTTTGCAATTAATTTCATATTTCTTCCGGCTCCCTGACCTAATTATTTGACTGGCTTAACAAATCTTTTTCGTGATTTTCTCTTTTCCACTGTGTTTATAAGGGTCCTAAAGACCGCAGCGTCACATTTTACGGTTCGAAATTTGGGTTTAAATCGACTTCACAGTCGTTCCCGAGAAGGTCACCCATCGCTGTGACTCTCGGCTCGTTTAACTTCTTATGTTCTATTTTTCTTGTTTATACTTAACTAATTGGACATTACTAATTATTTGTATTTATAGCTTCTCTAGTTGTCTTAAGTGTGGTTCTAATCCCCTTAATTTTTTGGACTGACACCGGTCATCGGAACAGTGAAATATACCAGGCTATGTAAACGGGGGTGTTATAATTCTCCCCCCCTTAAATAAATTTCGTCTCGAAATTTTACCTGGTACTAATCTCTGAATAGCTATGGGTGCTGTTTCCTCATGTCCTCTTCTCGTTCCTAAGTAGCCTCCTGGCCCGAATGATGGTTCCATAGCACTTTTACCAACGGTATTTGCTTATTCCGTAGCTGCTTCACCTCATAAGCCAGAATCTCTATGGGTTCTTCTTCATATGTGAGGTCTGGATTTACTTCAATTTCCTCTACTGGTAGTACATGAGATGGGTCTGATCGGTACCTCCTCAACATAGACACATGGAAAACATTATGTATCTTCTCCAACTCTGGAGGTAGTGCCAACCGATATGCCAAAGGACCCATTCTTTCTAGAACCTTATATGGCCCAATGAAATGGGGACTCAGTTTCCCCTTTCTACTGAATATCATAATTCTCTTCCAAGGAAAAACTTTGAGGAAAACTTTCTCACCCACTGCATACTCAATATCTCTTCTTTTCAAATTAATGTAGGACTTCTGACAGTCTGATGCAGTCTTAAGTCGATCTCTGATCACCCTGATCTTCTCCTCAGTTTGTTGAATAATTTCGGGTCCAATCATCTTTCTTTCACCCACGTCATCCCAACACAACGGGGTTCTACATTTTCTGCCATACAAAGCTTCATATGGAGGCATTCCAATGCTTGATTGATAGCTGTTGTTATAAGCAAACTCAATCAAAGGCAAGTGTGTATCCCAATTGCCCTCAAACTCAATCACACAAGCCCGTAGTATATCCTCCAAGATCTGAATTACCCTCTCAGATTGGCCATGCATGCGTGGGTGGAATGCGATCGAAATTCAATCTAGTTCCTAGGGCTCTCTCAAGACTACCCCGAGAATCTAGAAGTGAACCTAGGATCTGCATGCGTCGATGGACACTGGCACTCCATGCAGTCTCACAATCTCATCAATGTACAACTTGGCCAATCTTTCTAAACTGTAGTCCATCCGAACTAGCAGAAAATGAGCAGACTTGGTCAGTCTGTCAATAATGACCCATACTGCATCATGACTCTTCTGTATCCTCGGAAGTGCTATTACAAAATCCATCATTATTCTCTCCCATTTCCATTCTGGTACTGGTAGTGGATGTAACAACCCAGTGGGTACTTGATGCTCTGCCTTCACTTGCTGACAAGTTAGGCATTTGAATACAAACTCTGCCACATCTCTTTTCATACCCATCCACCAGTAATGCTCCTTTAGCCCTCTATACATTTTTGTGCCACTAGGGTGCATGGCAAAATGAGACTCATGTGCTTCCTTCAAAATGATCTTCCTCAATTCAACATCATTAGGAACACATATTCTGCCCTGGTGTAGCAGTAAATCATCATCTCTGATTGAGAATTCTGGTTTCTTGCCCTGCCGGACTTCTTCCAATAGCTTCTGATACTTTTGATCATTCTAAGCAGCCATTCTAATCTGATCAATTAACACTGGCTATACATGCCATGCAACTGCTGTCTGCCCATCATCATTAATCTCTAAGCTGGCATGCAATGATCTTAACTCATGTACCAAAGATAAAGGAGTAACTCGTAGACTTGCCATAGTCTTGCGACTTAAGGCATCAGCCACAATATTAGCTTTTCCTGGCTGATAGTCTATCAGACAGTCATAGTCTTTTATCAACTCTAACCATCTCCTCTGTCTCAAATTCAACTCCTTTTGAGTACCCAGATACTTCAAACTCTTATGATCTGTGTAGATGTAACACTTTTCCCCATACAAATAGTGTCTCCAGATCTTAAGAGCAAACACTATAGCTGCAAGCTCCAAGTCATGTGTCGGATAATTCCTCTCATGTCGTTTTAGCTGGCGTGATGCATAGGCAATGACATTTCGATCTTACATTAATACACAGCCTAACCCATTGTGAGAAGCATCACTATAAACTGTATATTCTTTACCCGGAGTAGGTAAAGTCAGGACTGGAGCTTCAGTCAAACATTTCTTCAATTCATCAAAACTCTGTTGGCATTTATCCGTCCACTGAAATTTCACATCTTTTCTAAGCAGCTTAGTCAATGGAGATGCCAACATGGAGAATCCCTTTACAAATCTATAATAGTATCCAGCTAAACCCAGAAAACTGCGAATCTCTATGACATTTCTGGGTGGCCTCCAATTAAGGATAGCTTCAATCTTACTTGGATCTACTTTAATGCCCTCTTCTGATACTATATGTGTAAAACCCTAGGCAAATCCCACATCGGCAAAACACGGGAGAGATGCTGGGTTTATAAGTTGGTGGTTTGTAACTCCTAGTAACGCGTTTTAAAACCGTGAGGGCTTCAGCCCAGAGCGGACAATATCACTAGTGGGCCAGGCCGTTACATTTGTGGTATCAGAGCCGCTCCGCGTGCAACCTTGAGCGATGGTGAGGGAAACCTCAGCGAGGACGCTGAGTCCCATAAGGGGGGTGGATTGTAACACCCTAGGCAAATCCCACATCGGCAAAACACGGGAGAGATGCTGGGTTTATAAGTTGGTAGTTTGTAACTCCTAGTGACGCGTTTTAAAATCGTGAGGGCTTCAGCCCAGAGCGGACAATATCACTAGTGGGCCGGGCCGTTACAACATGCCCCAAGAAAGATATTTTTTTCAGCCAAAATTCACACTTCGACAATTTGGCATATAGCTGTTTCTCCTTCAAAGTCTGCAGTACAATCCGCAGATGTCTATCATGCTCTTCTACACTACTCGAGTAAACCAATATATCATCGATAAATACCACAACAAACTAGTCGAGGTATGGTCTGAAGATAGTGTTCATCAGATCCATAAAAGCAGCCGGAGCATTAGTTAACTCGAATGGCATGACCTAAGAACTCATAATGGCCATAAAGGGTTCTGAAGGCAGTTTTAGGAATACTCTGCTCTTGTACCTTCAGCTGATAATAACCTGATCTCAGGTCAATTTTGGAGAACACAGCTGCACCCCTCAACTGATCAAACAAGTCATCAATGCGGGGCAATGGATATCTATTTTTTATTGTCACCTTATTCAACTATCGATAATCAATACACAAGCGGAGAGTGCCATCATTCTTCTTTACAGACAATACTGGCGCTCCCCAAGGTGACACACTAGGGCGGATGAAGCCCTTGTCAAGCAACTCTTGCAACTGTACTTTCAACTCTTTTAATTTTACAGGTGCCATTCTATATGGCGTTATGGAGATTGGGTCCACACTAGGCATAACGTCAATCTCAAACTGCACCTCTCTTTCTGGAGGTAATCCTGGCAATTCATCAGGAAATACATATGGAAAATCACATACCGTAGGGATGTCCCTTAGTGCTGGACTCCCCACTTGGGTGTCTATCACATGTGCTAAGTATGCTTCACACCTCTTTCTGATCATTTTTCTGGCTAGTGCAGCCGAAATGATGTTTGATGGCAGTAAATGCCTCTCCCCGTGTATTACCACATCACCGTACAGAGGGAGACCAAAAGTGACTGTCTTCAGTCTACAGTCAATCATAGCGTGATGCTGGCTAACCAATCCATGCCCAAGATGATATCATACTCTCTGAAGGGCATTTCAATCAAGTCTGACAGGAAAACATGTCCTTAGATCACCAAAGGACAGTCTCTATAGATTCTGTTGACCCGGACCTCTTGTCCTAATAGACTAGTTACTAGCACTTCAAAACCCATTTGCACACATGGAACAGCAAGTGAACTGACTATGCTAGCACTAACATATGAATGGGTTGAACCCGGATCAAACAATACAAATACTTCTTGATCAGAGATAGAAAATATACCAGCTACTACATCAGAAGTCTCAGCCTCTTCTCGTTGTCTCATTGAATAAACCCTGACTGAAGCACTCCCTTGTGCCGACTGACCAACTGTGCCCTGACTGCCTGAAGCAGTGCTTCTACCTCTGCCTCTTCCTCTGCCAATAGACTGTGAGCCTCTGGGAGCAAGACTCTGAATAGATCCCTTGGCAGTAGTAGGAGCTGGACCATATCTCGAAGACGGAGCACTAGTGCAGTCTCTTGCTAAATGACCCTTGCCTCCACAGTTAAAACAGGCTCCCGTGGCCCAATAACACTCCCCCCCCCCCCATGAATCTTGCCACAAGGCTCACAGGACAGTGCGAATGTGAACCCTCGCTGATCGCCACGGACCTAGGGGGTCTCTGTCCAGAAAATCTGCCCCTACCAAATCTTCCACCTCGACCCCTGCTGGGTCCACTAAATTTCTTCTTCTTGTTAGAAGTAGCACCAGAACTCTGTTCAACTGATTTTTCCCCCTTGTCTTTTTCTGATTTCTCAGCTTTCTCTGATTTTTCTTTCACTGGGGTTGCTTCTGATTCAATTCTCTCCAGTTCAAGTGCTTGAGACATAAGCTCTGAGAAGTTGCTGTGTCAAAATCCCACAACTTGCATCCTTATGCTGGGCTTCAAACCCATTTCAAATCTCTTGCACCTTGCCTTGTTGGTAGTAAGGAGACTCCCAGCATAATGGAGAACTCCCTCTCATACTCTGCCACTGATCGGTTCCCTTGTTTCAAACTCAGAAACTCTTGTAACTTCTGATCAATATATGTATCTGGGATGTATTTACTCGAACTCTCGATGAAGTCATCCTGTGTCAAGATCGTGGTTCAGCCAAGCTGTGGGGGATGGTCTTCCACCAATCATACACATCCCCTTGCAGTAGAGACACAGAATATTCAAACTTCAATTCATCTTGGCAGTGTAGCTTCTTAAATACTCTGTCCATTCTTTCAAGCCATTGCTCTGCCTCTAAAGGGTCCACTGTACCCTTAAATTCTGCAGCCCCATACTTCAATAACTTATCATATTGTCTGGCTGGAGGTAGTGGTTGTGCCACAGGTGTCTGTGGTGGAGTTTGAACAGGCATACCCCTAGCCATTTATTGAAACATTGCTGCCCTCTGCAGGCGAATCGTGGCAGAAATCGCAGATTTATGTGGTGCTACTGACCCACTGACATTCGGTAAAGCTGGGGCTTCCCTTTATGCCTCAGCTTCAACAGATTGCTCTACTGAGCGATCTCCTTCTTCCATTTAAGTCTGAAGTTAGGGTATCTCCTGAACAAGTAACACATAAAGATTTCCCTCCATTAGTTCATATTCATGATGTAATGCACTGTATGTAATAAAAATGGACATTGAGCAATTGTACTTAACAAAGAAAAGACACAAATTCTCAATTTAAAACATACTTCAAAAATTTACTCTTATACCACTTAAACATGTCACACCTTACCCCTTTGTAAGGCATAACATGATCCCGTAGAATACCTAATGAACTACCAAATTTCACCTACCGATAACTCATTAAGTACCCTACAAGGGATTTTAAAATAATTCTTTTATTTTTGATAAGTGGTGAGCATTTCTAATAAGTATTTAAAACATGTAATTAAGTGGAAAGCTAGTTGAAAATTTTGGCCCATTTTATTTTTCCGCAAATTTTATAAAAATTTTGATAGAGTTCCCTCTGTATTTTGAGAAAACAGTTCTTCAAATACCTGTAAAAAAGCACTTCTAAAAATTTTTCTCAACAACTACTTCAATTTCATACTCAATCTCAATCAATTTCTCAACGCATTTATCAACTTTCAAATTTCAAATCCACTATCCAATGATCATCAAAATACTAGTAATCCATTTTATTCAAATTAAATAAAATAGTTCCATTCATATTTCATTAGAAACAAAACAATTTAGATACATCATTATAAAATTTACATTAAGAGAATTTCAAACTACGATATATATTACAACTTTATACAAATTTTATACAAGCTGCTCAAGACCCATTTTTACATGTCCATACATTTATGTGCAATATATATACATCAAAAGAAATATTTACAGTTAGGGTATAAATTATACCCGAAGACTTCAAGCTGAATGATCCTCAATCTTCAAGCACTTTCACACGCTCCTCTAGTCTCTAAATCATGACAAAGAATAAAAGCTATCGCTGAGTACTAGGACTCAATGGTGCACAACATACTAAAATAATCTTTATGCAAAATATAAATCACATTTATTCAAAAATTTGACTAAACATGAGCATTAAACACAAAACATGAATTATGAGATTTTAATGCAAACCAAGTTTATTTCAAAGTATCAAAACACATTTCATAAAACCCACAGTTAGATCATGCCATTCGAAACAAATAGAATCTCAATAGCCAGAGGCTAAAGAGAAATCACATCATAAGGCTAGCTAGCTCAAATATATGGATATCCATTCACATCCTCTTCTACTGGCACACCTCAACACTTCTCCAGAGAAGGAATCAAAATTCGAAACTAATTACCCCCACTAGTCGTGCTAGTGAGGTGTTCAAATATATGGTCATGACACTGTGGTTTCAAAACTTATCTTAATAATTTGCTAAACATTGTCATTTCAAATATACACAATAACTTTCAATAATTTAAGTCAAAACATTATAACTAATGTCACAAATAAATTTTCAACAATTCAAAGCAAATGTAAAATACATATTTCATTCACTTTATCAATGAATTTTAAAGCATAGTAATGTTGTGCACAAACCTCAAGCGAGTCACCTCTTGGCCTTGACTCGGTTCCTTGGATTCTTTCCTAGTATTCTTTTCAACTGAAACACACAATTTTTACAGTGTTTCAGTACCATAACTTAACATAAATCCAAAAATAAATTTAACTTCACTTTTACTTAGCTCTAACGTGCTAAATTCGACGTTCTTGAAATTTTGTATTTCGAGTTACTATTCACAGCACTATTCAAATCAAATTATTGACTTTCTAAGGCTTAATAGGTATGGGAACTCCAACTTCACTCACATACCACATTTTGGTCACCAAACTTGTTGGTTTTGGTCATTTTTTTCAAAACTTAGGTCTTTTAGGCAAAATTGCCAAATTTTCAGTTTTGGTGTCCCTAATTGTACTGTTTTATTGGTCAGTTTACTGTTCAAATTTGGCAAAACTTTCTTCATATAAAATGTTCCTTATTGTCTTAAGTTTATTCTCCTTTTTGAATCACCCCAATTGGAGTTTTGTAGCTCAAGTTATAAGCAAATTACGTTTACTGTTCATGCTACAGAATTTGGTTATACAGATTTGTTTATCCAACTTCGTTCAGCAATTTGACCAAGTTAAGTCCATAATTTGGTCTAACTTTCTTCATATGAAATGTTATACTATGCCTTAGGTTTCCATCGGTTCAAGAATCACCTAAATCGGAGTTTTCTAGAGAGAGTTATAGCCATTGAAACTTTATTGTTCAAATAGTAAATCTGCAGTCTGCAGATTCAGGTCACCAACTTTGCTCAGTAATTTGATTGGGTTAATGGCATAATTTGGATTGGTGTTCTTCATGAAAGTTTTAGGTCTATATCTCATCTAACCACTGGTAAAATTTTAGGTCATTTTGACCTGCCTAGCTCGAGTTATGACCAAATGAACAAACACTGTTCATTTGGTCAGTTTGTGCAGGGCAGCCTGCGATTTCTTAAGTTTGGTCACTTTGTTCACTAGGTTTTAGTCACTTTTTGGGCAGGCTTCCTAAACGAAAATTGTGTCATTTAGTGCCTATTTTCATCCCCAATTGGTCGCATATCTATTGGACTTGTAAAATTTCATTTTTGGTCCCTCAAAGGAAATTTTGGTCATGCTGCCAGCACATGACCTTATCCAAGCCGAATTGGCTTTTAATTCCAATACTTCTAACACACCTCATTTGGTCACAAATGACCATTTCTCACTTCAAATTAGGTCAAAGACACCATTAAAAATTTCTCCAAATTTTTTCCTCAAAACCCTAGGTTTCAAAACCCTAACTCACTAATTTTGTTGCATTTACTTGATTCCATGCCTCTAACCATAGTCATTCAACTAACTAAGGTTTATATACCCAATTAAATCCATCAAACCATGAAAATATACTCCCATATACATGTTGGCTGAAAATCATTCATGGTCCCTCAACAAATTTTTATTTCATTTTAAGCATTTTTCTAAGTTATTCAAGCTAAAAACACAACAATTAATTTCAAACTTTCAATTTGATGTGCTTACCTCAACTTTGATATCCAATCTTCAATTTTTCTCCTCTTTTCTTCTTTCTTTCTTATTAAATTTCTTTCTCAAGGGAAGGGAATAAGGTTTTATGGAGTGATTATGAAAGAAGTTGGGATTTGGTAAGGGTTTCAAAGCTTGAAGACAAGCTTTAATGGAGGTTTAACTATGGAGATATGAGGGAGAGGGAAAGTGATGTTTTGAAGAAGAAGACTTTGTGTTTAATTTTTTTTTTCTTTTCTTTCTTTATGTCTTTTGTCTTATGGAAGACCCAAAAATCCATTTAATCAAATTATTAATTATGAGATTTATGGCATCATGCATGATATCATGCATGATGTCATTTCCCTACACCTTTTTCATTTTCCTTCTTTTTTTTTCTATTAGTTCTTTAATTTAATTTTCGATTCCGAAATTTTCTTTTCTCCGATTTTATTTGACAGTTAGGTCAGGAGTCAGCTCTCGGGGTCAATTGACCAAATTGCCCCTCGCCGGTTCATCCCAGTTTGCAATTAATTTCATATTTCTTTCGGCTCCCTGACCTAATTATTTGACTGGCTTAACAGATATTTTTCGTGATTTTCTCTTTTCCAATGTGTTTATAAGGGTCTTAAAGACCGCAGCGTCACATTTTACGGTTCGAAATTTGGGTTTAAATAGACTTCACAGTCGTTCCTGAGAAGGTCACCCATCGCTGTGACTCTCGGCTCGTTTAACTTCTTATATTCTATTTTTCTTGTTTATACTTAACTAATTGGACATTACTAATTATTTGTGTTTATAGCTTCTCTAGTTGTCTTAAGTGTGGTTCTAATCCCCTTAATTGTCCGGATCGACACCAGTCATCGGAACAGTGAAATATACCAGGCTATGCAAACGGGGGTGTTACATTTTTACTTAAAAGAAAATCATGTTGATCCGACTTATTCAACTTGCCACATCCAAAATATCCTTAATCCTTCTGATTGGGGGCAATAACTTACAAAACCAAAAATTTTCCCATTATCATTCCAAAACAGGATTGACCATAGCCAACATTTCAATTACTGGGATTAACAACAGGCATGGTACAATACCTTTCTCATACAAAATCACAAGAATGGTCATTCATGGCTGTTCTTTTTCCAAAAAACATTTAATCTTTCCAGAACCCCTTCATGGTTTACTCAATGGCGGAAGTATTTTAATGCACTACTTGAAATTCTTACACCAGAAGTCTCAGAGAGTTTAAACCTTTTCAAAATCCATTACAAATCCTCACCCAAAGAGAAAAGGTTTTCGCCTCTTCTCTTATTTTCTTCAAAGTTCTTTTTACCTTGGCTTCTCATCTGGTTTTTTGAATTTCGACCCCAAGATGGATTGAACTCCATTCCCAGAAGATTCAAGGTCAAATGGTGGGACTCACTCAATGTCCCCAAAGCAATTACAAATCAAGGAATAAAAGATTGGCTTAAGGGAAAAAAACCTCTTGCCACAAAAATCCAGTACAAAACCAGTTATTTTTGGCCTAACGATCACATGCTATGGCTAGATTGGCATGAGCTAAAAATGATGAAGAATATTTTGCAATAATGCAACAGCTATGGCAAAACATAACAAATTTCTCTATAGCCGATTATGATTTAGAACCCATAATCGATTTGGGAGATGATGATGAAAAAGGTTGTGGTACCTCCTCACAGGTACCAAATCTATTGTAAAAAAAAAAAAACCAGCAAAAGAAATTTATGGTGGCAAAATTATCCATTTTTTCTTTTATATTTTACTCTTGTAATTATTTTTTCATTTTTTTTTCTTTCAAAACCCAACAGGACACTGTTCACTTTTACTGTTCACATGTGAAAACAACAAGAAGAACTGTTCGAGCACTGTTCACTTAATAGGAAGAACTATTCAAGACACTGTTCAAGTACTGTTCAAACGTGAAGATGTCAAGTGGCAGACACTATTCAAAATTTAAAAAATTATAAACCTGCCCCTGGTCACTTTTATATAAGGAGACACCCATTCAAGGCGGGAACAAGCTTCCAAAGTGATCTTCCAAACTTCTAATTTGGCTTTCCAATTCTCTCTCCAAAAAATCGAGAGAATCCGAAGAAGGTCCTAAAGGAGTTTCATCCCGAGGCAAGCAAGGAGCAAGAAGATCGATTCACTTCCTATCCTGCCCTACCTCTACCTCATTTATAAAACCTTGTAACTTCCTTGTAGTAGATCCTAGGAAGCTCATGTGCTGAGCAACCTTTGTACGTCCTATCTTGAATTATATCTCTAAAACCTCTGTACAAACTTTCAACGTTTATAAAATTTTGAAGTAAGTACTTTACAAATTTCTTACAAAATTACAAATCTTTCTTACATGCATATGACTGGTTCAACAGCCTATCTTGCATAAATATATGTATATATATTCATAACGGACTGGCTCTGCCGCCTATTGAGTATATATATATATATATATATATATATATATATATATATATATATATATATATTTCATTATTTAAATTTCATTTCTAAAAATTTCCCTTTCTTGTATATTTTATTTATTTCTTTAATTATTTATTTATTTTTCAAGATTTAAAGAGTTGTTTCTTCTCTGTTAGCTTATCCCTCTTTCGATCCTGGTGCGTCCTTCGTATCAGAGCCTGGGGGGGAAAGGTTCTATTTAAGATTTGGATTCACATTTAAACATTTTTCTATATATATATACTAATATTGTGGTTGAGTACGCCATGATGAAAAAGTATATTTTTAAATATGTTATTAGAAGATATAAAAAATTAATTTAAAATTTAATTTGATATATTTTAATTATAAAAGTATAAAATAATTAAATAACTTTTTTAACATTATTTAAAAAATAAATTTTTAGCCTCTCAACCTCAATAACAAAGAAAATTTAATGTATGAAAGTAATAGATTTTATTATTCTTTTTCCAATATAAATTCCATTAATATTAGATTACTCATATTAATTATCCTAATTACAATTGATAATGATATATTTATTAATAAAAATATACAGAACATGTTAAAAAATAAATTAATTAAATACTTTTTAAAAATAAAGTGAATTATAATTTGAAATGAATGAAAAAAAGTTTTTTTATAAAATGGAAAATAATAGTTTTATTTATTAATTATTTTATTTTTATCATTGAATAATTAAATTTTATAACAATAATAATACCAATCCCAACATCGTGTGGGTAATTTCACTTGTTACTATCTTTTTCTTTCTCTATAATTCCTCACATTTTCTTTATACTTTTAGTTTTTTTTTTCAAGTTTTTTAAATTTTATTTTAATTTTTTGGAGAAATTATTTTTTCTTTTAATATTTGTCATCGTTTTTATTTGATTTAATATATAAAGCAAAACGTTCTCTTTTAAAAAATCAATAATATTGATTTAGATAATTAATTGATTTTTGAATATTGTAATATTGTCGATATTTTTGTGTATCTAAATGGATTAATAAAATTTATTTGTGGCTTCATATATCTAAATGTTATAATTGTCTAAATAATAATATGAGCTAATAATTTAGAGTCATCATTTTTAATATTGGCCAATAACTATATATATCCGTTTGTGTATTAGAATTAGTGGCTAGCTCAATTAAATAAAAATTTAACGAGCTTATATTCTAATAATTTGAAACTTATTTTTTTTATTAATCCAATTTAATTGAAAATTTTATTGTTGATATTTTTTAAATTTATTTTGAAGTAATAAAAAAATTAAAAATAATTAAATTGTGAATTTGATTAAAATTTCTTTTAAATTAATGTTATAATTGTCATTAATTAATTTTTTCATCATATAAAATTTAATATTATCATGGCCCGTGTCATAATCGGTGCTAGAGAACGAGTCAACTTAAGGCTGTCAAAACCCATAGCAAGTCTAAGACTGAAAACTTTGAACTTCTAATGGCCCACATAATTGTTTTGAAACTTGCCGTGAAATTTAAGGGTGGTTCTTTCCTCCCTAAGACTGCGACTCAACAGAAAGAGGTTAAAACATTTAGTGTATCATGTAAAAATTTCTTTTTTTGATTTGGGTTTTTACTTGTAGAACTAAACTTTTTCTGTATCCTTTGTAACATTACTATGAATCACATAACTTTCTTTTGTCAAGCAAAAACTTTCTTAGATTTGTTTCCCTAGGAAGAGCATGCACATAAACCTTTACTTACTCAAGTATAAACTTTGGGATGGTCCCTCTATGGAACTCCTTTTTACTTGGTCATAACATTTCATATCCCTAAAACATTTATTTACTTTCCTAAGACTCCACATTCCATTGCATCTAAAATTATAAAATATTGTTAAGCTCTTCCATTTCATTTTACAAGAAACAATTCTCTAACACATGCATCTATGCCAACCTACTGGTAAGCACATTCTCATATAATCATACATTAGTCATACACGCCAACACCACAAACATAAACATACAACCATAATATGTCAAAACAATTTACTTACATGACACTAAGACATAATATAAGTACATAATTGGAACTAAAACTTATACATGTGACATTACATTATTACATAAAAAGGAATCTATGTTATTACACATCTGCTCTTCTAACATGTCATAAACACTCCTAGATTCTTATGCTCCTACTACCTGCAAAAATTGTTTTGGTTGGGGGGTGAGCTGGGAGGCTTAGTAAGCATAAGCTACTTAAACAACTACATTTTTTCTTTTCATTTCGTATATAGAATTGTCAAACACATGAATGCAATAATCATCAATCATATGCAAACATTGTAGTCATGTCGCCAGTGACTCCCCAACAATCCAATGTGCCTGGCTCATACTGAGGTTCCTGAAAGTTTTCGCTTAAAACATTGCATGTATCATGCACCAGGAGTCTCGTAGGGACCTCACCAGGATTTATGGATCTATAATATATATAACATAACACAATAGTAACCATAAGGGAGTCAGTGGGCCATCCATAATCTACCCCACATCATAAACAATTATACAATTTCATCAAGTATGAGTCTAGTGCACAACATCCTAATATCAATGCAATTCATAATGCATGATTATACTAAAAACAGTAAATAAAGTAATTAATAGCAATTATAACTAATTTAAGCAATTTATACTTATCTCTTGTGGAACTTATTCATTAATACTTACCCCTAAGTATGGCAGGTAGACTAGACTCCACGTATGATTCCTAGGATGTTCTGACATTACCGACTCAAGGCCTAACTTCCTTAGACTTAGATCACCATCTCTGATCAAGTGGTGAAACAAACATCAAAATATAAATTCTATATTCTAGACTTCCTAAAAAACATGTAAAGGATCTATAACCTATCCATTCTAGGTCCCTTTGGATCATTAAGATAGGTTTTGAAGCCTTAGAAACAAAGGGAGAAAAGGCCTGACAGAACCCACTTCGTCAGCCGAAGTCTCGAGCTTCGGTTGACCATTTAATCCAATAGCTACTGCGGCTACTGAAGTCCTATACTTCGACTGCCAAACTTCTAGGTCTTAAAAAACCCCTTTTTGTTCAGTAGCCACTACAGCTGCTGAAGTTTTGGACTTCAGTTGCCGAACCTCGAAATTTTTCAGATTTTCTCAAGAAACTACATGCTTCTGCTGTTAAAATAATGGTTTTCAACAGTCGAACCTCTGAATTTTTAGAATTTCCAAGTCAAAAATCTATAGCAACTCAACCCAAGCTACCTAAAAACGTATCTCAAGGCTCTCTCAAACATGATCCAACCATAAAAACACATAATTAAGGCCTAAAACAACTTTAAATCAAGGTTAAAGTCCACTTGCATCCATCATGAACTTGATTTCAAGGTTCAACCCAACATTAAATATAGCATTAGCATAAAATCCTTAAATCCATCAACGAAAACCAGTCATTTTAGGCTTAAACACACTTCAAAATTTACAAACTCAAAACAAGACTCTAACCCACTAGCATGCAAATCTAAAGAAACCAAGGAAAAGTAAAAACTTAAAGCAAAAAGAGGCCTACCTCTTAGTTAACCAAGCCTAACTAAGGAAGTTAATGCTAATCTCTTTTCCCAATCTTGGATCAAAATTTCCTTTCCACTTGCTTCCTTGTACTTCCAACAAAACGCTAAAGATGCATGCAAGTTTTTAATCAAATTGTCAATTAGCAAGTTAAGAGACTTGGGAAAAGAAAAGAAAGACTTAAAATAGAGATAGAGGAAGAGAAACTTACCTATTACTCTCCCTCTCTGTAACACCCCTCACCCGACTACAGTGTAGCCAAGCGAGGCGTGCTACATTCGGTGTCGGAGCACCCTATCTTATCCTATTTTATTCCTTTAATCTTTTGATCTTGTTATATTTTAATATCAATTATTTTTAGATGGAGAAACCAGCAGAGTTTCCCCTATTTTATTATCAGTTAACGTATTTTACTATTTACCTGCTTGAAATTTTCAATAATATTTACAATAAAAAAATATCATTCATGCTTATCATATTCATCTCACTTTTAATTCTTGTAATTCACATCTCATTCATATATCTCAATTTCATATTCATTTCCATTCATGCACAATTTATATATATAAATTCTCAAGTTTTATTAATTTACATGATTTACACACTGATTACATAAATTCATAATTTACATGATCTACAAATTAGTTAAAGTTCCTTAATCTATATTTCAACATACAATTCATAGTTTACATTACAAATAATAAATAATTATAATGTACAAAATACATAATATGATCTATATGTGAGCCCTATCTACATGCATTGTTGAGGAGGTGACAACCTTGAACACTCTGTAGATCAGAACTCCAAAACTCTTTTTGGTATTCGCTGGGCTTTAACTTCAGTACCTGCGCGAGGAAACAAATCAATCGCGCTAAGCATTGCTGCTTAGTGGTGCAATAATATAGCAAGAAAATAATACACAAGTAAAAATAATTGGAGCATATTTTCTATACTTAAGAATTTTACTAGGTTCATATGAAATTTGACATACAGTATATTTTTCGTCATTTATGTTGCTCTCTAGAATTTCTTATGTCATAAGTTTACAATAATCATTTATATAATGTACAAATAAATCTAAATATTTAGTTTATGTTTATTTTATTATGGAGGATGCATTTCTAATAATTACTTACATTATGCTTATTTTGCTAGTCTTTCATTTACTCTCTTAATATTTTCTATGTGTTGTGGATCATTTCGTAATAATTAAATTCTTAATACTAGTTTAATACCTTTTGGATTTTTCTCACTGATTTATTTAGTTTCTAATATTTTTAACTTATTTCAATAATTTTTTTTTCTCTGCCCAGGTAACCTATGACAGGCTGACTAAACTGGATAACGAGGCGTTGGTACTAGACACCGCGGTGCCTCGGGCCGTCATACCATGGGACGCAGAACGTCAACCACGTATACAGTCAACCACGTATAAAGCCATAATAACACATAATCAGGCATAAAAGCCATGAGTGCGAGCATAAAGCCATGAATACAAGCACAAAGCCTTTCGCAGTACTGTTAAACAATACCCTATTAGCATGCCAAACTATCCAATCTGACACACATGTCTAGGCAATACAAGGGCACAAAATATCATTAAATATTAATATATTGTGTTTTATGACTTCATTATTTCATAATAATTTTCAATCATAATGTATACATTCATTTGATCATATATATGATCACAATTCACATCAATTATCCTTTTATATCATTATAGTCAAAGTACTTTTCCTTTCTACAATAATGAGAACTAATGTCTTATTCATACATTAATATGGTTCATTTATTCATTCATTATGTTATTCATATTGATCACAATTTTAAACAATGGTTCACATGTACCATTGTATTCAAAACATTTTTCCTTTCTCTCTTGATAGGAACTTAAATCCCAAATGACACTTTTATCACATTTATTCATTCAACAATCTATTCATGTAAAGTACATTCCATACTTCAAGTTGTATTGCTAATATATTATGAACTCCATTGGTGTTGGAAGTAGAAGTCTCAACAATCCATCTAGGTTAATTTCATTTCATATTCAAGTGGAATCACTCATGTTTTATTAGACCTACTAGTAATAAGAATACAAATCTTAATTATATATTCACATAACTTAAATGTTCATTAAGTCATTTAGGTAAATTACTATTTCTATTCCAAGTAATCCATGAACATTTCATGGATTCCAAATTTCATACCTTAATTTCCTCTATCAATTTAGTTCTTACACTTTATGTCTTTGTACTACTATTCACATTACTATTCACTCAAATTGTTAACTTTTTAATAAATAATAAATTTATTGAACCTAAGTTCACCAAGATACCACATTTTGCATTTTATTTTTGTTGGTATTTATTTCCAATACCATTTCAAAGCTTGTTTTATGTTATTCAAAATTTTCAGATTTCATACCCTAAGTTTACTGTTCTATTTGTCATTATTACAGTGGAAATTTGGCAAACTTTTCTTCTTCAAAGTTGTTCCTTTATGTGTCTTCTTTAATTTCTTTTTTGAATCATTCCAATTGGAGTTTTGTAGCTCAAGTTATGGTCATTTTACCATAACTGGCCGGATTGACCTGTACCCAGAATTTCTGGGCAATTTGGTTCTGCCAAATTTGGTGACCTAAGTTTAGTTGCCAATTTGACTAGGTTATGGTTAGAATTTGGATTTGTGTTCTTCATGAAAGTTGTAGGGCTATGTCTCAGCTTTCTACTGGTAAAATTTCAGATCAATTGAACTTTTCTATGCTGAGTTATGACCATTTGAACAAACACTATTTATTTGATTATTTTCCAGGGACAGCATGTTGGTCACCCGGATTAGGGTAATTTTTAGGTCAACTTGGTTTAGTTTTCTGAGCAGGGTTTCTTCAACAAAGTTGTACCATTATGTGTCTAGTTTCATTTACAATTAGCCTTGCACCAATTGAACCTATACAACTCCAATTATAGCTGCCTAAACCTACTGGACTCACACCCAGTTCTGCAGGTCACCAAGGGCAGCATGCCTAAGCTCAACTCCATTATCTTTACTTACTTCAATTCCTCCTCACACACATTCAAATAGTCACTAATTGACCATTACAATGTTAATATACCATTACATAAGTAAAACTCTAATTTTTCACAAACCCTAATTTCCAAAGTGTCTATTTCATACCTTTCATGTCATCCAACACACATAATTCAACATCTAACTTAAGTTATCTCATCACAAACCACTTCTAAACAATTCAAGTCATACAAATCAACAAATCTCATCCTTCTCTCATAGCTGCAAATTTTCATACACACTTCAATATAATTGTTTTGTTCAATTTTACAACAAATTCTCATTTAATTTGTCTTCCTAACAAAGATTAAAAAGATAGGGAAGTAAGTATAGGCACTAACCTTTTTTAGCTTCACTTAACCTTGATTAAACCTCCCTAATCTCTTCTTTTTTGGCTGCCAATAGCTTTTTCTAGGTGAAAGATCAAATTTTTGTGAAGGGACTTGGCAATTTTGGTGAACAAATAGAGAGGAAATTCAAGCTTTTAAGCTTGAAAATGGTGGAAACTTTTCTCTCTCTCTCTCCCTCTCTACATTTTTGGCTGCCCAAAGGTTGAAGATGCAGATTGTTTGTCAATTTTTGGTCTCTTTTATCTCTTTTAATGAGTTTAATAAATTGTGATTGGTGGAGAAAATTTAAATGACATCATATAATGTCATAATTAGGTATTTTCCTTCATTTTCTTTTCTTTTCTTCTCTACTCATTTTCAATTAAATTTTTTAGCAATATTTATTTATATTTTAGATCATAATAATTATTTACTTAACTGGACAAATCGGTCAAAAATCATCTCTGAAGACGAAATGACCAAAATGCCCTCCGTTTGGCTTATTAAGCCAAAATCGTCTGTACCAATCGAAAAATTTTTCTAAACCTTTTCTTGGCATTCTAATGCCATAGAAACCTCAATGACTCTTCTCTGGAGTCTCAAAAATTATTTTCTGAATTTTCTCCTGGGTTTAGGGCTTTTAGTTGCAAAGACCGCAAATTTCCACTGGGTTACCCATCGCTAGGGCACCGGCTCATTTAACTTGGTTGTATTTTATTTTTAAAATTTTTTCTAAATTTTTCTTATTATTATTTGAGTTATTTATGACTCCTCACTCTAGTCTAAATATTTTTCTAGACGTTCTAGCTATCCAGACCGACACCGGTCACTGGAACAGTAGAATGTGCGGAATTGCTACAGTGAGGGTGTTACACTCTCTCAGCCAAGGGCACCATTTATATCCATCTCGTAAAAAGAGACCTTCAGTTGCCGAAGCTTCATCTTCTAACTGCCGAAGTTCATACTGCCCACAAGGAAAAACTCGAATTCTTCCCTTAACAAGAACACACCTCAAACATTCTTCGTATAACCTAGACTCTTAACACATCATACATATGCACACACATACACATAAATACATATTACCACCATTCCTTTGTCCGTGATACTTCGAGTTTCCTAAGAAATTCCCACCAATGATAGGAATTCCGATATCGAAAAATGGTGAGTATTACAAATATTTCATCTTTAATTTTTTTTTAACATAATCTTAAAATTAATTGAACATTTAAAGATTAATGTTCAATTTAAATGGCCCCATATATCCCTTCATTAATATTGTCATTAAATTCATTTATAATTGGGTGTGCGGGCTAGTATATGGAGCTCATTTCCATAGGATAAATAAGTTTCAAACTATTAGAATGTGGACTCATTAATTTTTTTAATGGACCAATATTCTAGTAATTTAAAAATAAATTTAAACTAATATATGGGTCAATTAACCTAGCTTTTAATTAATTGTTAGCTCAATTTAAAGAATTTACTAATATTTAAAGTCAAAATTTTTGTTTAATTGACTCAATAAATTAAGTTGTAATAAAAAATTTTACTAAATTTTTTTTAGGCTAAACTTGAAAGACAATTAAGAATCTATCAACATTTAAAGTTTGATATTTTAGCCTTACCAAGAAACAAATCAACAAAAAAGGCTAGCTTGGAAGATTGAGAATTCCCTACAAGTTCAAGGCTAAGAGGAAACATATGGGTCTGTGCCCTTTTCGCAATTAAAGGTAAGAAACAAATTAGACAGAATAATTCCACAAAAACCCTCGATCTTTCTTTAGTGAATTTCCCTTTTCTTGTTATCCAGTCTTCTATCAAAAAGAAAGATTTAGAGATCCAATGAAAAGGAGAAAGATGGAGGAGTTGAGAGAAAGTAGCCTCCAAATAAGAGATGGTTCAAGATTTTGAGTGCTCAAAAAGAGAGGTCCAAGAGAATGAAGAGAAAGATCGAGTCCTCGAAGAGCAAAGTCGACTGTGGAGATCAAAAACCACACATTTACGCACAAATGTGAAAAACGATAAAATAATTTATACTATAATATTATTATTATATTATATTTGCTAATTAAGTAGCCTTTTATAAAAAGGGATTTTAGGTCAAATATTTTATGCCACCTAATAAATTTGAGTATAATTATTAATAAATTTTATTATTTAGATCATGAGTAAGAGATTTTAAATTTTGATAATTTCATCTCTCTTAATATTTTTAAAATATTAAAGATTTCATAACTTTAAATTAAAATTATAATATCTCAGTATTTTAATTTTATTTACTATATAATTCGTCCATTAAGATTTTTAATTTTTTTTTATTACAACTTGCTTTTTCTTACTTAAATTTTCTAATATAAAGAATGAATTTTAATAAAAAAAAGCTATTTAATTGATAAAATAAAAGGTTAAGAATTAAAATACACTTTTAGAAACACAGCTGTCAAATTTTAAATAGAAACCACATATTTTTTTTTTATTTTACTAATTTTATTTTTGTAAAACTTTTATAGAAGTGTCGATCCAATCAATACTCCATCCACAACTCCATCCCTCCCAAACATTCTTTCCATTTAAATATTTTTATCATTTTTTAAAATTTTTTTTAATTTAACAGTAATTAAACTAAGATAATTTGTAATAATATATGAATTAGAAATTTAAATTTATGTTTCACGTCTTTATAATTACTTATCACAAAATATATATGTGTGTATTAGTAGTGTGGTTGAATACGAAAAAGTATATTTTTAAATATGTTATCAAAAGGTATTAAAAATTAATTTAAAGTTAAATTTGATATGTTTTAATAATTATAAAAATTATAAAATAATTAAATAATTTTTTAAACATTATTTAAAATATAATTCTAAAAAAAATAATTTTTTAGCCTCTAAACCTCAATGAAAAAGAAAATTGAATGCATGAAAGTAATACATTTTATTATTTTTTTTAATATAAATTCCATTAATATTAGATTACTCATATTAATTATTCTAATTACAATTGATTAATGATATATTTATTAATAAAAATATACATATTAAATATGTACATATTAAAAACATTAATAAATTAATTATTTTTTAAAAATAAAGTGAATTATTATTTGAAATGAATGGAAAAGTCATTTTTTATAAAATAGAAAAATAATAATTTTATTTATTAATTATTTTATTTTTATTATTAAGTAATTAAATTTTATAAAATACAATAATAATACCAATCCCCAACATCGCGTGGGTAATTTCACTTGTTACTATTTTTTTCTTTCTCTATCATTCCTCACGTTTTCTTTATACTTTTTAGCTTTTAAGTTTTTTGAATTTATTTTAATTTTTTGAACAATTTTTTTTAATATTTGTCATCATTTTTATTTGATTTAATGAACAAAGTAAAAGTAAAACATTATCTTTTAAAAAATCAATAACATTGATTTAGATAATTGATTGATTTTTGAATATTGTAATATCATCGATATTTTTGTGTATCTAAATTGACTAATAAAATTTATTTTTGACCTTATATATCTAAATATTATAATTATCTAAATAATAATATAGGCTAATAATTTAGAGTTACCCTTTTTAATATTAGCTAATAGCAACATATATCTTTTTGTGTATTAGGATTAGTGGCTAACCTAATTATATAAAAAATTTAATGAGTTTATATTCTAATAATTTAAAACTTATTTTTTTATTACCCTAAATTAATTAAAAAATTGATTCCCTATATTTTTTATATTTATTTTGAAGTAATAAAAAAATTAAAAATAATTAAGTTGTTAATTGAATTAAAATTTCTTTTAAATTAATGTTATAATTATCATTAATTGATTTTTTTATCCCATAAAATTTAATATTTTGTCATTAACTTTTTTAATATAATGTCAAAATTAATTGAACATTTAAAAATTCATGTTCAATTTATATCCGTCGTGTGGACTAATATATGGAGCCCATTTATATAGAATAAATAAGTTTTAAACTATTAGAATATAGATTTATTAATTTTTTTAATAAATCAATATTTTAGTAATTTAATGTTAAAATTTGACTCAATAAATTAAGTTGCAATAAAAAATTTTATTAAAATTTTTTTAGGCTAAACTTGAAAGACTAATAAGAATCTACCAACATTTAAAGTTTGGTATTTTAGCCTCATCAAGAAACAAATCAACAGAAAAAGGCTAGCTTGGAAGATTGAGAACTTCCTTACAAGTTCGAGGCTGGGAGGAAACATATGAGTCTGTGCCATTTTCGCAATTGAAGGCAAGACACAAATCAGACACAAATCAAACTTCCTTTTCTCGTTATCTAATCTTCTATCAGAGAGAGAGATTCAGAGATCCAATGAGAAGGAGAAAGATGGAAGAGTTGAGAGAAAGTCGCATCCAAGTCAGAGATGGTTCAAGATTTCAAGTGCTCAAAAAGAGAGGTCCAAGAGGGTGAAGACAAAGATCGAGTCCTCAAAGAGCAAAATCGACTGTAGAGATCAAAAATCACTCATTTGTGCATAAATGGGAAAAACGATTTAATAATTTATATTATAATATTATTATTATATTATATTTGCTAATTAAGTAGTTAAAAAAAAAAAGGATTTTAAGTCAATTATTTTATACCACCTAATAAATTTGAGTATAATTATTAATAGAGTTTATTATTTGGATTATGAGTCAGAGATTTTAAAATTTGACAATTTCATTTCTTAATAATTTTGAAAATAATAAAAATTTCATAACTTTAAATTAAAATTATAATATCTCGATATTTTAAGTTTATTCACTATATAATCCGTCCATTAAGATTTTAAATTTTTTTATTACTAACTTACTTTTTTTTTTGCATTTAAATTCTCGAATATAAAGAATGAATTAAAAAAAAAACTATTTAATTGGCAAAATAAAAGGTTAAGAATTAAAATACACTTTTAGAAACACATCAACTAATAATGTGTAAAGTCAAATTTTAAATAAAAACCATATATTTTTTATTTTACTGATTTTATTTTTGTAAATTTATTTTATAGGAGTGTCAATCCAATCAATACTCCATCCACAATTCCACACACACCATCCCTCCTAAACATTCTTTCCTTTAAAATATTTTTATCATTTTTAAAAAAATTTTAATTTAACAATAATTAAATTAAGATGATTTATAATAATATATGAATTAGAAATTTAAATTTATGTTTCACATCTTTATAATTACTTATCACCTAAAAATATATATGTGTTAATATTACGGTTGAATATGCTATTACGAAAAAGTATATTTTTAAATTTGTTATTAGAAGGTATTAAAAATTAATTTAAAGTTAAATTTAATATGTTTTAATTATAAAAATAATTAAATAACTTTTTTAACATTATTTAAAATATAATTTTGAAAAAATAAATTTTTAGCCTCTCAACCTTAATCATTCACAAAGAAAATTTAATGTATGAAAGTAATAAATTTTATTATTCTCTTTCTAATATAAATTCCATTAATATTAGATTAGTCATGCTAATTATTCTAATTACAATTTATTAATGATATATTTATTAATAAAAATATACATATTAAATATGAACATATTAAAAAATTAATAAATTATCTACTTTTTAAATATAAAGTGAATTGTAATTAAAAATCAATGAAATTTTTTTATATATACAAAATGAAAAAATAATAATTTATTTATTAATTATTTTAATTTTATTGTTAAATAATTAAATTTTATAAAATACAATAATAATATCAAACCCCAACAACTTGGGGCAATTTCACTTATTCCTATCTTTTTCTTTCTCAATCATTCCTCACATTTTTTTTACTCATTTTAGTTTTTTTTTTTAAAGTTTTTTTGAATTTTATTTTAATTTTTTAGACCAGTTTTTTTTTTAATATTTGTCGTCGTTTTTATTTGATTTAATGTATAGAATAAAATAAAAAGTTCCCTTTTAAAAAATTATTAACGTTTTTAAATATATATACTTTTTTTTTTCTTTTAATGCTTAATTGGAGCTTCTAAGTTTTATATAAATGAAATAATGCCATTTAATAGCAAAAATAATAATTATTTAAATAAAAAACATAATCATCACAAATATAGATAGATTAGATAATTAATTTTCATTTCAAGATTCAAAATTAAAAAATATATTAATAGTCTAGCGGTAAAAATGAGCATATCCACTAAACATAATAATAATATCCTCCCTTAGTACACAAAAATAAATTAGAATCCAGTGAAAAAAAATTAGAAATGTTGATACCTGGCCTGAGGGAACAATAAAACAAAGCTGTTGATAAATCTTGGCAGCCAAAATGCCTTTAAAACAACAACAATGACAAACATATATACATTATTTGGTTAAACCTCAAACAAGTTGTAGTAATTTAGCATTCAATCAACAGTGATGACAAGGAAGTAACCAAGAATCAAGTACAATCAATAACGTGCATAAACTATCATACATACGAGGAAGAGAAAGAGAACCTATGAGAGATATCAGGAGAGACTTGAAGAAGACGTGGAAAACGGAGAAGCAACTAAACCATGAATTAACTCTTCTTATCATATCTTCATTTTTTTTTCCTTCTCTATTTTTAGACCAAGATTAAACCCGATAAATACACAATACTTTTCCATTTTCTTTTTCTCTCTATCTTATGTCCTATTATTATTATTATATTTCTTTCACCTTCTGGAATTCAGTCCAGTGTCATTGGCAAGGTCATGCAACATCTGAAACGAGCCTTGCGGACACTGGTCAAGATCTCGGTCTCTGCATTCTCGAGCATTTGCACAACTTCAATGAAAGGCGGCCTAACATCAGGGTTTGCATCCCAGCAACGGGTCATAATCTCACCAAGAGCAGGCAAGCAATCATTGGGAATGACAGGACGGACACCCTTGTTCACGACTGCAAATGCAGCCTGCACTGCTGTCATATTCTGGAAAGGAAGCATTCCTGTGATGAGTTCCCACAAAACAATCCCAAAGCTATAGACATCCACCTTTTGCGTGTAGGGCCTGTGCTGGATCATCTCCCTTCAAAGCCAGAAAAAAAAAGAAGGTTCACTAATTAGCCCTTCAAGAAGGTACACTTGGAGGAAAAAGATAATCTCAACGACAGTCATAAAAATCAATGCCCACTTCCACATAACCACCAGTGGCCATTTAACCTATACTACTTTATCAAGTTAGAAATCCTCAAGATGTCCATTCGGTTTCGCTATTATATTCTCGTGCATGTGCGCCAACTAAAACTTGAAAGAAACACAATCATAATTAGTCAGCGAAACTTATGATTCATATTTCATTTCTAAAAGTGTATAAGAAAAAGAAAAAAAAAAGGGTTAATGTCCACCTGCACAGTCAGGAAAAATTATCATGAACTTGAGAAGGAACTTATGAAACAGAGCTTCATATGTTCTATTACAGAACCTAGTTAAAACACAGCATTAAGAGGCCATACATCCCAACTAACCGGCTGATGAAATAGCATGCAAATTTTTATCATGTCATAACAATAGTTTAAGAAAATTTGAACTTCAAATCAAAATGTGTGGCTTGAATGAAAATCACTGCACACATCACTTTCTAAACTTGACAACTTATAAGCAAAATATAGGTGAAACAACCGAACAACTTGACAATTTGTTTTCATACTGTAGTTAAATATAAGAATATTAAATAATTAAACAAAGAATAAATAACTGAGGGGCGCAAGAAACACAACTACGTGACACTAAAAATACAATTTGAAAAGTTTAAGAGAGGTAGAAAAACATAACTCATGCAATTGCTATTTTTTAGGGTTTTAGCTTTTAGTTTATTTTCCTTTAAACAGAATAAAACTTGTTTGCTTGATTTTTTTTTTCCATAGAACTTGTCACAAAACCACTTGCCTCGAGATAATTCTGACTACTCATATTGCATTTATGAAGCAGCAGGACAACACTACCAGCAATTGGATTTCTCTAAAGTCATGAATTGTCAGAAAAAGCCAATCTCAGTGACTTGCCAAGAGAGAGAGAGAGAAAGCAAATGATACACAGATTGGAAAAGTACACACTGCTGCAAGAATGGTATAATTTTGCCAAGAATCATGGATCCTAGCCGATCAAAATCAGCTTTTCAATTGCAAGTGTATAAAATGCCACTGGATATGAATCGAACAGCTCTTTATCCTCCTCAGATACGGAAAATTGTTGGTGTTCTAAATCCTGATTATAAATGTGTAGCTCCAATTAGAGTTAGTCCAACAGAATTTCCTGATAACAGTGGGCTTCAGATTTTTACTCTCGCAATTGCAAGTTTGGCAAATAGAGTGTAACATCAAAAAAAGAAAAAAATCAGGGACTTCAAGGTGATGTGTTTCTGCAAAAGCAGTCCAACAGGACACAGACCCAAAGCTTGCTGCCCTATGTTTTGACAAAAATTACACCCCATGCCACTGCCTTTTATTTATGTCAATGCCACTTGAGCACAGTTTTTATTAAACTATTTTTATTTTTCAATTTTTTATTTCAGTGGATCTCACAATATATTTTTTAAACATCAAAAAATTGTACTTTCCCAATTACAAAAATATTATAGAAAAGATAGTATTTGAGAAAAAAAAAAAACCATAAACAGATTATTTTTTAACCAAAAAACATGAAACATGAAGTGATAACAAATAGGCCCTAACCAACAAGGTAACTTTTACCAGTCATCCCTCAACTTTTTGAGGTATTTCACTTCCATCCCTCATCTTCATTTTGTTACCATAAAATCCATTAACTTCAAAAATATTATACTAAAATCCCTAAACTTTAAAAATGTCGCACCAAAATTCCTCGTCATAATCTGATCAGATTTCCAGTAAAAAGCTTACATGGCAGTGTCATGTGTCAAAAAAGAAAATAAAATAAAATAAAGAAATGCCATGTAGTGGCCAATGAGAGGTGTTGTAAGTGGACGTAGATGAGTACGAATAAGGGAAAGAAAGTTTGGTCTGTGAAAAGAAATTTTTTTTTACAGCGTGGCACTGCCACATAAGCGTCTTGCTGAAAAACTAATGGGATTCTGGCACGAGGGCTTTTAGTGTAATGTTTTCAAAGTTTAGGGATTTTATCATAACAAAATGAAGATGAGGAATGAAAGTGAAACACTCTCAAAGTTGAGGGACAATTGAAAAAAATTATCCTAAATAACACAGATGTTTATAAAACATAAAAATTAATTTTTTTTTCCTTGCAAAAATTTGTTGGAGCATAATACATTATGACATATAAGGAATTGGACATAGTAAAAGTTTGTTTATATAAAGGAATTGAGAAGATGTAAACATACTTGAGAAGTCATAGAAGAACCTTTTTGACAGAAAAAGAGAGGTTTGAGCTGCCTAACATAGATCTTAGATAAATGAAATAGTAGAAGGCCAATAAAAGGAATTTCAATAGGTTTACATACCAATTTAAAATAATGTTAATGTAAATCATGTCAAAAGTCAGAAATATAGAAGAGAATTTGAACCAAAGAGACTGAAACGGGAATAGTAAACAAACAAGGCTAATCCACTGAAGAATGCCAAGGAAATAAGTAAATAGGCTAATCCAAAGAAGAATACCAAGGAAGTAAATCTTAGACAAAATGCTAGAAGTAGGAGTTTATTGGTGAAAAAATAATGGTTATTGTGCTAGCAATAGCAGCAAATAGAAAATGTTGTATCTTTTAAATTTTTGTTGAACCACCTTTACACACTGTGCCAACATGGAGTTAGTGCGAGTCCCGCACATGCATGAGCACCAGCACATCTAGACTATAAAATTTAGAGATCAATGATGCTGAACAATTCTTCAACTTTAACTCGTATAAACATGAGATTTAGATAGACGGTTCTATAAAGTAGATCAGCATCAGCAGTGTTCAGAAACATAAAATGGTCAGAAGGGCACAACAATAGCATATCAGGCAAGATGCTTGTATGAATCTCTTTACATATGGTTGAAGACTTTTCCCTCATAAAATATGATTAGTTTAAGAGAGAAAATGTGCACAATAAAACGGAAAAAATACTGGAGAAAGTTCTAGATGCATAAAAGGGAAAAGAATCTTACGGTGCCATCCAGCGGTATGTTCCTGTCTCTGGTGTCATTCCTTCGGTCTGCACCTCAATGCGAGCAACCCCAAAATCCGCAATCTTTATGGATTTATCACCAAAAATCAAAAGATTGTCAGATTTTAAATCCCTATGAATCAAACCAAGCCCATGAACATATGCCATTCCTCTTGCAACATCCAAGGCCTGCTTCACCGCCAATTTCAGTGGCACTGCCCTGTTCTGACGCCTCATTAAAAACTGACGCACTGAACCTCCTTTTGCATATTCTGTAACTATGCACCACACCATTGGTTTCCTACAAGCACCAATAAATCTAACAATGTTGGGATGCTTTAATGTGGCCAGCATTATAACTTCCTGCTGAAATTGTTGCTCCATCAACTTTGCCCTTTCTTGGTCATTTTCTGGCCTCTCCAAGATTTTGATGGCAACATCCTCACCATTGTAAGTTCCTCTGTAGAGTTTCCCAAAAGCCCCTTGTGCAAAAGCTTCACCCATATTAAGCTTCCGCAAATCAATGGTCCACTCATCAAAATTCTCAAGGCCCTCTGTTGGGGAACTGCTATCCATTAGTGCATGGGCCAATGCATCATCATTCAATGCATGTGGGACTCTTCCTCTACGGTTAACACTTTGTTGAACAGAGTAATTGTCATTAGCATGCCGCCGCAGTCCTTGGTGATTCAAAATGCGAGTGTGGGAATCATTTGACCCAATACTTTCTATGGACATTGCAACAGACCCTCCACCATTGCTTGTTTGCAAGCTATCATAACTGTCAATTGACATATTGGAATGCTCACCAAGTTTATGATAGAATCCTTGTGATAAATCATGATAAGTGTTATCATGATTGTTTAGGCCAATAATTCCAGGAAATTTCGGACCTCCTTCCAACATGTTCCTCTTTGAGAAGCAAAACCTCAAAGCCCACTTATTTCTTCAGCATCAGAAATCAAGACCAAATTGTTCTTTTCAGAAAACCAGAAACCAAAACCAATCAAAGTTCTTTCAGCATATCATTCTCAACAAGCAATATAAATAATTACCCTTTAACCTTTTAAATAAAAATACACAGACAAGCCCTTGCTTAAGAAAAGACAGAAAATCTGAAACTGAATGCCCAACTATTCAATATTGTCTCTTCCTAGCATAAGCCTTACATGGGAAAACAACAAAGAGAGATCTTATTAACCACAAATCTTAAGAAATTGACTCTTGCATAACCCAAAAACACATAAATTCACAGGTAAAGACCCTAAAAGAAGAAAAAGGCAAAGAGAAGATAACAGCGTCATCTTCATAAAAAAAAAATGGAAATGAGCCCTACAAAACCAATCATTTCTGTGTATAAAATATTCTGGAAAACTCTTAAAAGTTGGCCAATGATGTTGTGCCCTAAAAACACAAAATCAGCAAAATCTAGTCCAAAGTCCTATAGACCCAAAAGCATAAAAAGTCAATCATACAAATACATACAATATTACCCCCAGAAAGCTCTTTAAGAAGAAGCCAATACTCAATAGAAAGACCCAGAAACGTAACGCCAGAACTAGATGAAGCAAAATCGTGCCATTTTCATGAGTAAGAGGAACTAACTGCCATTTTCATAAGTTCAGGAACTAACACAACAACTTTTGGGATAGAGAAAAGGAGCAAGCATCACTCAAGTAAATTATTTGATATGTTAAAAGCAAAAATCAACAAGAAAACAAAACCCAATTAGCATTGCTATTTCCGGACCAAAGAGATAGCTTGCGCACATTTTTAAACCTCATATTTCAGTTCACATATACACAATAGTTTTAAGGTGACCCAATATCGTTCTTTAAAGAAAAAGAACAATCAATAAAAGTAAAAAAATGGATTGATAAGAATAGAAAAATCAATGAAAGCAATAAATGAAATGATAAGAAGGAAAACAACACAACCATGGGCTTATTACAACAATATACTTGTTAAAATAATCAAATTTTCAGAATTTATAATGAATTGCATTTAGGAATTTTATCCAACAAAGACAAGATTTCAATTCAAAACCAACATTTTGAACACAGATTCAAATAAGTTCTTAATATACATAATACTAATGCCACACAGGAACTAAATATCAAGGATTAAACCATCACATAACACACCAAAACTCATTTATCAGAAGTCAAATCATCACAAATCACTCCATAGACACCAAGACCACATATCCCAATCACAACAGCAGAAAACACTCCCCATTTTAGAAACCAGTCTCTAAATACCCACATAAGCTTCTAACGTCTCCCATATGAATGAATTCGATACCCAAGTATCCATTCAAAGCTATTCGACCCACAAGTTCATGGATGAAATAATTTATGCTCAACAGAATAAATAGAAAGATCAGGGTTTACCTTATTGTCAGTAGATTGACTTTCTATTGTTGTGGTTATGCAGTAACTATAAACAAATCAACAAACAAAAAAGAGCTAGCGTGGGAGATCGAAAGCTTCTCAGAGAGTTAAAGGCTGAGAGGAAACTAATGGGTCCGTAACCTTTTCCCAATAGGAGGCAAGAGACAAATCAGAAAGAAGAATTCCCACAAAAACCCTCGATCATTTTCTCTAGTTTCCGCGATTTTTCCCTTTCCTCGCTATCCGGTCGTCTACCGGTGAGAAAGATTGAGAGATCCCATGAGATAGAGAAAGAAATGGAGGAGAAGAGGAGAAAAATCAACTGCTGAGTCGGAGAAGGTTAAAGTGCTCAAAAAGAGAGGCCGAAGAAGAGAATGAAGACAAAGATCGAGTCTTCAAAGACCAAAAACCAACTAAAGGAGACCCCCAAAAAGGGCAAACAAAAAAAAAATATATATATATATATATAATCAGAAAAACGATTTATTTATATTATTACTAATAAATTAAATCTATTGCTTTTAACTTACTATATAAGTTGACGTGGCGCAGTTCAATTGGTCAACATATAAAAACAAAAATGTTTTTGTTGTAAAATATATTTTATCATTATTATTCTATTTTATATATTATTTTTCACACAAGTAAAACAATAACTTCTCCATTTTTGTAATTAAAGCATTAGTAAAATAAAAAAACTTTTCCATTTAGGGTATATTTTGTTAGAGATGTGGTTGGGAAGCATTTTTTTTAAATATGTTAGTTAAAAATATTTTAAAAATAATTTAAATTAAATTTTTTAAATTTTAATCATAAAAATATTGAAATGATAAAATAATTTTTTTAAATTATTTTTTTAACATCATTTAAAATTGTATTTTAATCATGAAGGGTAATTTTAAATCCATATATATTTAATGTTAAATATGCATTTAAAATAAAGAGTCTCTCTCTAATAAAGTCCAAACCTGATTAATAGAAAAAAAAAAAAAAGCTTCCATCCTTATTTATTGGATTGACTCTATTGAGGTTTTTTTTTAATGAACAGTAAATATAAGATTCAGGAATTTAAAAATTAACGTAACATTTTGGTATAATTACAAATTAAATATAAAGAATGCGATGTCTCTAATTACTTTTATAATAAAATTAATTAATTGCCCGTGTTATTTGCATGTGGCAAATAATAATTTTAATAAATGAATAATTTTAATTTAATATATAAAAATAAAATAATATTTTATATTGTTATTAATTATTGTATTTAATCTTCACAATGTTTTGTTTTCTATTATCACGAGTAGTTTGTTTTCTTTTTCTTTTATTTATTCACTATGATTTTATATTTATTTACTATTTTTTTTAATTTTTTATTAGTTTTATTTTAGGTTATAGATAGTATCTCAAAATCTTTATTATTTGTCCGCTCTTCAAAGAGTTTTTTTTTTTTTTTTATAGTTTTAATTATTAAGTTTTTTTTCCTTATTTAATTTTAATTATTATTAAGTAATGTATAAGAAAAGTTATAGACTACAAACAGTGGATGTTAACTAAATTAAAATATAAATAATGATTTATGGATGGGATAAATTAATCTACGTGAATTTAATTAATTAAATGGGTTGTGCTCAAAGCAAGTATAACTGTGAAAATAGAAGTTGCCATAGAATAAATATATATTAATGTATTATAACTTAATTAATAATAATGTCTATTTATTAAACATTAAGAGAATAATTATTAAATAAATCATATTTTATAAATAAAATGATGCTATACATGTATATATAGAATTCTCTACGAAATAATAAAAATAATATAACATGATTTATATTAGCTAAAATAATAATATTAATAATTTATTAATTATACTATAAAAATATCAAGATAATAATAAAAAATTAAATATTAATATAAATTTTTCGTTCATCATAATTACACAAATAAATTATATATATAAATATATAATTGAAAGTATGGAGTCTATCAAACACATATTAATATAAAATTAATTAATTAAAATTTATTAAATAAAAAAAGAGAATGCTATTACAAAACTTTAAAATATTAATTCCAAGCTGAGTTGGCTACATCTCAACTTCACCATCATAGAAACCCCCAACCTATGGGTGAGTAGATTTCAGTTCAAATCAAAAAATTAAACTGAATTGAATTAATTTAGTTTAATTAATTCAATTTTAAAATTTAATCAGTTTGATTCGGTTTTATATTATATAAATCTCAGTTATTTCAATTCGGTTCGGTTCGATTTTGAAGAGAAAAAAAATTGATTAAACTGAACTGAATAGTAATTTATATATTCAAATCGAACCAAATCAAACATAATTGATTTTTGAATTGATTTATTTTTATGAGAAATTTATGAATTATATTTAATTATATATATATATATATTAATTGTTTAATTTCATTGATTAATGGTTATTAGGTTCAAACTAAAGACAAAATTAGATCAAATAATTTGAAAATCAAGTATAAATTAAAAATTAATTAAAAATCAAAACCGATCAGTTTAAACTGAACCAAATCGAAATAAAGTGATTCGATTTGATTTTTCACATATTTCGATTCGATTCGATTTCTAAAATACATAATTTAGTTTTTATAATTTAATTCAGTTCGATTCAAACCGAATACTCAACCCTACCCCAACATCGTAGGGTGTTGATGTGAATGAGTTGGTTGATATCTCTTACTTTCTCCAATTTCATCAAGGGTATTTTAGATTTTCATGAAATAAACGGATCATTTTATTGATGAATGTAGATTTTGAGTCATTTTACTTTGTTTTTTTTTTAAATAAAAGTAATAATAATAATAATAATAATATTTAATAATAAAATATTAATTTATCTTGAAATTATAGTGAAAATCTTTCAAAACGATTAAATGAACTAAAAAAAAACAGTAATTATTTTATGGTTTTAATATACCTTAAAAAATACTAATAATGTAATTTTTGTTTTAAGAAAAAATAAAATTTAACAACAAAATGATAATTTATCACAAAAAAATTATTCATTTATAAATTGTCTTTAAAAGTTATTTTCTTTTTTTTATTTTTCTTATTTTTTATCTTATCCTTCTTTTTATCTACTCTTTAAGTGGCTACTAGTGAATATTTTTACTGATATCAATTCTTTATCTATTCTCATATTTATATAAGTTTAAAATAGATTTTGAACAAATTTTTTTTATATATATTATTATTAATAAATTTTGAGTGAATAAAATTTTAAATTTATCATTGTTAATAAATCTTTAATTTTTTTTCAATAAAATTTTTATATATTTCTTATTGTTAATATATTTTATTTTATTTTTTTATAAGAGCACCTTACAAAGTGCATACCTTCCATTGAAGATGTCTTCGAATAGAGCTTATAAAAAAGGCAAAAGAGTAGAAGAATGGATCGCAACCAACTTGTAAATGCACTTGTTGTAAATAAAAAAAAATATATTTTTTCATTTTTATAAAAAAAATTGTCCTGAATTTATTATGGAGAGTGGTGACAATGGGCCAAAGGCAAGCCCATAGAATAGCCCAGTCTTGTATCATCCCGCCAAAAAGTGAAACCCAGAAATCTTCCCCTGTATTTATTTGTGGTCCTTCCAAATTTGAAGGTCTGGTTCCAAGTCTTTTCAAGATCTTTTCCTTTTGTATGGTTATGTGTTGTAGAAATCAAAGAAATGGGTGCCAGAAAGCTAAAGAAGAAAGGCCAGTGCCGCCCCAAAGAGATCCAGTTTCCTCCTCTTACTCTCCACACTATTATCTCCGCAATTCAATCTCCAGAGGTACTTCCCTGAATATCCCACACACTCTCGTTAGATTTTGGGAAATATTTTATGGGTATTAAAGTGGAAGTTTGTTTAGATAAAAGGGTTTCCGATCAAGTTCTGTACTGATTTTTGTTTAGATTTTATCTCTTCTACTCAAGTTGTGGGCTTCAGTTTGCTAGATTTTGTTCTGATAAATTTTCCCTAAAATTTCAGGGTCTAATCCCAGCAAACATGAGAATATTGTATGCCATGCTAGTACATTTGTCGCAGAACAAACCAGCTATGAGTTGGTCTAATTGTGAATCTGCTGCGAGTCGCACAGATGAGAACTTGGATGAATGTGGGCTCCAGTTGAAATTTAAAGAATATCATTATCTATCTGATATTTTGTTTGAGGAACTCGACAGGAGATTTAAGGAGTTGTTCTCTGCTTTACGTGATGTTTCTGCTACTCGGGATAGTGGTCAAGCTGCCTTGCTTACAGATATTTGGGCAAAGAGGGAAGAACTAATGCTGCTGCTGAGATGTTGTATGGTACTATTAATTTTGTTGGCCGTCAACCAAAGTCTTCTCATAGAAAAGTGCAGACTTCTTCTTGTACTACTTAGCAGATTGATTTCTATTGAGTTAACTGGTGGTGAAAATGAGAAAAGTTCCATAACTTTTAAGAGGTTAATTTCTCTTGAATGTGCTTATGTTAATGGCGATTGTACTGCCAATGTTACTGAGGAGTTTTTTGCTTCAATATCTTTGTTGGAACCTTCTGATTCGTGCTATACACTTCTATGTGGAGTGCTTGAGGTAATATTTAATTTTTCAAAATTTGTTTTTTCCCCACCTTTATTGTTAGCTAATTCCTCTTCTAAAATTTTTACTAATGCTTGTGAAATATATATATATATATATATATATATATATATATTCTCATTGGTCCCAGAGTTATGCTTAAAAATATATATTTTACTTTGTCCATTAAATGGAATGCCTTGTCTCCCAGAATGCGGCAATTCCCCCCTTTTGCATTTTATCAACCTGAAATGAAGTTGTGATTTTGAATTGTATTAACTTGCACCTAAGTGACTCTTGTTTTGAATTTACTTGAGTATCATTTAAATGAAAGAAAATGCTGTTTTGGAAGTTTTATATGTATAAGTTACTGGAAACCATCGCTTGTGCTTGGTGCTGAAACTTATCTGAATAATGCAACATAAAAATGGAAAAGACATACAATTATAGCTATTTGGGTTAACTACATTAGTCAAGTCTATTAACTACTCTGTACTTGACCAAAAATAGATTTGATAGGTACACCTTCACATTCAAAATGATTATGTTGTATGAGATTCTGATAGCAATTATGTAGTACCTTTCTAAATATGCCTATAGCTTATAAAGAAGTAAACTTTGTTGAGTTCCAACATTTTTCTTTCCACCATTATTTATATATTTGCAATTACCTTATGTGAGTTGGATCAACTTACATGATCAGTTCTTGCTTGTACTTTTGTTTATTGAAGTCTCTGTTTGCAGTCTTATTTATTCTGGTGTTACAATCTTATTTAGATCACATACAAATAGCAGGAACACATACAAATAGCAGGAACATCCACCAGCCATGTTGGGACCATGATACTATGTTGTGCTTAAAGTGTTACGAGTTGCACCTGTTTCCTTGGGATATATATTTTTATTTCACAGATTATTTTTGGAAGAAATTCCCCAAATTTAGGGTATTGCTACATCTTGATTTATCGTTTATTTGGTTATGTTCTTTTGCCAATTAGGCATATTACTTTCAAGTGTTATGAGTCTGCAATGTATATTTTAATTTTTTAAACAATATGCATAGGAGTGAAAGGTTAGTTCTATAGGACTGTGATTAGATCCCTAACTAAGTTAAAGGATAGGACTAGTGTTAGACCAGTTATGCTGTATGAGAGTGAATGTTGGGCATCTAAAATACAACATATCCATAAGGTGAGTGTGGTAGAGATGCGGATATTATGATGGGTGTCTGGTAACACATTAATGGATAAGGATAGGAATGATTACACCCGTCAAAGGATGCATATAGCACATATTGGAGATAAAATGAGAAAGCTTCAATTAAAATAGTTTGTTCATGTCCAATGTAAAGCTTCAAATGCCCCCGTACGGAATTATGATAAGCTAGTGGGGGAAGAAGTAAGAAAGATAAGGGAGAGACTTAAGATGACGTGAAGGGAAGTGATATCAAAGGAATTACAAATTTTGAATATTGATGTGGATTTGGTGTAACATATTTGAATGGCAAAAAAGGATTTGTATAGCCACCCCCAACTAGTTTGAGATTAAGACTTAGTTGTTGTTATTGTTAAACAATGTCGACACTATATTTTGGCCGACCCAATAGGCTTTGAAGTCGACCCCCAACACCAAGTCTCCAGTAATTTCCGGTCTCCAGTAATTTCCGATCTCCCTTTGCCAGTTAATCATATTTCCGATCCCTCCTCAAAAGGAACCAAACCAATACCGAGTTCAATTCATTTCCGATCTCTCTTCACAGGGATCAAACCGACGCCAAGTCTCCCTATCGCTCAAACCCCCACAGATCTCATACCAATTGTCGAGTCTCCCAGCCAGTCAATCACATTTCCGATCTCTTTTCTGACAAAACCAAACCTGTCATTACCGATCTCCCTTTCAAGAGTTTGGGGATAATCACTTGATAAAGTTAAGGTTCCAATCTGGTTTGATGATTCCGATCTTAAGTGTTCAAATCAAGTTTCCAATTTTTAATCAAGTTCCGTTTAGCGTTTGTTCTCAGCCGATTTCATGCTTACAATGTTTTCCCGATCTCTTACACTTAGATTAGTAATCACTTTTAGTTGTAGTTCTAATACGGTCAGACAATCAAGTGTTTATGCGACTTAGATACTTTCAGATCTCATCTAACCATCGAACAAAAAGGAATTTCATTTCATTTCAGATAAAATATATACAAGTCATTCGGCTGGAGGATCACCCCCAGCCTGTTCTACATTTTGTTCGCCCCCTCTATTACTCTCGGCCTCCTCGCTTTCCTCTTCGTCTTGGGGAGCCAGGTCGACCATCCAGGAGAAGTCCTCCTCGGGATAACGCTTCCTGAGCTCGGCCAAGAGATTCCTATGAGCGTTCACATAAGCGCCGGCCTCTCTTGTCACCGCCTCTTCTTCTTTTGCTTTGAGCTCCTCAGTGAGGTGAGCAACTTCACCGGCTCGGAGCGCTTGAACTTCTTCAAGAACATGAGCTCGCTCGGCCAGAACATGAGCTTGCTTGGCCAGCTTATCTTCGTAGAATTTCATCCGCCCCTCAATTTCAGATATGTAGTTTTGAGCGGATGAGAGTTGGGATCGGAGGGAAGCCACTTCATGACCCATCTTCTCGACTTCCTTACCCAGGCGGTGAGCCTTCTCCCGGACAATGTGCTGGTTCACCAAACACTCCACGTTCAGGCTCATAGACCGGGTTAGGATGTCATCAAGATTGTTCGGGGACAGCCTATCCCGTTCCTCTTGAAGGCAGATCGAGGCCCCCAAGACCTTGGCCAAGCCCGGATTCTCCCGAACAGTCATGTTCTTCTCCAGCGAGTAGATCAGAACTTGAGCGCCGCGGGAAAGGGTCCTCACAGGAGGTTGCGAAGGACCCCCTTCCGCACTTGAAGCAACTGGAGGAAGTGGAGGTGGCTCTTCTTGACGAGGGGGAGACCGAACTACTTCCACGTCAGAGATCGGCGGCCCCGAGGGTTGAGACGAGCTTCCTTGCATCTCCCCAGGATCACGACTGGGCGTCTGAAGCAGCTCGGAACGCTTCATCTCCCGCACTTTCCGGGAGACCTCCCTTTTCCGCTTTTGGCTTTCCTTGGAAGCCTCGTCGCTTGCCATACCTGCACAAAGAAGAGGTCCGTGAGATCGCTAAGGCCCAAAGATCAGGGATTTAGAAAATACCGAGGCCGAGGTCAGAGAGCTGAAGCCCGCGATCTTGGCCGGTGATCAGTTGTATAATCCAGTGATGCAGTTCGGCAGTCACTGCATCCAAACAAAAGAACTTCTCTCTGGCCGCCTGATCCTTCAGTTCCATCACTATTAGGCCTTCTTCCCTATTCAGGGTAATGCGCTTCGGAAGTAAGGGGCCCTGGTGCAGCCAGCTGCGAGGGAAACTCTCAAAGCTGTTCGGAATTTTGCTCCTCAGGATAAAGAAGCGATTCTTCCAATTCTTCAGGGAGGAAGGCAGATCGGTAAAAAGCCTATAATGGGGTTTCGCCTGGAAGAACCAATACTCGTCGTCCTTTCGACGAGTTAGCCTATGTAGTTCGGCAAACACCTTAGCTGTAGGACTGATTCCTTTGGCTCGGCAAATGCCTCTGAAGGCTACTAGGATCCCTTATGAGTTCGGGTGAACTTGGGCTATGCACACTTGATGAAATTTTAAGACTTCCTTGAAGAAGTCATCGAGAGGGAACTGCAGCCCGGCTTTTAATTGCTCCTTGTATACCATGATCATATCGTTCTCTTCGAAGAAGTGATCGGCTCGAAGATCGCCGTGACACTTAATGAGTTCGTATGAATCAGGCCGGATATTATACTCCTGACTGAACGACTGCAGGTCGGTTTCTTGAAGGATTGATGGCAGCTCGTCCATGGGCAGATTTTCTCTCCCTGAAAAATGTACATGTCTTGATGGTGCTTCTTGACCCCGAGCTGGAACAGAGGTCCTAGGAGGTTCAGGTCGCACGCTTGGTCCCACTACCTCCACTTCATTAGACGACCACGAGATCTGAACAGAAGGGGGGCTTGCCGCTCTCTGACCCTAGGCCTCTCATTTTCAGAGAAAGGAGGAAATTTAAATTAAGAGAAAGATTAAAACCCTTACCGGAGTCTGATCGGTGTTGGAAGAACTTGAGAAAACGGGAGAATTTTTGAAATCGTTCGCGAGAGGCTGAAAATGACATAAGAAAGCAACTGGCTAACCCTTCCCTTATTTATACCCATCCGAGCATTTAATGTTCACGGTGTCCTAAGCGGCGCATCGGTTAACGAGATCTGCCAGCCTTTTCTGACACGTCTCACGAATATTCTGGAAATTCCATAAAGAGATCGGCTAGTTAGAGATCGGCAGATTAAGACGTTTTGAATTACAGATCGGTTAAGGACCATTCAATTGAGAGTTGGATCGGATAAACCACACCAGAGATCGGAAAATAACCAAAGCAATAATAATGAAATGATAATTGTCAAAATAAAATTTCATTTCCAAAAGGTCGGATTACATCATTTGGGCGATCTCAAGAGGTCGGATTACATCATTTGGGCGATCTCAAGAGATTTCCAAAAGGTCAGATTACATCACTTCGGCGATCTCAAGAGATCGGATTACATTAAAAGATCTGATTACATCATATGGGCGATCTCTAAAGATCGGTGGAACATCCTATCTAATAAAGGCCTATGTCAAATCCTAGTCTCGTGGCTGAATCAAAAGACTTGTCCAGCCACGGACAACGGATAGATGTACAGCTCAGATGGGGTGATTATGACTCTCATGAGAATGGAGAGTCATCTCCACTGTCATCGACCAGAACCAAGCCGTAGTCGGGACGCCCAATAGGGTGAGGAGCCAAATGAACTTCAAGGGGCAGTCACTGATGTTAAGGGGAATATTAGCAGTCTTCTCGCTGGAAATCAGTTCGCCGATTACATCGGCCGAACGACTCGAGATCAACACGATTGAGGTCCTTGATCTAGATTGGTAAATTAGTCTAGTTCTCTCACTGTCATCAAATGAGGCTATCATAATTCTCAGATCACCAGAATCGCAAATTTTCAGGCAAGGGACAAAGAGGACAATCGGGAAAAGATTAAAAGCGGCTATCATGGCCGAGATTGTTGCCGGAGCAGCTAGAACAGGAGAAGTGAGAAGGAAAGGGGAGAAAATCAAATGCTGAAGGGTTTCCTGTTGAAGGTATATATAGAGGAGGTCCGAGCATTTATTGCTAAGCAGAAAACGAAGCGGACGCCTCGAAAATCGAAGGAAATAAATGCTTGGACTTAGTCGAACCAGATACAGGAGAAGACTGGAGTAGGAGAGATCGGGAGGAGGGCCTGGCATGAGATCGGAAAAGGGATCGTGTTGGAAAGATCGGAAAAGAGGAGAGATCGGAAAGCAAGGAGAATAAGACAATTTCCAATAACTGTCGTCATAATCAGAGCTAAGGTAGTTAAAGCGTTGCAGACGAGATCTCCACCGCATGCCGGAGAATCGCCCACATTACTGACAGGTGCCAGAGTATGTCATGACAGTCCTGTACATCTCAATCTCCACCGTTGATCTTACTTGTAAGGACAAGCCCGGAGCCCTTGGATCAAAGAGGAAAACGACAAGACCGGCGCCTTTTATTCCCAGCTCTCGGATCGCCCTGGACAAGAAAATTTGGGCCGTCAGATTAGAAGAGAAAAAGGACAAAAATTTTTGAAAAGGATCCCAGCCGTTCATTCTGACTCTCTTTAATTCCCAAGCGTCAGATTATGTCCTTCAAAATCTAAACCCTCCATCTCCCTCAAAATAAATTATGACCCTTCATGGGGAGCACCCGGTTCCTATAAATACCTGCATGAAAACTGTTCAAGGAGGAGGACGAAGAAAAGGTGGTGACTATAGCGGAAGAACTCTGAAACTTAATTCAGTTTGTTACTCTGCTATTTTTTTAAGCTTTCATAGAAAAACTTTAGAAACCAGTTTTCTGAAGTATTCTCTTGGAAGGGGTTTTGAATACTGAAACTCTCCATTTTCAATTCGTTCATTACTCTGTGACACTCTCTCACTTTCAGTTCTGTCTTTGTTATCTTTATTTCCGCTCGTTGTTCGAGCTCAACTCCATTCAAACTCGGTTATTATTTTGACCTGACTGCATTTTAGCGAAGTATCCTTCATTTCAAGGCGAACCTTAGCCCTCAAGCTATCAGTCCGCAGTCCTGCTACGTTTTGTGATTCCATAGTTAGTTCAATAGATTCAGCGCCCAACAGGTGAGTGCTTATATCGCTGCTTTATCAAGCGTTTGTTTTTTACGTATTTCCGCTGTTTTTATGTTTGTAATTTTCACCAAATTTATATTGTGTTAAAAACGCGAAGAAGGTTATTCTCGAGTTCACTTCTCGTTAATCAGTCCATTCTTTTTGTTAACCTTTGTTACTTCTAAATACAAGTGTTCTAATCTCGAGTAGCGTATAAGTGGTCGGATAAAATGTAGGTAACTATATCTTAAGAGTCTCTTTAAAATAATAAAAGGTTCGAATAATAAGTCAGGAAAATAGTAAAGTCGAACAACTAGAATAACACAGAAGACGATTGGGTAAGACGTCACAAGGCGGAGTAAAACCAAACCTTAGATAAGCAAATGAGACAGATCGGGTATCGCTTGCCAAAAGTGCTGTTAAGGCGACTACATAGGAGGTCGGTAAAATTCGGTCTGTACCCCTTGTCAAGTCATGGGGTATCAATGAGTCAAAAGAAGCCTTATTCAGGTTCCCGGCATCTTTGAATGCTAGAATCCTTAATCTTAGGCTCTCACGATATGTAAGATTTCAAGAGGTCGGAAAAGTCCTTATCCGACTCCTATTCAAGTAAAAGAGATCGGAGGAGAGTTCTTATCCGATTCTCAACCAAAATTGTCATAAATGTCTAAAAGAGATCGGAGGAGAGTTCTTATCCGATTCTCAATCAAAAATTATAATAAATATCTAAAAGAGATCGGAGGAGAGTTCTTATCCGATTCTCAATCCAAAATTTTAATAAATATTTAAAAGAGATCGGAGGAAAGTTCTTATCCGATTTTCAATCGAAATTTTAATCTAAAAGAGATCGGAGGAGAGTTCTTATCCAATTCTCAAATCAAATTTTAACAAATACGCAAAATAATCCCATAAAATGAAAAACCACCACATGACATCAATTCACTAAGGTTGTCTCATTTACTTGTGTATCTGGGTAATCCGAGTTAGTGAAAAATCAAATATTTCCTTTTATCTAAAGGATTAACATTTCCATTCGAACCCTCATAACTATCAATTTTAATTTATAAAAGAGCGTAAGGTTAAATCTACTCACCCTCATTGAGGGACAAGGTGGGGTGCCTAACATCTTCCACACCCGTTTACGGACCCCGAACCTAGAATCTTTGCATTTGAAGTGGTTTCATTTTAATTAGCATTTCACAAATGGTTTTCTTTGATTTCTCTCAAAATCAAAGTGGCGACTCCTCACTCTTTCCCACTTCGGTGAGTGCTTGTCCAGGCGACCGCAAAATACCTTGCGACAAACAATATGCATGAGTGATTAATTTTTTTTATTCTAAATTTGATTCTAGTGTTTTAGCATAAATGAGAAAACCTTGTGTTTCAATTTGCTTTGAGCTGTGGCATTACCCACCTTTTTTATTTTTTATTTTTTTAATTTTTTAATGTTATCAGTTGGTATGGTGATCATCTTTATATTCTGGTGAAATGTGAATCATTCATTTCTCTTAATGCTAGGCTCATTCTAATGGCACATGATTCTCGTTAGAATTTTGAAGGGTTGCTTTGTTTCTGTGAAGGCTTTTGTCTTCATCCTAATCCTATGCCCCTTTTCAAGCCTTTTTGCTAGATAGGTGCAATTTTTATGGGAGTTACCTTGAAGCAAACGCACTTGATGTTGAATTATTGTTATCTTTAGGTGTTTGCAGATGAGCTTTTGGTGCATAAATCTTTGAGAGAGTACTTTACGTTGATTGATTTTGCGTCTTCCAGAAGTGAAATGCTATTCAACTTCCACTTTGGCCATGGTAATCTTGGATGTGTGCTGGAGGTGATTTGTGCTCATTTTATTCTATCAGTTTCCAATGAGCTAGTATTTGTACGTTTCATCAACAGATTATTTTGGTGCCATAATGATGACTTCAGAATTCCTGAAATAAGCTTGCCAGCATCCTTGTCTTTGCTTCTCAACCCTGTTATGCTTTCAGCTCCAAAAATGTTTCAGGCACATTTGATTTTATTGGTTTCTGAAGTCATTGGTATTTGCGCAGCTTCTGAGAATATTATGCTGGATGTTAGATTGATGGATTGGTACTCAACAGCATTTGAAAGGTCTGTTGTATTGTACACCAGACATATGTCTAATTTGTATGTTGATAGCAATAATTTGGATGGTAATGGGTCTTTTGATAAATTATGTTCGCTTGGTGGCAGTCAGCCAACTTTTGAATCTTTTCTTCTGCAAGCCACAATGGACAAGATACATCATCTGATTGCCAAATCAAAAAATTTTGCATCTTCCTATTTAAGTGATATGTCCTCTGGAACAAATTCTGACCTGGTGGCTGTCTCTATGGCATATGTGAAGGAGAACCTGTGCATTTTTGATGAATCTTATAAAGATGAGATTTTATCAATTTTAAATTGCATTATACTGGGATGTTCATCTAATGATATAAATGGCCCTTTATTTCAGAAAATAGGGGAAATAAGCCCTCAAGATTTATATCTTCTTGCTTCTATACTGAAGTTAATGAGTAGTTCAATGTTGCAAGCTATATGGTGTCTGAGGCGTGCTAGGAATTCAGAATGTCTGAAATCCCACAGGGATGTTTCTTCATGTAAGGAATATGATTATATAGTGGGTGTTCTTGGCTGTTTTCAACAGTTTAGTATCCGTCTGCCAATTCAGAACTTCTTATATGAATCCATGCAATCTCACCCTGCAAGGCATAAGGAGTCCAAGTGGATGCTTTTGCATCTTTCAGGCTTGCTTTCATTAACTTATGTTAGTGGGATTGATTTCTTAGTGAAGAGCTGTTTATTTATGATGATGACACTGTTGAATTGGTTTCTTGTTGAAGAGTGTGATCTCAGTGCACTAGGGTCATTATTTGGTTTTGGATCAAATTCCTGTTCACCTAAATTGTCTGACAATGTTGAAGGGGTAAACTTTCTTTATTGCCTTTGTGGCTTTCTCAATTTTGTTTCTGTGCTTCCAGCCTATTAAAATTTTTTAGTAATGTTGTAGGTCCTGGTGATCAGAAAAACTAGCCGAATAATTTCATCAAAATTTCAGAAGATTCATGATATGTACTTGAGGTAAATGATGATCTATTTTTTTTTTCTATACTGTTTCTGTAAGCATGACAAAAGAATTATGAAACTGAATTACCTTTACTGGGTACCGTCTGTCTTATAGAATTAGATTTTCAGGGCAACAATCTGTCGCAGTTACTGTAGAATTATGCTCTGTTGCTTTCCTATCTTCGGAATTTAGATGCTTCAAACATGAATAAGGAGCTTTTGTGGTTTGTGTCTTGTTTTCATCTTGAAATCAAAGAGATGGAATAACAGGGCAGAAACCATAAAAGGAAAAAACAATGATGTCGTGTAATGTGTATGTAACTTTATTGTTCACATAATATTCTTGTTAGTCTCTAACTGGGATATATCAAGCTCCCCGGGGATATTTTAATCCATGATTTTTCTAGTTTTTGAAATTAGAGAAACCTTTTTTAGTTTAGAAATGCTTTATGTGGTTCACAAAAAAATTGACACCACTATTGTTGTGGAGGTTGTTTTCTGGATGTAGGGAGCTTGTTTGGTTCTATGCTAAAAACATTTGTGTTGCTGCTTTAGTGGATACATTTTTAGTGGAAACATAGCTAGGAAACATTGAATTGATGTTAGTTTCTATTCTGTTTTTAGTTATACTGCTAAAATCTGCATATTCCTGAAATCTTATATTTTTTAAGGGCGTTTTTGGTCCAGTACTGTAGAAACACACTTCACTTACTTTCCAGGTGGTGTTAGTCTGTTGCATTTATAAACTCCTGGTACATGTTCTGTTTCAGCATTTCATAATTTTTTTTCTCAATATGATAACCTGTTTTCCCATTTTACCGCTATATTTTCAGAACAGGTTCGTTCATATGTTCTAACAAAATAAAACAAGACGAGCAAGCGGAAACTTTAAAATATTCCTCTGTCCCAAATGACCTGGATTCTGCTGTAGCAGACAATACTAAGGAAACCAGTAATGGTGAGATGTTCCTGAAATGTGTACTTGGACAAAACTCCCGAGTATCTGATTTTGATGATTTAGCTGACTTCATTGAATGCAAGCCGGAAAAGGATTACTCTAGCTGGTTAAGGGATCGACAGAGATTTAGACAATGGAAATATAAAAAAATGATAAGTTTAAGATGGAAGAAAAAGAAAATGACGTGGAATTCTATGAAAGTGAGACAAACAAGATCTTGGGTGGTATCTGGAGACAAAAGATAAGCAAGGTAAAGGTGCTGTAGCCCCTGTTCTTACGTGATTTCCTTTCCTTTTTCTTTAGTTTCTTTTTGTTTTGATCTCTTGTCAATATGGTATTATTTAGCTCATTCCCCTTTTTATAGATCATAAATCTACCTTGGTGGTGTTTTTATACGACTGTTGGGTTGCATGAGATGTTGGATATGGAAGACCTCCACACTAATCAATCTGCAAAGGGAACGATGAACAGTTGTTTGAAGGTTCAGAAGTGCCTATGGAGCTCGGTGGATGAATTCATCGGTGTTGGAGGGTTTCAGGGAGGCACTCATAAAGCCTTGATAATTTGAGGGTGTTCATATGATAGGGAAAAAAAACAATGGAAAACTCTTTTTTTTTTTTCTTTCCTTGTTGTAACATTTGAAAATATGAATTACTTTATGCAACTCGAGATGTGTGTAGTGAGTTACATGTGAGATAGAGGGGTATTATGCAATGGTCTCATTGCTTTCTTTGTAAAAATTTAGAAATGATCATAGAAGCATACAATGTATCCTAACTGGTCTTTATCCATCTTCAAAGGTATATGAAATAGGAACGTCTAGGGTTTGAATTTCACTATCTATTTATTTTGAGATTCATATTTTTAAAATGAAAAATAAGTAAGATTATATTTTGTTGTATAACCTACGGAGAGGCTATATTTTATTATATGATTCATCCATTGTTATTCAGTCTAATAAATTTAACGTGGTTTGAAGAATTTTTAAATCAAAATTAAATAAAAAATTTCAATTCAAGTGAAATTGGATTATGCAAGTAAAATAAATCAAATTAAATTGAAATATTATGGTTTGTTGTCTTTCTTAAAGGTTAAAATTTTTTTTTTTGAATTTAAATTTTAATTCATTGATTACAGTTTAGGTCGTTTTAGCTAATTTCAACCTAATAGTTATAAATTTATCAAATTGAACATAATTGAAATAAAAAAAAAAAAAAAAAAACCAAAATTGGACATAATCGCAAATTGATAGGTTTCTGGTTGTAAAAGATAGAGAGAAATGTCAACAGATTGGGACTTAAGCATAAATAGCACGCAAGGACACAATTTTAACATAAACAAATACAACAACATAATTTGATTTGTTATCTCTAATAAGTGAATTTTCAAGATATTGGCTTTTCCTACAATCGCAAACAAGCAATAGAATAAAATTTTTTTTTTTTTAAAAAAGAAGAATGTTATAAGAGAGAGAGAGAGAGAGAGAGAGAGAGAGAGAGAGGGGGATAAAGACACCAACAAAATGGAACAGAGATCTAACAATAATAATGCCCTGTTAGGTTTATATATATATTCATATATCAGCAATGAATGCATGTAAATCATTGATGGATATAAACAACATATATACATGTAGTGGTTAATTTGATTCCTTCATGTAAAAAAAAAAAATCAACAAACACCAATTTACTAATTAATTTTAAAATTAAATAAATAAAATTTATTCATAATTAAAGTGCACATGAATAGTTAGAAAAACTTAATTATAATAGAATAAAAATTATAATTAATATACTTGTTTTTTTAACCATTGATTTAACAATTACGAAATGCAATTTGTAGAATGAGATAGCCATTCGAGAAATTTGAATTGGAACAGATTCCAGAACTATGATTATTTTAAGAAAACGTTTTTTATTTTTAAGTTTTAGGAACAATTTGTAGTTTGTGGGGACAGTAAACCCATCCAACGGCTCCCTCCTTCATCTTAACGGTTCTTTTTCTTTTCTCCTCCCGCCCCCTCTCTCAAAAATTTGAAATCTCTCTCTCTCTCTCTATTGATAACCAAAAGTTTCTCTCTTTTAAAAATGTCTTCTTGGACAGCGTACCCCACCCTCTCTCTCCTTTTCACTCTCTTTTCTTATCTACTACTACAAGAGCAGAGGAGTATCGATTTCTATTTTACACATCTTTTTCTCTTGGGCTGACACAGTCCCTATAATTCAAACTCCATTGCTTCTCCTTCTGTTTTATCCAATTCTGCAACTTCTCTCTTTCTTTGTTGTATTGGGTCACCAATCATGGGCGGCTGTTTAAGCAGGAAAAAGGGGTCTTCTTCTTTGAATGCAACTACCCCTGTTGTGTCTCTTTCATCTATGGAAGCAGTAGTTCCAGATAAATTATGTGCTCTCAAAGGGGATGCTGATGTGAATATCAAGGAGAAGCTAGTCGGGGAAGAGAAGGTGAAGAAACAACTAGTGGTTGAAGAAGAAGGATTGGTGAAGAAGGAGATTTTTGTGATAAAACACAGGACAAGCCACGATAGAGAGAAACTCGCTCCTCCTCAGAAGGATATTGGGCTAGTGGAAGAAAACAGGGTTGCTTCTGCTCTTCCCAGTAGTACTAATACTAACCCAAGCGCAGGTGATGTTAAAATAGGCAATAATGACAGCACTATGGTGATGAGGACCTCAAGCTGCGCAAAAGAGGAGGTGGATGCTATTCTCATACAATGTGGAAGGCTTAGCCGGAGCAATTCGTTTGGAGCCGGAAAGGCTCCTTCTTCAGGCAGGAAGTACTCCGGGCACAAGAGGAGTTATGACTTGGATCACAATGACCAGGACCAAGATGTTGAGATTGCTCCTGCTTCTACTTATAATCCCAGAAAGAGCAATGCTGATGAAGATAATGAAATGGCTGCAGACAGAAGGCAGCATCGCCAACGCCACCGCCATTCGGGTAGGTCTTCTCCTTCTTCTTCTTCACAAGGAAGGAGGAGGACACCCAGCAGGGAAAGAGAGCAGCGCTCTGGCAGCAGAGAGAGAGGCAGCGGCAGCAGTAGTAGTGGGAGAAGAGTGAGTCGATCACCGGGTAGAAGATCAGAAACGACCCCAACTGCGAATTCTAATGGTAGTAGTAATGCTAATAATACAACTACTACTACTAATAGGCCTGGAAAGATGGTCTCGGTTCCCGCTACTGTTTCTTCCTTGACAATGGATAAAAGCAAAAATGGCGTCGAATCTCAGACAGGGACTGCCATTAAACGGATCTCTGTGAAGAGAAATGTTGGAGACTCAGCCATGTCAAATTCAAGGGGTGCTGCATCTCCCCGTTCCCAGTCCCCGGTGAGAACAAATGCCAAGGGTTCTAATGAGAATAATCAGCAGCAGCCATCGCTTAGTCGCAACTCTTCAAATAAAGCAGAGAAATCGCCTTATAGAAGGAATCCATTGAGTGAAATCGATCCAAATTCCCTTGTTTATTCGCAAGCAACTGAAAACAAGAAAACTGTCTGTATCAACAATAATATCAGCGGCAAAGTACAAACCAGAAACAAAGAAACCGAAGGACAAGCAGTGATGAAGGAATCTATCAGTGTTCTAAATCAGGTATACTCATCTTTCTACTTTTAGTTGCTTTGTCCCATTCTCCATGCATTTTTTGTCATCTTATTTCTGCATTTGCTGGCAAAAGCACAGTGAAGTTTGATTCCAGAAACATATTTCTGTTTTTCCAGGCTCAAATGCAGAAGCCAAATGCTGACATAAACAACAGACCAGTTGCTCAAGGGACTAATTGTAGAGGAAGCAGCAACACTGTGAAAGAAGCACCAGTAATTGTGGAAGAGACCGAAGTGCCAGACTTAAAGCCTCAAACACTAACAAGAAGTAGGTCAGCCAGGAGATCTCAAGACCTAGCCTTCAATCCTGAAACTTTGTTGAATCCCAACCCATCATATACTGCGCTATTGCTTGAAGACATACAGAATTTTCACCAAAAGAACACCACGACCCCCCCTTCATTCTCAGTTCCACTATGTGTCACCAAGGCCTGCTCCATTCTTGAAGCAGTTGCTGATCTCAACTCCACTACAAGCTCCAACCTTTCATGTGCATTTGTTGAGGATAGAAGAAGCCCTACCACAACGGGTGCTAATCTTGTTGGGAAGAAATTAACAGAGGCCAAAGACCCTTTTGTGGAATCAGAGGTCCTAGTAAGTGATGATATAATGGAGCCAAGCTTCCACAAGTATGTGACAGTAAGGAGGGGCGGCAAGTCGAGTAGAGAAGATATGGATGAGCAAGAATCCTCAGGCAGCAACAGTTTTGTGGGTGGCAGCCTACAGCATTGGGGGGAATATTCTACCTCTACATGGGAACCCAACTCAACCGATTCAACTGATAGCTGGACTTCACGATACAACACCAGAGCGGAGGATGAGAAGAACCTATCAGGATTTCAAAAGCATGTAGTACCGGAATCAGGCCGTGATATGGAAGAGGCTATGAGGGGATTTAAAGGGCAAAGGACAGGAATTGGGCGTGGGAGAGCTGCTTCCGGTAAAAATCTTCACTCAAATTTGGTTGTTGCAGCCGCTGCTTCAACATAAGGCTAAATGGCACCCATCCGGTTGTAGTTTTTAATCCACTAGATCTTTGGTTTTCCACTTGTAAACATTTAGCAGTTTGTTTGGTGGTTGCAAACTTGCAACCATTCTCGTCATATTTATTTTGAAGCCATGCGGGTCAATGACACGAGGAATGCTGACAATTTGGTGATTTTCTATCAAGTGGACAAATTTTAATTCATAAAATGAAAACTAACATGCCTAAAAAAATACCTGTGCACTAATGGAAAGTTACCATCCTTTTTTTGTGAAAACCCAGGAAGTTACATGTTGCAATGACACGAGGAATGCTGACAATTTGGAGATTTTCTATATAGTGTACAAATTTTAATTCATAAAATGAAAACTAATACGCTTAAAAAAATACCTGTGCACAAATGGAAAGGTACCATCCTTTTTTTGTGAAAACCCAAGAAGTTACAGAAATAAGATGAAAAATATCAAGACCAAAGGTATAGACATTACTTCAAAACAAATAGTATTCCAAAGCTTTTGCTACGTTACAAATTTCTAACAAAAGAAGAAATATTAATCTGTACAGATAGGGCCAAGCACAAGGCGGCAAGGATGACTTAGACAATATGGGGCTCGGGCCAAGCACAAGGCGGCAAGGATGACTTAGACAATATGGGGCTCGTCCTAATCATCCAGAGGTGTGTATTTAACAAGTATAATTTACTTCGACAAAAACAATGTTGTTGTAGAATTCGCCCTATAGACATGCGATATAGAAATTAGATTGGTTCTGTGCTCCACTGCTTATAGGTAGACTAGTAAACGTATGGTGAAACTGAACTCCAACCTGGGAACATTCATTGTCATGAGCAGTCTTGAACTGAGAAAGTTCAAGCAATACAGGTTGCGTACTTTATACTTGAGGTAACAGCTCCGTCACTTGGAATCAAGCCCTATTCACTGCAATTCTAGGAAGGCCATAGGTAGCATACAGCTTGATCTCTTTTAATCAACTTCACTGTAAATACATGCTACAAATATGTCTGAGTCTTGAAAATCAAATCATCAGGCAAACCAGACCAGCATTTTCTACCCTTTTGTACAGGCAAAATGCTTCATTCAGTACTTTCCCCATAATTGACCATGTATATTGCAATCAAAGTGACAATAGCGCCAACCAATTGCAAGGGTGAGAAGGTCTCACCAAGATATAGAAACCTGTAGTCAGAAACCCAAACACCAGAAATAAATTAAAAAAGTAAGGACCGAAAGTTATATTGAAATTTAGGCTTCATTGTTTCATAAAAAATAGTTTCCTAAAAAACATTTTCCTTTGTTTATTTTTATATAGTATTCATTTAGGGCTCTTGGGAAATTTGGTTAAACAGAAAAACGTTTTCTTGTAGTTTGAAAGAAAATTAATATTTTCCAATGTACTCCAAACAACATAAAATACTTACTATTGATTTATTATCTTGAAACCAAATAATAGAAAAAAAGTTATTTTCTTAGAAACTTTTTTTCTTTAAATATTTTCTAAATTCTAAAGCAAGTTATTTTTTGAGAAACAGATAGGGCCTTAATGCATTATTCATATAATAGACCTAGTCACAGCTCAATTCATCTTCAAGTGAAATTAAAGACCTGACTTGATTAAATTGTTGTATTAATTTTCTCAATCCCAAAAATTGAAGAATCTTACCCAAAAATTGAAGCAAACATCGGGGTTAAAAAAGTGAGGGAACTGAGCTTTGTCAGGCTACCTGAAAATTTGTCAGCAATGAAAAATCAGTTTCAAAAAGAAACCTAAAAATTAAATTTAAGCCTCTTTTATGTTAGTGCAGTTTAAATATGCATAAACTATGCAACCCACCACTCACAAAAAGCAAAAGGATCATTTCAACCGTATATCATATGGCCAACTTAAATTTAATAAAAAAAATGAACCACAAGAAATTAAAACAGACAACCAGATAAAAAACAGAAAAGAAATAGTAAATAGAATTTTAGCATAGAATGTAACCTTTTGTTGCACTGTAGAAGTATACGCCATAACTAATAGCACTTCCAAAAATAGAGGTATAAAGGAGTGCCAATATATCACTTCCTGTCAGTTCCTTGAGGCTTCCACTGAAGGCAGGATCATGATTGAGAATTGAGATCACCGCAAGAGGGATACCACCAATAACCATGTGCTGCAGTTAAGGTCCGAGTGAATTCTATTTGCTTGTTGTCATCATAAATATAAAAACAAAATGAGGCGGGACATCAAGCAACATTCTAAGGCAAACTCACAGCAATCTTGAATAATTATCAAGCACATCATTAAAACAAACAATAAAGAAAGATGATTTCCAAGCAATTCAGGACATCCTACCCATCCAGTTGCCATAACAGGATCAGAGTACTTAGTAACCCAGCGGACCATGACTGTGCCTACTGCCATGCTTTGAGCTGCAAGAAGCATCCACCATTCTCCACTTCCCCACAAAGAAAAATTACTCTCATCAATAGCAAGAGCAGGTAACTGCAGAATAAACCACAACATCATTCAATAACAATAATGGGCAAACAATAAAATCCTATCAAGTTGTGAACTACTTTTTCCATTCCAGAAACTGGAAAAAAAGAAAAAGCAAAATGTTCGTAATGCATCACATGCTTAATAACATAACTAAACAAAAGAGACCAGCGGTTCCTTGAGGGAAAAAAAAGGATTTCTGCTCATGGGTGGGAAGAAAGGAAACACTCAAGGAATATGATCAATAAAACTAAAGTCACTAAACCAAAACTGCACGACAACAGAAAGTACATAGAGAAGCCTGCTGCTGTGTAACCCATTTTCATCTTCTTCAATTATGGACACTTTCCACAAGACATTGTAGCAACCAGGACACTATGGCATCAACAGAAACCAACCACGGACCACCATCTTCCTATTATAAAGAGAGAGGCTATAGAAACTAATAGCAGACATTTGGCATAATTTTCTTCTGTTAAATTGAATATTACAACAGACACACACTGAGCTAAATGAAACTAGATATAGGGGGAAAGAAAAGAAGACACTATAAATTCAAAGTTTTTCCTTGAACCATATGCACTCCTGAAATGTGATCTCTAAACAATAATTTGATATAATCAAGTACTTGAACAATAAAACTGAAATACAATTTATACCTTCCTATAACATGCATTACATTCTAGTGCTAAGTTGAAGTTAGGGTTGAACCCTTACGTTCATGTATAAACTAAATGTAAAAAAAAAAAAATGTTAATGTCCATGTAAATGCTTGACAGATCATGTAAAATTACACCATAAAGCAATGATAAAGTTCAATGATGGATCAGAACAGTTATCTAATGTTAATGCCACTAAACCTCACCGTTATATGTAGAATAATCAAAATTAAAGAGATCACCTCAAGAAGTGAAAGTCCTATGACACCAAGTACAAGGCCTGCAGCTCCAACCAACCCAATGGATTCACCAAATAACAAGGCTGCAAGTACAGCCACTGTCAGAGGTTGTGAGTCGATTATAACCTGCAGTAAAAAGAAGCCATGAATTATATCATCATTTGTTGTTGCGCAAGGGAAAACTATAAATGACATGCTATAGAATGTGTTAGCAATCTAGATTCCTGCCCCCATCCCCCTTGTCTCCTACAAGGCAACAACAAAGAACTATTTCGTATTTGTGAATTTTAATTTCGTTTATAGTCAAGATTTTTTCTCACAAAACGAATATTTTGCAATTGATCCTCTTTAACCTTTCAAGTCGATGATTCTCACAGGCCAAAAGATACTCAGAAGTTAATTTTAACTTTGAATTACAGGTATCAAGAAGGCAAAAGGCCAGATTCACCAGAATATAAAATTGATCTAAGTTGCAACAACATGAGACAAAAGAATAAATTTGAAGGACAAAGAGAACATACACTGCCTAAACCTGCAGATGTCCTCTGTAATCCCTCAGCAAGAAAACCCTGTTCCACCATTATAATTGTTATTAGACTCAAGAAATAACTAAAATGCAATATCAGACCCAAGATATCCCTGTTCCACCATTAAATTTGTAACACAGCAATTCTTACACTTTTTCATAATCTGATGCTTAGTAAATCATCCACTGGTTTAGAAGATTGTCCACACCAAAATTTAAATCAATTCCGTCTATCTTATGTAACAATTTCATGCATAATTGCATTAAAGAATTGCAAAATTTCATGAACTAATCTAACAGGGTAAGTGACCAATTAGAGAACCTGGAAACAAGCAGCATCAACAAGGCCGAAGAGAGCGATGGAGAGCCAAGCAATGAATCCAGAGGGCAGAGGCCTACTTTGGGACGCAGCAAATGCAATCAAAAGTGAGCCCGCAGGAATAAGCCGAAAAGCAGCCACAAAAAAAGGACCAACCAATGGCAATATCTCCTTCATAGCCACCATAGCCGTGCCCCAAAAGAAAAAAGGCGACACCAAAACTCCCGTCTCCACCATCATTTCCAATAAATCACTTTTCGATTCATCTCCTCCTCCCTCTTCCACCGCCAACTTTGTACCATTAGTTTCAGAGGAGGGAGAAGAAGAGACAAGGCACTCCACATCTAGGCCTGTCCCTACGCAATCAAAGTACATCGATGACGAAGAATCAGCATTAGAATCTGATGATTTTGATTCCAATTCCACGTTTTTACTACTAGTGGTGCAGCAGCCAATGAAATTGGCTCTTCTTCTTCTTCTGATTCTTGTACTATATCTAAGACTACGAGTATGAGACAATTTGGAATGAGAATTACATGGCGGAGGAGAGAAGTAAAAAGAGGAGAAAGAGATGGAGCTGAATTTGACGGGAAGAGTAGGAGATAGAAGAGAAGGAAAGGAGTTGAAGAGGCTTGAAGGAGAGAATAGCTTCATGGCTACCTCACTTCTTCTTCTGCCCTTTTACTATCTTCTGTGTCAGTACAGTAGAGTGCAGGGAGCGCGGTGATGCTGCGCCGTGCTGTATCAGCGATAAGAAGGCCAGTGACGAACGAGTGGCACACGACAAGTACACAATCTAATATAAAAGTACGTAAAAATATAATAAAATTTATAATTTTTATTTTTTTATTTTTATTTATTAAAATAATAATTTTTTATTAATTTATAATATAATTAATAAAAATATTTATTTAATTCTTCCTATACAAATATTAACACTCATTTTTTATAAATATTTTATTTAAAAAATAGCTAAATATTTTATTAAAAAATAATTTAAATTTTATGAAATTTTTATATTTTATCTCATAATTTATATAAATAAATATTTATTTTTTATAAATTATAAAAAATATATTAAATTAATAATAAAATAACATTATTTTAAAATATATAAATATAATATTCTTTATTATTAATATAATAAAAAAAATTAAATTACTAATAAAAAATTAAATTATTTAATTTTAATAATAATAAAAATATATAACATTATTATTAAATAAAAATAATATTTTATTATATCATTTTTTAAAAATATTATATCTGAGTATAAATTATTTTTTATTAATCTAACATATTTTTTATAAAATAATTTTTTAATAAAGAAAATTATCGCTTTACATAAATTTATAATATAAAATAAATACATGTTTATAATAATTAAAATTTTAAGATGTTTTATTTTTTATTAATTTAATAAATATTAAAAATATATATTATTTTTCAAAATATAGATTTCATAATTTTAATATTATAACTTTAATTGTTTTTAATCATCTTTATTTGTATTTAAATTTTTGATGCAATCATATTTATAATTTATCTTTAAAATTTTACTTATATGTAAAAATATAGTTGAGAGATAATTTATATATAAAAATATAAATATTTAATTAAAATTTAAAAATAATTTTATTGAAAATTAATGATAATAAAATGTGGATAATCAAAATATTAGTTATCATTACATTGGATATAAAATTATAATGAAATAAAATATTTAAAAGTTTAAAAAATATTAAATAAGATATTTATGAAAAAATAATAATTAAATAAATAATAATTAAATATATTTAAATAAATAAATTTTGAAAATGAAAATTAATAACTTAAAAAAAAGTACAAATCAAAAAAATATTTAAAAGCATTTAAATGAAATGAAAATACGTGATGAGAAGAGAGTAATTGATGTGCATTAAATGTCTCATATGATATACTATATATAGACAAACAAATAAAACTATTTAAATAGAAAATTAATTTATAATTAAATATTATTTAATTGAAAAATAATAACAAATATTCAAATTTAATTTTTATAACAGTAAAATGTTTCCTATTTACTTAACTATTTCAATTAAATCGTTATAAGTTAGCCATAATAACAATAATAATAAGCATTAATTATTATTAAAAAAGTGAAATAAAAGAAATATTAAATTATTAACATAAAAAATAATACATACTAATTATAAATAAGTTAAATTTCTATATTTTTATTTTTATAACTTTTTACGTAAATTACACTTTTTATCTCTCAAATTTTTTAATAAATATTTCATAATAAAAATAATAGAAAATATAACAATGTAATAAAAATATTTATTAAAGATAAAATAATATAAGGTTGATTAAATTATATGATTGTTGATTATGATATCATAAATTAATTGTCAATTTTTTTTTAAACTTGTCATGACTCAAAATTTTGCATCGTGACCGGCACATAATTTAAGTATTCTTAAATCACGCAAACCTTATCAGAATATCTTAAATAAATATATTATCACTTACTAACTAAATAAATAAATAAATAAAATCCAAATAAACAAAATGCTGAATAAACATCATAAATATCTTATAAGTAAACTGCGGAGTCTCTACATATTTCAAATGAAAACTTAAACTGTTCACTAAACTAAACTAATTATTAGCCCAATGAAAAATGGATTTGGGCATACCATGAGAATAAATCAGAAAATCAATTTGTATAAATCGATCAAAATCAATAAAAAAATTTCAGATAGCAAATAATAACTTATAGTGCAATTTCAACAGTTTATTTCAATAATTTTATAGAGTCAATAAGATCAAATCAATCTCGAATAAATTCAGTGTAACACATCGGTAAATTATATAGCCATATATCAATAAATATAAAGACATTAAAGGCCTGTTACCGGAATCTTAATGGTTCTAATGCAGAAATAATTGACAAAATCAATTATTTAATCAAAATCAAAATAAAATTCAATAATAAAATAAAACTCTAGAAAATCACATGTAAAATAATTATTAAAATATTGATTTAAAATTTCATTAATAACAAATTTAATGCTAAGAAATTTTAAAAGAGACTAAAACGGTGTCATGTACTATAATTACTACTCACCTGAAACTTCCAAGACAATAGTTATATTCAATTAAAGATAGACAATTTCAGCTGACAGATTGAATATTCAAATCTCTTTGAAAATAGAATCCAAGGTGATGAATAGAGAAGTAAAAATTTATGGATTCTCTGCGCACATCATATTATAAATCGTAAATTTATATATATATACACACACATATAACAATAATGAAAGATGATGAAAATACATGTTGAGAGCATTTGGTAGAATAAGAAAATGATAAACAGGCTTTGAGAGCAAAATTTAGCAGAAAGAGTTGATTAGGGTATATATATTTTAAGAGTTCTATTAGGTATAGAATGAGATAATAGTTATTATTGAATTGAGTTGTTCAGATTACAGATATATATTTAATTTCAAAAGTAATATATATATATATAAGTAGGTCATCCAATAAAATATTTCTCTTTTTTTTAAATAAATATATTAAATTATTATTAGCTAATTAAAATAAATAAATAAAATATTGAGTTTCCACAAAATTAATGGTCATCAATTACTTATTATTATTATTATTATTATTATTATTATTATTATTATTATAGAAGATAGCATGTGATAAATAATATTTTTACATAGATAAATTTATTTAAAAATAATATAAATAATTTTTTAAAAATTGAATTTTAAAGAAAACAATAATTTAAATCTTAAATGTTAAGATAGTATTATAAATAATAATGATAATTAAAAGAGAAATAAAAAATTAAATAATAATTAATATAAAGGAAAATATTTATTATTGATTATGAGATTACAAATTAATAGTCAAATTTCTCTAAACTAATGGTTATCAATAACTTATTATTATTATTATTATTATTATTATTATTATTATTATTATCAATGAATAATATTTTTACATAAATGAATTTTACAATATAAAAAAAAATAATTTAAATAATTTTTATATATTACATTTAATCATAAAAGATCTTAATTTTTTAAAAAATAAAATTTTAAAGAAAATAATAATTTAAATTATAAATGCTAAGTACTATTGTAAAAAATAATGATAATTAAAAGATAAATAAAAAAATAAATAATAATTAGAATTTATAAAATAATAGAAATTGTATAAGTGATTCTTAATGTTCAATTGGGCCTGGATTTGCTTCATTTGGACATCTAGATCTCCAGATATAAAATAATTATCAAAACTAGTCGTGACACATCAAGTGTGGGCTTTTGTAATAGATTCATAGCTAATTTTGATAACCTTAGAGACTAATTTGAGCTTTGGTCCCTTTTTGTCATTTGTAGTGTCCTGACTTAACTTTTCAATGAATTAAACAGCATTGGATTTGGAGACCCATAACTTTAGAAACACTTGAAAAATACAGCAAAAGTCAAATTAATGCAAAAGCTAAAAATTTATCAATTTAACACAATTATTCCAACAACTCTTTAAAAATATGCCTAATTGATAATTATACTTTAATTAACTGAATTAGGCATAAAAATACACTAGAAGCACTAAAATATGATGGGAGTAAAAATATTAATTATGCACTTATCAATCATAAAAGATTTTAATTTTTTAAATATCAAATTTTAAATAAAATAATAATTTAAATAATAAATATTTAGATAGAATTATAAATAATATTGATAATCAAAAGAGAAATAAAATAAATAAATAATTATTATTATTAAAAAAAATTATTAATAGAAAGTACCATGTGGCATGCTTTTCAAGGAAAATGTCACGTGCCACTTCATTGAAAATACCGCTCTGCTTTATATATATATATATATATATATATTAGTTTTACAAAGTTTTTATAAATTTGAATAAAATCTCGATTTTATTAATTTGAATAAAATAACATATAAAAATATTTAAATATATTTTAAATTATTTAAAATTATATATGTCCGAAAAAAATTTAGAATTTGATGGTATGTATAGACAACATACAATTATATTATTTGAATTTTCCAGTTTAATTTTTAACTACTCAAAAATTATAAAACACATTGCTTATAAATTTTACTTTATTGTTAGAAATTATCATTAAAAAAATACTATAAACATAACATATTGAATAAGAGAAATTTATAATTTGAGTCTGAATTTTGACTTATATTATATTTAATTATCTAAATTTTAAAAAATTATTATTTAGTTTCTAAATTTTACATTATATTACACTATAAATTTTAAATTTTAAGAAATAAATTATTTCATTCTTAAATTTTACATTATATCATACTTTAATCTATGTAATTTTAATATATAAAATAATTTAATTTTTATGTTAATGAATAAAATTATTATAAATATTAAAATTACATAACTAAATTATTCTATATATATTAAAATTAAAGAAAATAATAATTTATTTTTCAAAATACATAAATTAAAGTAAAATATATTGTAAAATTTATAAATTAAATAATTATTTTTATTATTTAAATACTAAAATATAATACAGAATAAAATTCAGATATTAAATTATAAATTTCTTAATGAATTGTGTTTGTTGTTTTTTTTTTTTTTTTAAATGTCTCATAGACAGAAAAAAAAAAAAAACCAGTCTATCTATGAAAGAGAAATAAATTAATGTGATTAGAAGGGACCTTTTAATTTAATGATATTTCAAACCCTAATTTTTTTTTTTTTTAAAAAAAGGGAGGGCATTGTTTGAGCAAGCCCGGTAAATCTGCTTCTTGGTAATGGGCCTTACATTTTACGTGCTTTAAATTTTAATAAAATTTCCCTCCAAAATTCAGGGTAATATATTCATATTAAAATGGAAAATTTATAAGTCAATATTGGAGGTCATTCATCCGTGTAATCCACCTAATTTTAACTAATCTTATATTTTAGCACTATAATAGACATAAAAATTAATAAATCATCATACGGCTTCTTTGAAAATTAGTTAACCTATAAGCTTACTTCTTCCATACTCTTGCTTAGAAAATTAATTAGCCCCATTTGTTGTGTACATTGCACGTCACATAATGACATTTTTTAATATGCAAGTTATTTATGATAATAATAATAAAAAAATAGATATCTATTTGAGTATATGAAAATACATTCATTTTTTTTCTAATATTTAATAAAAAAAATTAACAAGAGTTGTAACTAGTAAGAAATTATAAAATAGGCTTTTGAAGTCAAGAAGGGTTAGGTAACGGAGACGCCCCATATGGGCCGCTGGCTCTATGACCAAATCAACAAGTGAAAATGTACAGTGATTATTTTAATTGAAGCAGCAGCACTGAAGGACTTTTTCAAGCTTCCTCTATATCTATTCCTTTGCCATGGAATGGAAGCTTCCAAGCTTAGAGCATTGACCCCAACAATTTTCTTATTATAATTAGTTTCTATTGTTTAGCTTTAATTTCTCCCTAACTTATATTTTGTAATCTGTTTGTAAATTACATTCTCAGAACAAACTGAGAGTAATTTATTTGAATTCATCTCTTTCTAATTTTTAAAATTATAAATAAAATTCAATAAAATGATAAAAAATAAAATGATAAGTATGAGTATTATTTTTTATCAATGAAATTTAGTAGTGTGATTAATTTCTCCATTAAAATTTGACATTTTAAATTTTTCTGTAAATTACAGAAGTAATAAGTTTCTGAAAGAGTAATTATATAGAAAGTTTACTTTAAATTAATTACGAGAAGATTAACCAGAAGATTATTCTCCTTATTTAGATCATATATATCTAAAAATAAATTTTTAATTGTTTACATTTATATTTTTTTCTTTCATAAAAAGATTATATTGCCATTATATTATGACATCAATTTTATTTTATTTTTTTTAAAAAAAGTTATCATTAAATTAAACAACTCTAATCAATATACTTACATTTTGTGCAGGTATATATTTAGTCTGATGATTAATATAATTTCAAAATTTCAAATTTAAGTATCCTAAGAAAAAAAGATGAAACTAGTGTTTTTCTGAGACATTTTTATTTGGACAGTTGCGACTGCTTTATTGTAGCAATGCTATTATATTTTGCATCCATTATTGACTTGGCAATCGGATCACGTTCACATGTAATAATAATAATATCCTTTTATTCCAGTAGCTAGGTCAGGTCATCTTTTTCCTATCATGATAGTGAGCATGTGGTGAAGCACCCTATCCATCGCATCCTTTAATAATTTAAATTAATTCCACATTTAAAGAAATCAATCACGCACCCAAATATATATATATATATATATTATTGGATTATTGAAACATTTGTGAATTGTAATTAAGCATCAAGAGCAAGAAATTTTCCTGCAATTTTAATTGGAGAAGACAAACGCGTTGTTGAAATAAAGGAAGCTTAAGGTAGGCGATATGTGAAACTACTCGATTGAGAAACTTGTCAGGAAAACTCACATGTCATATTCATATAAGTATATATAATAAAAGTCAAAGAAAGGAAGCTTCAATAATCTGCAGTTTGTGACTTAATCAATCCTCCTAACAAAGCAAGACTTTTCCTTATAAAACCTGCATCAAATTTCATTACAAGAGATCCTATTTCCAGTTTTCCACCCCAGATCAGGAACAAACAACAACAAGAAGAATTTAGTGCAGTTCTTGGTTATTCTTGATTTTCTTTCAACATCAATTATCGATGGCAGATCAGCAGAAAATCCATCCAGTCACCCAAGATGTGGAGGCAGCACAGCCACCCACAGTTCCATTAATGCCTAGGAACTCTTCTAAGTCCGACAAAGGCGACCCTGCCGAGCATTTTCCTCCATTAAAGCGTACTATTCCAGTGATGCACTCTAAACCGCCCAAAAGAAGAAGCTGTTGCTGCAGGTGCTTGTGTTGGACCCTCAGTCTTGTCTTGCTCCTCATAGTCATTATCGGAATCGTTGCCGGAATCCTCTATCTTGTTTTCCGTCCAAAACTGCCAGATTATTCAGTGGATAAACTGCAAATAACCCAGTTCAATCTCAGTGGCGATTCAAGCTTATCAGCTGCGTTTGACGTGACCATTACTGCGACAAATCCAAACAAGAAAATCGGCATCTACTACGAGGGAGGGAGCCATATAAGTGTTTGGTATACAGGGACGAAACTATGTGAAGGGTCACTGCCGAAATTCTACCAGGGACACAAGAACACAACAGTGCTAATCGTGCCATTGACAGGGCAAACACAGGATGCTAATGGGTTGTTAACATCTCTGCAACAGCAGCAGCAGGAGAATGGAATCATTCCTTTGAACCTTAGGGTTAAGCAGCCTGTGAGAATAAAGCTTGGCAAGTTGAAGCTGATGAAGGTGAAGTTCTCGGTCAAGTGCAGGCTAGATGTGGACAGCTTATCTGCCAATAACGCCATTAGTATTAGAAATAGTAGTTGCAAGTTTAGGCTTAGACTATAATTGAGTTCTTTATTATTATTATTATTATTATTATTATTATTATTATTGCATGTACACATGCCATGGGCAGATTATGTTTTTTTTTTTTTAATTTTTTCTCTATTTATTTTCTTAGTACCGTAGCTAAAAGTGGAGGATTATTTATTTATTTATGTTATTTTTTCCTCCATACTATACATATACATATGCTTGTACTTGGTATTTATTAATTCAGCCATAGATTTTCTTTTTAAAAAATTGTCCAAATCATATGAGATATATTTTCTCCGTACCCAACTAATGTAGGACTTGACACCCATTTCACTGCATTAATTAAAGCCAAACAAAACTAGATTTAATACAATTACACATTGAGCATATATATTTAATACAAAAGCATTCAAATATATTAGCCTTTTATTTACTAGTGTTATGGCCATAGGAGAGTAATTGTAGTGGTCAAATTCGAACGTAACCCAAGCGTGATTTGCCATGGAGCTTGTTGCTTTGGCGAAGGTTTCGATAATCGATGTATCTCATTCCAACAGAGGCAGGCGCATTGTTTGCTAACTCTGGTGCTGGGCTAACAACACAATCTTGTGATGGACCATTCACTAGGGCTACGGATATCCTTGTCCATTGCTTGTTCACTGCTACTCGGTGCAGAACACTCTTGCATATTCCATTACTCAAAATCTAGCAAAAAATAAAGCGAGAAATTGTGAAGTGTACACCTCAAAAAGAAAAAAAGAAGGTAAGCCGGTTTGTTGGCATTTTTTATGTGTAGAATTAGCAAATTGAAGCGTAAGCCGGTAAGCTCCAAACTTCATTGTTTTTTTTTTTTAATTATTTATTTATTTTTATCATGAAAGGATATGAGCAAACTTTTAAAATTACTTTTTGATTAAAAATTAGTCATCTACTTAATTGATTAAATAAATAATTTTTTTTTTAATGGCAAACTCTAAAATAACATTAAGATAAATTAAAAGTCACATAAAAAATAACAAAATCAGAAGCGACTAAACCCTACTCTTTAATATCATATGTAGAATTCAGAATCATCCCAAGCTGATATACTCTTAACAAAAACTACATAGCCATATATCATGAAGCTCATTAATAAGCATAAATTTACAATCCAATACCACATAACCAAAAATAAGTTTATAACTGCTTATGCAAATTATATACTCCCTCATCAATTTCTGCTTTCATTTTTGCTTCTGATAAACATAATATTTTTTTTTTTCCAAAATTTTGTAAGTCACATTCTCTTTTTTTTTTTTTTTCACAAGCATAACAATTTTTCCAAGATAATTCTCTATAAATAATTCAATTTCTTTAGTTAATATTGTTTCTTATCTTTATTCTCTTTAATTAGCGTCATTGAGGGTGATCTAATGATCTTCATCTAATTAAAGAAACCAGATAAAATTTAGTCTTTTTCAATTCTAAATGCATTATTATGAATGTTGAACTTCTTGGCCTTTAAGCGTTGCCAAGAGAATCCTTGTTTGTATACTTAGATATCGGACTTTTATCCATGTGAATTTCTCAATTATTTGTTTTTATATTTTAATTTTTGTATTACTTGAACATTGAGCTATCCGAGAAACAAACTAGTTATGCGCATATGTTTGTGAATAAAGTTTCAAAACCTAATCCATCTTTCAAGCCCAAGTGAATTTATCAGGGTCAGCTATAGCTGCGTGGGGCTTGAAACTGTTTGTCTGTTTCCATCTTGGGCTTATCCATTATTCCCAAACGTTGTACACATAAGACTATTATATGCAATAGAGTTATCTCTTCGGGGACGCCATTACAATTGGGTAAGATAATTGGACTTTTACGATGCCGTGCCTCCACCGCCCATCTCTCACAGGATCTCCATCCCGTATCCGTACCGTACCCTATAAATACCTTACCTCACGTACCCTTTGCTTCAGAAACCCATATTCACCCATTAATCATCAATTCGATTCCAGTTACTTTAACCTTCTTTAGCGACCATGTTGAAATTGATTGGAAGCTTAAGCTTCGTATGGCTTCTGATGGCCATGTCCACTGTGGCTCAAACCCCAGCAGTGCTAGACACCAACGGCCAGCCTCTTAGAAGCGGCGTAGAATACTACGTGCTTCCAGCTGCAACTGATACCGCTGGCGGTTTAACTCTGGTGAATCGCACTGACTCCTGCCCATTATACGTTGGTCAGGAACCTCTCTCAACCGTTGTCTCACAAGGCCTTCGAGTCACCTTCACGCCATTTGCTGCCCAAAACGACGGTATCATCAGGGAGAGCAGGGAGTTTAGCGTTGCATTTTCAGCTGTCTCCATCTGTGGCCAATCCACAGCATGGAGGGTTGGTGAGGAGGATGCAGAGACTTCAAGGAGATTTATAGTGACAGGAGGAGAGCAGAGTTACTTCAGGATTGACAACAATGGAGGTCTCTATGAGTTGGTATGGTGCCCTGGTGAGTCCTGCACTGCCCCTAATTGCGGCAGGCCAAGATGTGGTTCTGCTGGTATTTTGATTGAGAACGGGAAGAGATTGTTGGCCTTGGATGGCTCTGCTTTTCCTTTCCGATTTAGGAGGGCTTAGTTTATTTTCTTGAAATCCATAACTTCTTGGCATTGTATTAGTAAATAAACGCAGAAGTCTGCTTCTGATTTCTGAATAAAACGTATCCATGTTAATATTTAAGTACTTTTTAATTAACATTTGATTCCAAACTTTTACCTTCCCAAAGTTGAAATTCAGTATATAAATGGCGACAAATTTTAGTTCACAGATCATTCTCTTTGTATTAAAGCAGCTACTTGCTAGGTTTGGTTTGTGGCATCGGTCATCATCTCTGTAACTGGTTTCTATAGCTCATAGACATTTATATACGCAGAAGATCCAAAGGAAAATATGCATCATTTAATTACTATAATTTTGGATGCTGATATATTGTTCTTTATTTTTTTTACTCATAATATTCGAGAAAGTAAAACTATAATATTAGAGAGAACCATAATTAATATGGACCACTATAAGAGTTGACAATTAAGAAATTAAAACTTGAGCGATATAGAATAATTTTTAAAACATTCATCTACAAATTTAAGTTTTTAAGTTGAATAGTTTTTTGATATGGTATCTTAATCTCTCATACCAAAAGGTTTAAAATTCGAATCTTGAGCATTCCTAGTTGTGAATATTTAAGCATATGGTAAAATGAGTATGTGTTTATTCAAGCTTCAAGCCACGTGAAAAGTGTGACTTAGAAGAGATGTATATTAGTAATTGGATTTTTTTAAAAAAAATCAATAATTTTCTTTTAAGAGTATGTTTGAAACAAAAAATAAAACTTTGAGATAGTTAATTTTTTTTTTATACAATTAACTTTAATTTATATTTAAATTTAAAACCTTACAGGGTTGATATTGAGATAATTAAAATGAATCAATAGTTGAAAATAAGTATTCAAACATGAAGAGATATTAATGATTAATAAATTTGGAATTTCATAAGTTCAAATTTAGCAATAATTTGTTACATCCATTCTTATCAATAATTGCATGCACAATCCAGCCAATTGTCAACTCTCATTAATTATATACGACTCTTCACCAGAAATTTCATACTGTATCTTCTTTTTATTGCACAATATTATGTTTTTATTTCAAAAGTAGAAGCACATAAAAAAAAGGTGGATTTTTTTTAAAAACCGAAATTTTAGTCAATCTTTTAATATTATATATATCCCAATTATAAAAAAAAAAATATGTCTTAAAATATATTAGAATAAAAAAAAAATCTTATGATTGTTAGTACAGTAACACATCGATTAAATTTCGAAAATTGAGGCACAATTATCAAAATACATTAAAAAAAATTCAAATTATGTTAAGAAGGGACATGGCAATCGAATTATAATAAATATATATTAATTATTAAGTTGGTCAATTCAATAATATTAATGAAATGGTTGACCTTCAGGACTCAGAATAAAAAATAAAAATAAAAATGGTTTCTTAATTAGTTGTCTTTGACTTACTGGCCATTATGGATCAAATGAATGAGCAAGCAAACATTTCCCATGGAGTTTCATATTCTTTTTGTAATTAAAATCATAACTAAAATATATATATTTATATATAATAATAATAATATAATAAGAAATACAATCATATCTTTATTATATTCCCATTATATTTTATTCTACGTATTGACCATGGAAACATCTCTCCATGTTATCAATTCATCATTATTACAATAAAATTCGATGCCAAAACGACATAGTATTTTATGAAACATGCGCACAGAGAATCACTTAAACCCTCCTAAATTGGAATGGAAATGCCGGACCATCCAAGGCTAAGAACGCCTGATCATTCTGAATCAAAATTCCAGCAGACCCACACCTTGGTCTATCACAAGTTGGGCAGGACTCAGTAGGGCACCATACGAAATTGTAATCACCTCTATTGCTTTGAATGGCAAAGTAATCTGGTTCTCCTCCAGTCACAATGAATCGCCTTCCTGTCTCAGGGTCTTCTTCCCCTACCCTCCAAGCATTAGATTGGATGCAGGTTGTGATTGCTTGAAACGTAACAGTCAAGTCCCTGGACTCCCTGATGATTGTCTCTCCATTATTAGCGTATGGCTTGAAGACGACTGGAAAGCCCGGTGACACAACCGGCCGTGTCATGGGCTCCTGACCAACATACAATGGGCAGGAATTGTTGCGATTGATTAGGGTTAACCCCCCGGCTACATCAGTTATTGCTGGCAGTACGTAGTATTCTACTCCACTTTCCAGAGGCTGTCCTTCGGTATCTAGCACTGCTGTTTGAGCCACAGTGCAGATGGCCAGGGAAATTAGCCATAAAGTGAAGAAGCTCACAGCTGCTGCAATTGATCTCATGGTGCTTATTTATGTTTCAGAGGAAGATTTATATTTAGAAGATTAAATCTCTGCGGGGATCTTGAACAGTATTTAGGAGCTTTGAATTGCTATGCAGTGGTGGGACGTGCTTGATATTTATAGAACATGCATGGATGTGTCAAAAATTTATATTCGTCTTTATCTAATTGATTATTGCTTTTACCATAAGTAATTAATAGTCCCTTTGAATCTCGAAGGTCATGAATGTACAGCAGTATCAATTTGATAAAATCAGAGGTGAAGCTTTACACCAGGGAAAGATTTTCAAAGATAAGCTCTTCATCTCAACAAGTTATATCGAAAGTTTCTGATTCACATTTGGAAGGTATTTGTCAATGTACATATGGTAATTAAATGATAATGAAAACTAGTGAAATTAAGTTTCATGTTTTGAGTGAATAATATATATATATATATCAAAGATTGGTATGTATTGAATATTGATCACCACTAATAAATGGAAAATGTTTTATTATAAATCTAAGTAAACAAATTTTAAATAAACAACTCATTAATAGAAAAATAATTTAAGAGTGAGCTAGGCACAATCTGAGCCGCCACCATTTTAATTTCTATAATATACACCTCATTTTCTATATTAATAATTCACAGCCGCTTTACACATACGACCATTTGCAAGAGGGTTATCTATTTCTACATGGGGACTCCATCACAGTTGGGTAAGACAACCGGACTTTGCCTTCCACCTCCCATAAATATCCCTGTGCAAACCACCTATCACTCATCATCAATTCTAACTTAATTATTCAATCTATTTGGAAATTAGAAATTTTATAAAAATTAATTTATTTTTTTTATTAATTTTAATATTTAAAAATATAATAAACAAATTAATTTATTTTTTTTTAATTTAAATAAAAATTCTTTTTAAAAAAATCAAGTAAAAAATTATATAATTATTTAGAAATTCAATTCTTTTATTGTGCCAAAGAAAGTTACTAATATTTGTTTTTTAAAAGCATTTGTTTGTGTTAATTGATAAACATGTCATGTGATGATCAATCATCTTTGATTGAGACATAATATAGTCAATTGAGCACTCTTACATTTATTAGAATACACAAATTTGCAAGCCAAAATTAAAGAAGGAATATATTAATAAAAGAATCATTTGAAAGAAAAAAAAAAATCTTAGAAGAAATTTATGTTTTATTTTTTTATCTTTACGTTATTTTGTCAAATTAAAATCTTATTTATATCCATAAAGATTGGATTGCCGAAATAACTATAATATAGTTTATTTTATTTTATTTTTATGTGTAATTAAAATGTTCAACAATCCACCACTTAATTACAAATTTAACAATAATCAAGATCATTGAGAATTACCCAGAAAAAATTTCATATAATTTTATCTAAAAAGCTACAAGTGTTGAGAAAATTGGATTCTGTTATGGTTAATCTTTTAATTACAAATTCAAATGAGAATATATACCAAAATTTAAAAATATAGACAAAATTTAATTATTTATAGAAAAAAAAATGTATCTTATAATCTATTGCAGGATATATAATAAATCTACCTATAAAACTGTGATGTAGCCAGCACCATTACTGACTATATTTTCTTTTATCTCTAAGTAAGAGGATTATTATTTTTTATTTAAGGTAAAAGCTAAAATATCGTTAAGAGAGATCAAGCACAGTATAAAATTGATTGTCGTTGCTTGTAAATTAGCGACATGATTAGCTGATGTCCTGATAAACACAACTGAGCTCTCTCTAAGCAAAACAATCCAATCAACGACAATAGAAGAACCAAAGTAAGACACATCTGGTCCAGTTCTTTTGGGAGAACCTGGAACAAAGCAGCGAATCAGTTTCATTGCAAACCCGAGTGAACCATAAGAGGATTATTATTAAGAAGTCGACAAGTTGGGCATGCAGGATTCAGTAAGACACTATGGCTTAAAATTTAAGTATTAATCCACACACTCCAGCCCATGTAAAATTCTAGCATGCATACAGCAAGTGTAAGTATCAAACTCAACAATCAAATCCCTGGATTCCCTGATGATCTTCTCTCCTTTAGCATATGGCTTGAAGGTGACTGGAGTGCTCACTGATGGATTCTCGTATTTATCGGTGGGTAGCTGAACGACATATAATGGGCGTAGCATTTCGCGACTCGTCAGCGCTAGAGCTCCTGCAGCGGGACCAGTAGGCACCATGTAGTATTTTACTCCACTTTTCAGGGGCTTTCCATCGGCGCCTAGCACTGTTTAGGTTTAACCACAGTGCTTATGGCCATGGAGATTATTATTATGATTAATATTATTAGCCATAGAGTGAAGAATCTCACAGCTTTTGCTGCTGGCTGCAATCAATCTCATGGTTTCGCAAAAATGATTTTGATTTTTTTTTTATATATAATCAAAGAAAATTTTATTAATTAATATAGTCAGCAGGAAAAACTTAACAAACCATCATTTGCAGGGGCGAAGGCAGGAGGGACAAGGGCCCAAACCTTTTAAAATCATTGTAAATATATATATAGGTATCACTTAGAAAGAAATAATTTTCATTTTATTTTAATTATTGATCCCTTTAAAAATAATTTATATTTTTTATTATGTTAAAAATAATGTAAAATATTAAAATACATATTTCTCATCATATATAATAAATTTTTTATAGTATTGCTTTTTAAAAAAAATTATAACTTAATTATATTTTATTATAGTAATTTTTAATATAATATGATAGATAATGAGTGTAAATTACTTTTGAATTAATTTTTATATATAACACTGACCCTTAAAAATTTTTTTTTGGCTCCGCCTCTATCATTTGGTCACATTTTTATATCTTCCATTTGTGACTTCCATTTCCATTTCCATATATATATATATATATATATATATATATATATTATCTGTTTCCATATTTTCATGATTTCACTCCTTCATTTCTTTTATCAGATATTTCTCTACAGACAAATCCACCACTATTAGTTACAGTGATATAATTTCTTTAATTTCATTTCTTCTTTTGGGCTTTTTTTTCTAAAATTTATTTGATTTTCCCTCTCTAAATCTGTAGCGTTTTAATTTCTTAGACAAACTAATTACTTCCATCTTCAAATCATGCAGGGCTGATTGCCAATTCTTTTCATTCAAATTAATTATTAGAAAAAGAAAAAAAAAAAAGAAAAGAAGTGCCATAATGATTAATGATGCAATTTTTATTAGATTAATTAGGATCACCAGCATCAAAATTAGATCTAAGTGTTGTAGTCTTGCCTGAACTTTCTGATAATGCAGATAAAAAACTTCTAAAATCTGATGCAAAAAGGCTTTCATGCATGGCCTCGAGCTAGTAAGAGTTCAGTATTTCTAAAGCTAGCAAACCATCCCATGACAGTTTTTATTTTTTTCTAAAGCTAAAGCATGATAAAATCTAGCTACTATAATATAACAAAATAAAAATATTAACGAAATAATTAATAAAAATTAATATCTTTTATTGTGCTGTGTTATTAATTAAACACACACATATATATTGTTCCATATAAAAACAAGCTAATAAGTTTTATTATAAATTACATAAGAGCTTAATTAGATTATTAAACAACATACTGATGATGGAAGATATACATGAATGTACTGTTTTTTATTTACTATTACAACTAAATGCCACCCTTTTTTGAAATCTACATGGAGAATATAAATTAAACCTTTAGAAATCGGAAGGGGAAAGCAGGACCAAGAACCTGTTTTCATTCTCAATGAAAATACCAGCAGACCCACACCTTGGCCTACCACAAGCTTGGCAGGATTCAGTAGGGCACCATATGAAATTGTACCCACCTCTACTTCTTTCAATGGCAAAGAAATCTGCCTCTGCCTCTCCTCCAGTTACAATGAATCGCCTTCTCGTCACTGGGTCATATTCACCTACCCTCCAAGCTGTACAGCTGGTAAATGCTTGAAACCTAACTCTGAAGTCCCTAGACTCCCTGATGATTGTCTCTCCATAAGCATATGGCTGGAAGATGACGGTAAGAAGGCCCTCTGATATAATTGGCATGACGGGTTCCTGACCAAAGTACAATGGGCAGGAATAACTGTTGCGATTGATCAGGGTTAATCCTCCGGTGACGTACTGAGTTACTCCGGCCAGTATGTGGTATTCTTCTCCGCTTTTGAGAGGCTCTCCATTGGTGTCTAGCACTGCTGGCTAAGCCACAGCGCTGACGGCCGTGGAAATTAGCCATATAGAGAAGCTTAGAGACCATTATCGATCTCATGTAGCTGCAAGTTTCAGAGAAATTGGAATTGCTACAAACTTTGATATGCATTTTCTTGGGGTAGGATATGCATGCAGATATTCAATGATAAATTTTCTCTTTATCCAACTGGTTTTGCTTGCGCTATAAGTAAATGAATTCTAGAAGTTTCAGCTTGCAGGAATTCATAAAAAGAATATGAGGGGAGGGGGGTAGACTTTCAAAGGGTACATAGCCACGCGTATGTCTGGCTGATTATTGAAGCTTTGGACACTAGAGTGATTAAGATTAAGCTCTCCATGTTTGCAAAATTATACATGTTTTTTAGTGCAATGGCATCATGGTAAATTAGTGATGCATATAAGGATACCTAAACGATTGTTGTAATAATTAGTGCTGGCCAAATTTAGAAACCATGAAGCAGCAATCTCTTGAAGCTATGTTGGTTTTTCCAAGTTTGTACCGACACCCATCCAAAAAATATAAAAGTGCTTCAACTTCCAAGGTTATTTTTGTTTGTGACATGGCAATTAGATGTTAAATGTTAAATGTTCAGCAATAATTTGGGACTTCCAATAGGTAAGATGTTCAGCAACAAGTTGGACACTCGCAATAACCATTCCAGTGTCCAATTCACAACTCCAAAATTCCCTGCTTTCCAAGCTGTATCTAATAACTACATAAAATAAAGCAAAAAAATATATTTTGCAATTTCGATTTAGAATAACTTGCTCCAAATTGGGAAAATAATTTGTGTTGGGAGAGGTTGAGAAAATTAGTTTTTGGAATGTGAATAGCACAAAAGTTATCAATTCTGAAAATGAATCCACCTACCTTCCAAAATAGTACTCAACAACAAATACAAACGTCTCAAAATACGAAACTTGAACACACCAACAGAGATATTTCAACATTCTCAGACACCCAATATTCCTATCAAGCCATATTTACATCAGAGGAGCCATCTTCCATAAAATTAAAAATATGCCTTCACTCTCCACCAGGAATTCAACAGTTCAACATCTCTTTCAATCAGTTGAATCAACAAGTGGAAAGGCAAAACAGAGACCGTAATTTACAGGTCTATGGCCAATGAAGAATCAGATGATCAACCATCTCTCCATTGCCTTCTTTTTTTTTCCCTTCATCCATGAGAAAGAAGTGAATGAAGAGAACCAGCTACACCACGCCGTCTTCCCTGAAATTTTAAATCGCAAGCTTTTCTCATTTATAAAATACTAGGATTCGATTGTAAGAAAAAAAAAAACCTTTTAGGAATTAATCGTAAAAAGAAGTCCACTTTTTGGGCTCACTCTTATGATCCCTTAAATTTTTATTCCATAGCAATCAAAATAAATATATCAAGTTAATCACCTTTTCATTGTTGAATAAATCCTCTGCAATAGCTTCCATTTGCTTCCGGCTTTTTTCTTCTTTCACATAGTCGAGCATCTCCGGATTGCCATAGTCAGTATCTCTATGAAGAACCACAAACTTATAAACATGATGTTCCACAGATTATATGACAACATTCTTTGACTGAGGAAGAGGGATCTCACTTGTATGGCAATTTTGAGAATGGAATCAGGTTGTTGAAGCTATTTCCTGATTGCGTGTTTTTCTGTAAGAGAATAAAGTAGAATGTGAACTTGACACAAATACAATTGCAAGGAAAAAGATTTTCAGAACATAAATATACAAAATTCCTAATTTTACACTAGTTACTCTTTGAGCAGTGTCAACCCACAGGAAGGGAAGATATCTTGTTAGCTATGAAATGGGGAGTAAGTATAAATTTAAGTATACATTTACAGCCTAAACATTTTTCTCAGAATCAATCCCTAAAACTTGAAAAACATATCTCCTTGTACCTCTTCATGGATTCCATTAAATTTGCACAGGATTCTTCTAGGATTCTGTTTATCTACCTAAACAAATTTAATGGAACCCTAACCGAATGGTAAGGATAGACCTGGTTTTTCATTTTTGGGGGCTTGATAGTGCAAATTTGAAGTATAATGGCTACATTGTCAAAATCAAAGGGTTCAACATGCAAAATGTACACTAGATCCCACAAAATAGTGTCCAACCTAACTAGTAACCACCAAATGGGATTTCAATTGTTCTCAAAACATTGATTTCAAAGAGCATTATATAAGTGTAAAAAGGGTTCAGATTATAGATGTACCCTTTTTTGAAGTAAGTTGAGTTGGGGACACTTAGTTACTAGCTACATAGCTCAGAAGCTGATTCACCTCAAGATCGCAACCTGCACATGGGTGAATATATAGGGTGCCCTATATGGGCAGAAATGCAAATTTCAATGGTATTCTATTATATTCTATTCCATTTCCATTTTATTTTAAATTTAGTTTCTTTATTAGTTATCTTTCACTCCACTTAACCACTTCCCAAATAATATAATAACAGAATGGAGTCCTTCCCAAAAAGTCATTTTTTGTAGATTTAGCTTTTCCTGACCTTAGATTTTCTGCTTAACTGATAGTGTTTGCCGGACAAAGCTACTTTAAGTACAGCCTCATTGTCAAAAGGGAAACAGTCCTTTGTTGTTTTTTTTCCTGCTGCTCTAACCTCTAAGTGTGGGCCCCCTGCTCCAATTCTAGACTGTCAAATTATTAATGGAACCTTAATGAAAGAAAATGTTCACCAACCAGATTTTCCATCACAGAAAGAATAGAAATTAGTGAGGAAATAGAGAGAGAAAGGGGGAGAAAGAATAGAAGAAGAAAGAAGAGGGGAGAAAGACTAGAATTTCGAAAGAAAAGAATGAGCATTTCATTGATAATATTTTGGAATAGTTTCTCTAGTTATAATAGCTGTTATTTATACAGCTTTAGATCTCTATAGTAACTGTTCCTGCCATTCTATTCCTAGCTAACTCTACTTACTTTCTATAATATTCCATTATTACAATTTCAACCCCAAAGACCCTCTATTTATTTTCAACACCCTTATTCTCATTAGTCATAACAGAAAGGTATAGATTTTACATTTGAGTGAAAATTTTGAGTACAAGAAATAGTCAGTGAAATCAGAAGGTTCAAGTTGAAACCACATATTTGATTCTAGAAAATAGTGTCCAAACCTAAAACTCAAAGGGGATTGGTTTCTGTGAAAATCGTTACACTGATGATTGATGTGGTTGAAAAGTGGTTATGATGCTTTCACTTGGCAAATTAGAGTAAGCAACTACGCATTGCTCATGAGAAAATGGATGGGATGCCAAAAGAGGAGCTAATTTCACTCACACAAACCTTTGGAAGTTCATTTGTTGGGTACCTTACTCTTTTTTTTCGTGCTTTTCTAAATATAAAGTTAAAAATGGTTCTTATATTCATTTGTGGAAAGATATATAACAAGGAGATACTTCCTATCCTAATGTTAATCCTTATATCTATAGAATCTCTACTCTCTACAAAGCAGTGGTTTTACTAATTTCATGGTTTCCAACTTCTTACATTCTGTTTTTTTCAGAAGGTTCAGGTTTTCCAAAAGCCCTGGTGGCAAGAAAACTGATCTTTCCTTATAAATTAACCTCCTAGGGGCTAGGAGAATTTGGACTTGGACATTTATAGAATATTTTCTTTTGGAGAATAAAAAGGTATTCTACTCATCTTCCTTGTATTTTAACCATCATAAGTTTTCCTTTGTCTATTTGAAGACCTCTTGAGTCCTACCCTTCCATATTTTTGCATTTTTCATTAAACAGTTCACTCAATACCCTGTTGCAGGCCAAGAACTTGAACCACCGCACCAAGATTGAACCACCGCACCAAGCAGTGCCCCCCAAGCATGGATAAGGATTGAATAAAACTGTCATTAACGCAAAAGGAGAAGATGAAAAAATGCAATTACCTTTTTGAAGCGCTTGAAGTTTAAAATTCTATCACTTGTAGTAGAACTGATTGTCACAGGTAAATGCCAATCCCTAATAATTAATTCTTGGCTATAAATGATATCAGAATTTGCACTTTCAGGGTCTTCCCCCTTCTCCTTTTTTGCTGTCATTCCACCGTAATTGTCCATAGAGCTCATGACATGGTTATCCTCTGATTTAGTAAGGCAATGAACAGTGGATATTTCTACTTTGTTCACACATTTAGGGGCTTCTTCACTGCAGATATTGGCTGTGGAATGAATTGATGTCATTCCCACTTCCTCATCAGAATCTGCTACTACTGTCTCATCCGTGGAGCATGATGATGAAACAAGCACTGCATGAAGATATAAAATCAAGTTATATTACTTTGGTATAACCAAGAAATGCAAAGTATGATCACAACTTACATAAATAATGTATAATTTCAATGCAAACTAACCAGAGAATAAGAATATTAATAAATAGAAAAGACAGTTAAACCACTCTAACAATAGGTTCTTAATAATAAGAAGATAAAATAAGATTTCTGATTAGGGCAAAATGTCCTTTGCTCTTTTCCCTTTTAGCACAAAGTGACTTTAAAATCATATTCAGCAAAATCAGACATTAAAGGCCTTCTAATGCAATAATCTTATGAAATATTTGTTGTACTAAGAACTTTTGAAAAAGTAATTAATAAAGAAAGAAAATTTGGCAATTAACTAAAATAATGAACCACAATTTCCCCAAAGAATAGTTGCAGCAATGTGCGTCCAGTGTGAGGTGGGGGAACAACCTAGAACTTGCAAGTCAAAATGCTGTTATAAGCTCTGCCTATTATTAGAAAGTGAAACACAACAATTATTAGGAAAATACTGACCAGTTGGTAATATAAATATAGATGAATCTAAATGCCCAGATATAACAGCACATGACAGATCCACTTCATTCACTTTAGATAATGAACTCAGTTTGCTATAACGACCAGACTTGTCAGTTGACCCTTGAGGGATAACATACACCATTTGAACATTTTCTCGACAATCCAAGCCCTACAACAAATTATTCATTCACACAAGTTAGAAGAAAAGGCAACCAGAATATGGATCATGCATGCAAGACTTACAACAGCTCGATGACAAAGCCTCGTCATAAAAAGCATTCAAGTCTAGAATATTGAATTCCCTTTCTAAACAATAAAATATTTATTTTGAGTTAAAATCAATGAAAAGTCAACTGTTCTGATGCATTAATTTTTCTGGGCTAGAAAAAGGGATCAAGTACAGATTTTGGAAAAGAAGGAACTGGATTTGCATAATACAGCCACCTAGTTGAACCTATTGACTCCGCAAAAGGATACATCCACATGCATAAATATCTGATTTGTCCAAAATCCCGAACTCAGGATATATGGACATCAATCCTAATGATGAGAACAAGTTTGAGGGTACAGTCATCCTCTCTAAAGAAAGAATCATTGGGCTTCGACCATTGATCTTCTAGAAGTGCTTCAGGTTTCAATAAGAAATTGAGGACACTTGTTCAAAAATGTTTAATATCTTAATCCACTTTTATGTACAGTTATAAATAAATTGGTAAAGAAATATAAAGATATATTCATGCATCCATGCCTTGATTAGTGAACTGAAGAGACAACACTTATACATTATCATCGTCATAACAATAATTAATAAGGAAAAGTATCCGCTTATACATGGAGCTTTCACAATTGTTACAAGACTTATTATAACCATTTATCAATAGATATGTCTACATCAACTCTTGGATTTATATACTATTCATGTAAATGATGCACATAATTTGCTATATTTCAAGTTAATCAAATATCAATAAATAGTCAATCTTTATTATGATGATAGTATTTTTTTTTATATTAAGGGTAAATTAAAGTGGCAAGTATGTGGTATCATTACATTACAGAATCCACTCCTTCAATTTCAATAACTACAGAAACCATCCCTGGAATGGATTCTTAACTCAATAAAAATAAGATGTCACTGCCTGGTTTATTATTGTGGCAGTAGCACCTTGTTATTTTGCTGCAACAAAAGCATACATGTAAAACTTCCCAACTTTTGAACAAAAATCTAAAGATAAATATTTAAACAAAGAGAATGAGCATACTTGGCTACTTGAACAAAATTCTTCAATGAAAATAACATTTGCACCGCTTACTTCCAACAGAGACTGCAACCTGTCCCCGAACTTATACTGCATGAGGGAAAAATTAGAATAAATAACCACAAAGATTCACAGATAATTGTTTGGACTCCACACCAGTCATTTCTAAAATCTGCAGAAATCAACCAAGCTCCCTAACAAGAATGTGAAAACATAACATCTTATATAGTCACTTTAACAGATAAAGACAGAGTTTATAGTAATGCTAGAGCTGTGCCTGTTAGCCTTTGCTAAAGGAACTGAAATACTCAATGTATTCACCAGCATGCATGGCATAAATCTCTCGGCCTGATCATCATTCTAGCACACCCATCAGCCACATAACCACCATGCCTGATAGATACAACGACAGCCTTGTATCTCGCATTTAGAGACTTTGAGGGGCCCATAAAAATGGAGTGTCAAATCACTTGATTCCAATTTCCAAAAAATTAAAAACAAAAAAAGAAAACAAAATTTTAAAAATTACAAAAAAAAAAAGAGTTAAAATTTTAAAAAAAAATTGAACCCAGCACCCAAATGACCAAATGTGAATTCCTAAAAGTTGACCATTTGAGTAACTCAAACCATTCTAAACCAAGCAACCGAAGCCTGCCTTAAAAAAAGTTGACACACGATAACAACCAACCCAAACCCACCTGATGACCTGATTGCCACCTCTACATACTTTCAACCAATCAGCCCTACTTACCAATTACCATTGTCCATAAACCTAAAATACACCACCCCTCTATTTCACCACTTGTAAGTTGTAATATCGCTCAAAACCCATAAATTACCAATTGAAACAAACAAAAATCTAAAATACTTTAAGATGTTCAAATACACCTCCCTTAGAACTAATTTCATTCAGAAACTCTCAACTATTATCCATAGATATTCAAAAGCACCCAATTCAGAAAATATCTCTGCAATTGTATTCTCTACCTCGAAATTCATAGCCAAACAATAACCCCATGCCAAAGCAACAAGGCAATACTTGATCTAGGCTCAGTCCTTTAAGTAGATGGGAGATGTGAGTAGGATGTTAGTCATAAGATTAAAGCCGGATGGTTGAAGTGGAGACATGCCACGGGAGTTTTATGTAATCGTAAGATTCTCAATAAGTTGAAAGGAAAATTTTAGTGTACAGTCATACGACCGGCTATATTATATGGTAGTGAGTGTTGGGCACTGAAAGAGTCGTATGCGTCTAAGATAATAGTTGCAGAGATGAGAATGTTAAGGTGGATGAGTGGCCATACTAGATTAAATAAAGTCCGTAATGAGAGTATTAGAGAAAAGGTAGGAGTGGTGCCAATTGAAGATAAGTTGAGCGAAGGGAGATTGACGTGGTTTAGTCATGTGAAGCGTAGACATACGGAGGCTCCAGTTAGACAAGTAAAGCACATTAGGTTATAGGATAGAAAGAAAAAAGGGGTAGACCTAAATTGACTTGGAGTAGAGTAGTACAACATGACTTAGAAGCATTACACATTTCTGAGGATTTAACCTAAAATCGTTTAGAGTGGAGAAAGTGAATCCATATAGCCGACCCCAAATTTTTTAGGATAAAGGCTTAGTTGAGTTGAGTCGAGTTGTAAATCATACTATAGCAGGAAAACACAAAGAATTATCATTCCTAAAATCCAAAGATAATTTTGTTCCATGGATGGAGGTGCTTCCTAGATAGGGTATGTATATAAATCAGAGAAGGAACCTTTTTAATTGAGGTGCTGCAAATCTTTGATTAAAAGAGGAGTGCTCATTCTAGTCCTCAGTCGTGATTGGCATAGGAGAGAGTATTTGAGCAAGGAGAGAAGATTAAGGCAATAACACCAAAATATATATATATATATATATATATATATATATATATATATAAGCATTGGAAAGAAAAAAGGGAAAAATGAGTTTAGAAGAGTAGATAGTGGCATGTTGAGAAAGGGGCTCTCTGGCAGCTATACTGGAGTTTAAGGTGATGAAGATTTTGGTTTAGAGAGAACACTTGCTAATATTTTTCTGTCACTAGAGAGGAGAGCTAAAAATTGTATGGATGCCTGCTGGTTAAGCATGAAGCTATGCCACATGCATTGTCCAATGTCTATTCAGTGGCATAATGGCCACATTGATAAGATAATAGAAGGGCCACCTGAAAGTTTTAAAGCCCAAGTATAATACAGAAACTTTTTAAGGCATTGACTACAATAAAATCGGAAATAAAACACAGAAGGAATTAAATAAATTCAAGCCTTGTGTTTTTATGTGTCTGTGGCACATTTGGATGCCTTCATTCATTTCAAAACTTTCCTTACCGGGTAGAGTCACTAGCAATGATAAATTTATTCCTAAAAATGCAGGAAAATAATGCAAAGTGACTTGGACTCTATATATCACCATATTTGTTGATTCTAGAAGACAAGTGTATCCATCCAAACATTTTGCCCGAGTTACTGAGTCCACAACTTTGGTTGGTACTCCTTCCACTGTTAATGTCGGGATATAGCTGAGAGGAAAATGTAGAAATAAAACATACTTTATCAGTTTCATCGAATAGAGAAAACAAACTACACATAATCATTAACTAAAAATCATAACAAAGAGTAGAGGACACGTACGAATTCCAGCTAGGAATTTCCGACCCAATGCTTTTTTCAGCAACCAACTAAACACAATGCAGCAATTGATAATAATTCAGAGCATAGATAATGAAGTTATAGGTTAACTTTTAGATAAATGTGCCTTGTAACAATCATTTACGCACATAACTACAACAAGCAATTATCTTTACTTTCAACACAAATAAATTAAGATTGACAAAAAAAAAAAAAAAAAAAAAGACATCTACATTATTGTACTTCTATATCAAATAGGTTGGTCCCTTCTAGCGATGAGCTTCTGTAGGATTAAAACCCAATAATTTCATCTTAATTTCTCATATTTCCTTATCCAATTTACTATATGATTGAGGCATATAAAATCATAAAGAGATAATCCAAACAAGAATTTATCAATAACCTAAACATTTCTAAGCTAATCAAGAATTGTAAAAGATGATGTTTGGAAAAAACATTTAACAGTTGCCTTCCTAAATCGATTTATTGAAGCAACTAAGGTCATTTGACCAAAATAATCTAAAGCTTAGCGTGTATTATCAATTCTACCCAATCCTTCTAGTTTTAACAGTATGTACCTCAACCAAACATCGGTAACAATTTTAGCAGTCAGACTCAAATTGACCAAAAAAATTATTTCAGTATTAAATCAAATAAAATAGTATTATATTCATTATTTTACGTATTTTTCTTTTCTCCTCTCACCCCTAGAAGTCTAAACCTTACATTGCCACTCTTCAGCAATCATTTCAGTAAAGCTATCATTGATGACTGCTTCATTTGCTGCAATGATATGTCAATTTCATTGAACTACTACACTGATTATGATGCTTCTATGAATGCTAGCGCCTAGCGTTGATTCCGATCCAAACCATATTAGATATGAAACTGATAGTTACATGAATAAAACAGGTAAGCTCATTCTAAAGCCTTAACCGCTAATGCTGGAAGAAAGAAAACTAATATAATAGAAGAAATCCAAAATACACTGCAAAACTATAGCTAAAGATAAAGCAAGGAAGAGATTTGAAAAAGGATAATTAATCATACAGCACTTGCGGAATATATAATTAACACTTATTTCAATTTTGCAGCATCTAAAAGATAGGAAAACCATTGATTCACAGGTAAGTGTGCAAGAAAATCATTTGATCAAAGTAACAACACACCCCCCCCCCCCAAAAAAAAAAAAAAAAAATCTATTTATACCATATAAAAATACCAACAGCCAAGCAAAATTTTGATTTGACAAAAAAGTATAAGATAAAAATATTTTTACAAAAAAGTACTAACTAATAGTACGAAAACTTCAGACAACTTTAACTCTTAACTCTTAATTCTATATGGAATCCTACTCACATATGAATATCTATAAATCCTATGAAATATCAGTGAATTAATTTCACTATTGACCTGCAAAGAATTATTTTTCTAATAAATTTTTAAAATAAAAATAAAATAATTTATCTGACATATAGAGAACACTTTGCAGTATGCCTCATCTTGGCTGTATGTTTACCCATAAGGTATTTGACTTTTTTTTTTTTAGATTTCTAGAAGGACGAGAGAGAGAGAGGGAGATGGAGAGAGAGAGGAAAATATAAAATAATATTTTATTTTATTCCTTTTTTTTTTGGTCAATTTGAGTCTATTTGCTAAAAATTGCTACTAACCTGAGGATGGAGGTACAAATTGATAAAATTAAAAGAAATGGCTATATTTGAAAATGCACACAAAGGCTTCAATGATTTTGTTCAGTTGGCTATTTGTTTGATAACATTATCTATAAATCCTATGAAATATCAGTGAATTAATTTCACTATTGACCTGCAAAGAATTATTTTTCTAATAAATTTTTAAAATAAAAATAAAATAATTTATCTGACATATAGAGAACACTTTGCAGTATGCCTCATCTTGGCTGTATGTTTACCCATAAGGTATTTGATTTTTTTTTTTTAGATTTCTAGAAGGACGAGAGAGAGAGAGAGAGAGAGAGAGGAAAATATAAAATAATATTTTATTTTTTTCCTTTTTTTTTTGTCAATTTGAGTCTATTTGCTAAAAATTGCTACTAACCTGAGGACGGAGGTACAAATTGATAAAATTAAAAGAAATGGCTGAATTTGAAAATGCACACAAAGGCTTCAATGATTTTGTTTAGTTGGCTATTTGTTAGATAACATTAAGAAATCAGGGTTCAACAGGTTTGAGCTTAATCTAGTAACTTAGCAGCAAGATTTACGCCTACAAGAATAAAAATGCTATATAAGCATACCTCGGCCCAGCTATGGAGAACAACAGGTTTCTTAGCTACAATAGCATCAACAACATCTTTATTTACTGGCATTTGGTGATCAACAAGTACATGTGTACACTCTTCACTCAATTGGAAAGTAATACGAGCGCCTGTGATAAAAATAAATAAAATAATCAAAACTTTCACAAGGAAACATGTCATAATAAGCAGAATTAAGATTCTTGGCAAAATTAGGCACTGCCTGAAATAAAATAACATAAAAAGAACACACGTCACTTCTGATAAAAATTTTGCAGGTTATGTGAAAAGGAGCTTTTCCATGCTAATCAACCACTGTCCAGGGTATCAGATCATTGTTTTAAGAAGTAACAACAATGCCCGAGTCTCAGCAAAACAACAGCATTCAGAATAAAAGAAGAGAAACATGCAATCACATATCAATCACTTTTGAATGAGCTACCATCAATCATTGCTATTTTGTTTTTTTTCATCTTCTGTAGCCTGTAGGTCATAAACATACTGTTTCTATGATCTTCATTCAAAAGCCAACCACATCCTAGAGCAACAATCAAGGGAATACAGATTCCAATCAAACAAAATCATTCCTACTAAACATCCCTTGAATCTACTACCACCCTTCTTCTGCACAAATAATTCAAATGAAATAAAATTATAAAAATAAAAATAAAAACAACAAGAAGTCTCACTTATCAGGTGGGGAGAAAGAAAGTGAGCTGAAATAATAATTCTGCCAGCTAGAGACTACACATTCCAACAGCCTTTTCTTTTGACTTGGTTATGGTTCAGAATTTTTGCACTATAAACCACTGCTGATGCTGATCAGAAATCGATGCTTAAAATCTGGAAAATTTATTGCACATCAAATGCCAATTAATAGCAGCAGCTCATTACTATTACCTCAAACAATCTCCCTTTTTTCCTAGGTCTAGGAAGTAGGATCTAAAACTATTCAGCCCTACACTACCAATTGTTCTTAAATGCTGATCACAAATTGTAGAAAGTATGACTGAACTACCAATTTTGTTTCTTTGAGCAATTTTTTTTTTAACTGATACCAAATATCAAATAGATTTTGTCCCAAGGCCTACATATAAAAAAACACAGAGAAGACTTAATAAAGGGAAAATTTAAACAAAAGTGAAATCCCAATGATGTAGACAAACAATATTTACAATATTGTAGCACACATGTATATGAAGAATTTTCAGCTAAATAATGTCTTTCAAACTAACCAATTGATGAAACTTTGTCTTCAAGGGTTTGATTGCCTTGGAACGACTCAGAGCAGTAGACAAAAAAATTGAGTGGAACAAAACAAAACCTGCAGATTTTAGTACCAAAAAAATACAATTACATTGGCATGGAACATGGATTTGAAATTGTTCAATCATCTCAATCTACCAAGCATACATCAACTTCTCATTTCGTCAAGTATTGTTACAGTAAGAGTACACCTATTCAGCAACAAAATGAAAAGAAAAATGCAGAACACTAAAGGCTAAACATAGAAAAAGACTTAATTCACCTGTATGTTGCATTACCCGTCCCAAAAGAAATCAGGTCCCCTTCTTTTAAAGTTGTTTCTTTATTTGGGAACTCTTGAACCTTTTCCATTGACCCAAGATTCTTGTTAATGAATGTGCCATACTTTGAAAAATCTCTAATTCGAATTCTGGAGGACCATTCAGACTTGCTTTCCATGGCGTTAGACAAAGTCATTTCATCAACAACTATCTCTGCATGGATACGAGAAACTCCTTTGTCTTTGTTAATAATTACATCGCAACCTGAAGAAAAAAGAATAATCAGTTCAATGTGATACAAACAAATGCAGCAACATGTGAAGTCTTCAAAGATACTTTTCCCAATTGAATGAGCACAGAAAAGATCTGCTTAAATAACTACTCTGGGGGTAGTTTGGCACGCAAGTTAAACATAGATGTTAATTGATCATCAAAGAATTACAGAAAAATAAATTCAAATGAATGTTAATTAGTTTCATAAACACTCCAAGTCCAAGGAACCCTGGAATGCAATAGGATTATCACGTCGAAACCTAGGCAAGGACAGGCAATAAGTATGCACTTCTGTAGGTATAAAATTTTAATGATTTACAATTAACTACAGAAGTATTTGTTTGTGTGTGGCCCAATGCACAAGCATCCCGCACTTGTGGGCTCTAGGGAGGATAGATATAAGCAACCTTACCCCTACTTTGCAAAGAGGTTGTTTCTATGACTCAAACCCTTGACTTCCAAGTCACAAATGGAGTAACTTTACTATTACACCAAAGCCATCCTTTTATTTGTTTGCATGTAGCACATTTTAAAAAATAAAAGTATAAAATAATAATATTTTTTACATAAATGCATAGAACCTTTATCATTTTAGGAAGTATTAGGCAATCAACATGAATTCTTGGATATTATTCGCACACTCAAGCATCATATCCTTGACCATCCAACATATGAATTCTTCAGTTGCACAAAGGGTATTTATTACCAGTTGTAGAACAAGGCTATTAAATCAATACACTGTTGAAACAGTAATTTAAGCAGTCAGGCAAGGGCTCCCACATTTTAAAAGGGAAAAATACAACAACATCAACAATTTGAAGTAACCAAAGTTACACACCACACAGTGGAGTACCTTTGCGACCAACTTTGTATGTTCCTTTAGTAAAAATATAGTACTTATCTTCCCCTGTCACAACAATCACAACACAAGCACCAACAAACTCATTACCAAAAGCAACAGCACAAGAAGAAGACTGTACTGAGAGATAACATAATCAATCCAATCCAGTGCATGCAATTTGTTGTTATGACTACTTTCTGATGATCTTGTACGGTTAAGAAAATGATCATATGAACTCCAAAATTAAAAATTAAAAAAAAAAAATCCATTGGAGATGTAGTTTAACCAATTCCCCATGAAGTTGCTTTCGAGATGAAAACTCCTAAAGGTGTACATGGAAAATCTATAAATTCACAATCAATTGGGAATTTGTGGCCATTACAAAGAAAAAGAGGCGTAGGAATTGGAAAGAGCAAGTGACCTGAGAGAGGATCGGCGGGAAACAGACCCCAAACCATAGTCTATTCTATCAGAGTGATCGAGTACAGTATAAATAATCTGGAACTGGAGGGACTCGTCCCGTGATTTTTGAGCTTCAATGCGGAAACTCTACGAGTTCTTCTCCTACCGTCGAATAGCCATGGCTGAGGTCAGGCTTAAGGAGGGCGTTTTTTTTTTTCCTAAATTACAATCTCCTTTTTGACAGGACGCTACTATTCGCTCCATAATAAAAATAAAAAAAAATTAAAAAAATAAACTTTTTAGGAACTTTTTTTTAATTGATTTTTTGAAATAAATTATAATTTACCCCGCAAATTTAATAAAATTTATAATTTAATTTTATATTTTCAAAATAAAATTATTTAATTTATAAAATTTAACAAAACTTACCATTTAATTAATGCAATTAGATTTTCGTTAAATTGATAAAAATATCAAAATATATTTATTTTTATTTTTAATTTAAAAATAATCTAATTCTTTAATTTTTATTTTATTAATAATTTAATTTTTATATTTTTAAAATGTAAATTTCATTAAATTAAAAAATTTTAAATTTAAATTATTATAATATATATTAATTATTTTAAAGTCTTTAAAAATTTTAATTAATTATAAAATTTTCTATAAATTTTATAAATTAATTCTTAAATATTATAATCATTAATAAATAAGTCCTTGTAATTTTATAAAATTTTATGTATGTTATTATTAATTTAATATTTTATATATATATATATATTAATTCATAATATTGTCATATGTTATATTATATTATTATATATAACGAAAGAAAAATATATGGATATGGACAAATTATTATTAAAGTAAAAATTTAAGAATTAAATTGTTTTTAAATTAAAAATAAAGTTAAAAATATTTTAATATTTTTATAATTTTAATAGAGAATTAACTATAATTAATTATAACGATAGAGGTTAACTTGTCAGTTTATTACTAAATTACTTAATTTTAAAATTATATTGATTAATTTATAAATTTAACCAATCTCAAAAATTAAATTGTCAATAAAATAAAATTTCAATGACGAAATTGTTTTTAGATTAAAATTATAATTAAGGACAATCTAGTCATTTTACTAGAATTAATAGTAATTTAATTAAAAATTTATGATAAAAATTAAATTATAAATTTTATCAAATTTCAGTGATTAAATAATTGGGTTTTGCTCAAATACTAAATTATACTTGACCCAATATTTTTGGTGAAATATAGAAAAAAGAAGGTTGAAATAAGTTTGATTTATTTAAAATTTAATAAGATTAATAAGTATTTTTCGACTTGTAATTTTATAAAATTTTATTTATGTAATTATCATTTTAATATTATATATATATTAATTTATAATATTTTCATTTGTTATATTATATTATTATGTATAAAAAAAGAAAAACATATGAATAAGGATAAATTATTATTAAAATAAAAAATCAATAACTAAATTATTTTCAAATTAAAAATAAAGTTAAAAATATTTTAATATTTTTATAATTTTAATGGAGAGTTAACCATAATTTTAACGGTAGATACTAACTCGTAAGTTTATTACTAAATTATTTAGTTTTAAAATTGTATGGATTAATTTATAGGTTTAACTAAATCTCAAAATTAAATTGTTAATAAAATAAAATTTTAATGACGAAATTATTTTCAGATTAAAAATATAATTAAGGACATTTTAATCATTTTTACTAGAATTATCAGTAATTTAATTGAATTTTATGATCAATACTAAGTTTTATCAAATTTTAGTGATTATTTTATTTAATTTTACTCAAATACTAAATTATAATTGACCCAATATTTTTCGTGAAATATATAAAAATAGAAGGTTGAAATAAGTGTGATTTATTTAAAATTTAATAAGATTAATAAGTATTTTTTGACTAATTTCTTTAAAAAAAAAACTATATAGAAAAAAAAAGAATTTTTTTCAAAGAAAAGATATTCAAGAATTTTTTCTTAAAATTTTTTATTTGAAGGATAAATTTTTTATATATTAAAAATTTTATTGCTTTAATTTATATAGTAGCAACCAAAAAAATTGAATTGACAGAAGTGTTAATAAAATTAAATATTATTGATTAATTAAATTAAAACACATGAAAATTCTACCAGCGGACTGAAGTTTTAACAAAATTTACAATCGCGGTCGATGTGGTCTTAGCTTCCAATTATTACATTAGGTATCGTTTGATTGGGTGTAATATGTTCCAAAAAAAATTTTAACAAATTTAATTTATCTAATTTAAATTATGGATGGCAACAGGTCAGATTTTTACGGGTACTCGATCCAATCGAACTTTAATAAGAGGAGTTTGGGTAATATATAATTAGATTTTGGACGAATTTGGGTTTTAAATTTAATACTCGTGATGGGTTTGGATCGGGTTCGATTTTTATATGTTGATCGGAACTTGTTTATATAAATATTTAATTAAATATAAAATATATACTTTTTTAATAATATTTATACATTTTTATATATTTTATTTTATATAAAATAAAATTGAAATACTTTATGAAATTATTAAAATTTTAAAATATAAATTATTAATAAAAATAAATTTTTATATAGATTATTAATTAAATATATAAAATTAAATGAGTTCGGGTATTTTTCGGGTAATAACAATCAGATTTGGAACGGATTCGGGTAGTTGATAATAAATTTTAATCGAGTTTGGGATGGATTCTGATTTTGAGAATATTAATCAGGTTCGAGTTCAAGTAGGGTGATTTTCGCGTGTACCCTAACCGTTGCCATCCATAATTTAAACCAAACCATACAATACCACGTTTTGGAGCTTGTCCAAGCTAGGGTTATGATTTGTAACCTTCTTCATCTTTTTCTTGTGCCATTGCAAGTCCATTCTAAAGTGGCAACTAAACTCTTGCTGCTATTTGCAAGGGCGAAGCCCTTCAAGGACCGAGAGGGCCATGCCCCTCCCCCAATTAGAGTAAGCATTATTCTATTTTAACTGAATAAATTAAAATGAATCATTTTAACTCAGTAATTCAATTAAGTTTTTAAGATAATTTGGTTCGATTCAATTCGATTTTATATTTTAAGAATTTCAATTATTTCGGTTCCATTCGATTTTAGAGAGAAAAATTAGGTTGAACTAAATCAAACTGCATTGCTTTATTAATTTTTAAATTGATTTATTTTTATAATAAATTTATAAATTATATATAATTTTATATATATAAATTATTTAATTTCATTGATTAATGATTATTAAGTTCAAATAAATATCAAAATTAGACCAAAATAACTTAAAAATCTAATCTAAATTAAAAAACTCATCAAAGCTCAAAAACCAATAGGTTCAAACCAAATTAAACAGAAATAGAGCGATTCAATTTGATTCAATTTTTCATCATTTTAGTTCAGTTTGATTTCTAAAATATAGCAATTTAATTAATTCAATAGAGCGATTCAATTTGATTCAATTTTTCATTCATTTCTGTTCAGTTTGATTTCTAAAATATAGCAATTTGATTAATTCAATAGAACGATTCAATTTGATTCAATTTTTCATTCATTTATATTCAGTTTGATTTCTAAAATATAGCAATTCGATTGATTCAATTTTAATAATTCGATTTTGTTCGGTTCGATTTAAACCGAATGTTTAATCCCATCCCCACCACAATTCTACAAAACTTTTGAGTGCTATGAGGTAGTTTTGAATAGCTAGTTTATTATAATTATTTTTTTTTCAAACAGGCACATGTTAAAATTAAGAAATAACATGTTTGCCCACTGCATGACTGAATAAATAAGGTTCATTATATGTTTGGCCTTGCATCACTTTATTGGTTTAATATATTTTTAAACCCATAAAACAAATCTTAGTAAAAAATGAAGTCTCCAACAAGCATTGTCTGTGATTTGGCCAACCTTAGCCCCCTTATCAATGGGGCTGGCTTTGCCCCCTGCCCATTTGTCACCAGATAAGGCCGTTAAGAATTACTCTTAACAGATCTTTTTATTGATTCTTTTTCGGTGCTTCCTGTTTGCTACCTTGTTATCTTGTTTCATTTCTCTTTTAGGTCGTGGCCTTTTTTCAGGTCTCTTGACTTGTTTTCTTGCAATTATGAGTGAGCATGCCTTAAATGAGAATATGAAGCATGCATTTTGTGCTGCAAATTGCTCATGTTAACTTTTATTGGACAAAAAAACATTAAAGCTTTTTGTTAATTTGTAATTTCATTCGAATGATTCAATTTTATTTTGGTATTCTAACATTTGATATTAAATGTAATTATATTTTATTTTTAAAATTAAATTTATAATTAGATATAAAAGTCAAACATTTACGATAATTTTTAATTATAGTTAAACATTCTGATTTTTAATAAAATTAATATTCAATTTCTAAAATTAAATTTTAGCTAAAATTGAAATATTACTATAATTACAAATTATTATAAATATTTGACATTTATATTTAATTATAAATTTAATTTTAAAAATTAAATATAATTACACCTATTATGATATCAAAATTAAAATTAAAATATTATGATAAAATTATAAATTGATGAATTTTAATTATTGTTGTATTTGGTATTGTATCCTTTGTAGCATTGAATAAGTTCACAAGGGTCAGTGTTAGTATGCGATGGCTCGCCCCCTTAGTGAGAGGGAAGCCATATGTGACGGCTCGCCCCCTTTGTTCGGAGGCAGCCAGGTCATTTGGTTTATATATATATAAAATAATGTTTTAAATTTGTTGTTATTCACATTTTATGAAGTTTTTGTCCAAAGGAAAGGGACTAGATATATATATATATATTTTCGAAGATTATAAAATATTTTTGATGTATATAAAAATAATATTTTATTTTTTATAAAAATATATCTAATAAACTCTCATATATATTTTTTTTAATTTTGAGTCTCAATATGAAATAGAATCATAATTTTATTTTATTTTTATTTCTTCTTAGGTTATTAAATTATAATTTTTTAGATTATTTATTATTAATTTAAATGTTTCAATAATAAAATAAATGCTATAATATAATATAATAAGTTGATAGCTATATGTTTATTTTAACAACCAAATAAATTATATGGCATAATAAATTAATAATTATATATTTATTTTATAATAAAATAAATAATATAATAATAATTATTAATTATTTTATATATTAATAATAACAATTAAATATGACTTTATTAAATATTTAAAACAAATCAATTACAATTAATTATCATTTGTCAACTATTATCAATAGCTATTAACTACATTTAAAAGTTAAATTAAATAAATCTTATATAATAAGTAAATTAAAAAATTAAAAAAATTAATTGAGAGATGAATGAACAGAATTTTTTTCCCTCCCGGAAAAAGGATTTGTTATAATTTGTTAACTATTGTAATTTGTGGATGGCTGTTGGCACGCTTCATTTATTATAATGCATTTATTATTTCATTTTATTCTCCATAATGAATACTATTTTAGTTATTATTTTTTTTTTATACGTAGCGTGTGATCTCACAAGCATCTGGTCAGTTACTAAAATTTAAAACAACGATGCTGGCTGTAGGAGGAGGATTAGGGTTTTGATATTTATTTTTGATTCAGAAACAGCTTTTTTCTAGAATTTGATTTGTTGAATTTTTTTTTAAAATGATTTTAATTATATATATATATATATTTATTTTTAAAAAATAATTTATTTTTTAAAAATAAAAATTTAATTGTTTATTATCTTTTGTCATAAATTAACTCAATTGAGAAAAAAATTTTATAATCTAATTATGTTGAAAAGTTTATTTTGGATAATATTATGCATGGATTATAGTTCATATTGAATTTCATGCCTTGTATATTATAGATTAAAATATTAAAAAATATTTAATTTATTTTTTTAAACACTCAATTTTATTTTTGCTAATTGTAAGTGGTTTTTTAATTCTGCATTTAAAAAAAAAATCGTTTGTTTTTATTACAAGAATAAATTATAAAAAACCCCTAAAATTTAACAAAATTAATTTTAGCCCCCTTTTTTTTAAAACGAATTAGGTTGTATTTAATATTTCATTTCATAATACTCTAATTCTTTATAAAGTATCATAAACTCTAAAATTTTACATTAAATGTTTAATTATTGAATTTTTATGTAAAATTATTTTTTAAAATTTATAATAAATAAAAATAAATATTAAAATATAATAAAATAATTAAAGTGTAAACATATATATATATATATTTTTTAATTTTAAAATTATTTAATTTTACCTCTTCAAAATCAAAAAATGCAAATGTAAACTTTAAATGAGTACAATGTTAATTTTGCTAAATATTATGGGATTTTTGTAAATTCTCTGTACAAAATGGCATGTCAATCGCCTTCGACCGTAGAAAAAATTACAGTGCACTGCACTCCATGGCCGACGATGAGCCGGTCACTATGAAATAATAAATTATAATACGCCTAGAGAGAGAGCCCAAAAAAGTAAAAGTAGAATTACCAGATGCCAAAGGTGAAAGTGAAAGGTTGGCTTAGGGTAAAACCGGAGCAATGTACAGAGCGGTAAAATCTGGTCAGGTACTGGACTGCTGTTCTTGTTGGAATGACGGTGGTACGACGCCGTTTATAGAACCACCAGACAAGTTGCGATGCAACCGTAATGACGGCAAGGGCTGGCGTTGCAACCGCTGGAGGATCCAGGACAAGATGTGTTGTGAGCTCCATTACCTCCAAAACGTCCACAAGTCGAGGAAGGAGAAGAAGAAGAGGCAGAAGGGAAGGGAAGATGTAAATAAGGCTCAAAGCAGCGGATTTTCTGTTGCTGCGAAGAGGCGTCGCCGTGAAGATTATGAAGCGGAAGAAGAAGAGGACGTTATTGCGGCGAAGAGGCAGAGGAAGAAATTGATACTTGAAGAGAAGTCTGGGGTGACATCGGTGAATAAAGGGAAGAGTGTGGATGCCAAATTTGGTATTTTGAAGAAGGAGAGTAGTGCGGCAGAGAGGCCTAAAGAAGAAGACGAAGACGAAGAGGTGATTTCTGAGGAGGAAAAGAAGAAAAAGAGTTTATTAAAAAAGAAGACGAAGCTAGGTGAGGTTGAGGCTTCGAAGGAGCAGAAGGGGAAAAAAGGGAATGGTGTAGAGATTAAGGAGAAGAAACAGAAGAACAAGAGTGAAGGAGTGAAATTGTTGGATAGGAAAGCTAGGAGTAAAGAGAAGCTAAGGAAACTGTTCAAATGGGAGAAGGAGCTTGATAATGTTGTGGACAATTTTTTTCAGCAACAGTTGATTACAAGTGGAACCAAAAGGAAACGTAGTAGTAGTGATACCATTGTGGGTCAGCCTTCAGTTTTGACTATTTATTTACTCAGCAATTGTTTTATTTTATTTGAAATGGTACTATTAATTTATTTTTAATATTTTCTTGTGCAAAGAATCTTGCCAAAGCCGATCTTAAGGAGGAAGTTAATTATTCATCATGCCATCAATGCCGGAAGAGTGATAGAAAGGTGGTTATGTGCCGAAAATGCAACGATAAATGCTATTGTTCCTCTTGCATTAGGAGATGGTAACTTGTACATCTTGCTCTTTGGAATGTTTAAATATTTTTGCTCCAAGCCAGTGTTGTCTTATCATTAGGATCTTTTCTGTTATCCATTGTCATTGGTTTTGGGACTTCAATTAAGTTCCTAATGAATTGCTTCTTTATTACATGTTCATGATTTTCACATTCTATTTCCATTATATTCTATTTGTTCTGTATTTATAAAGTTTTCTATGTGCAAAATGGAACTGCTGCTGATAGAAGTATCTCTTTTGTGGCTGGAAAGGATTTATCTTATTTCAAATCCAAAAAGCCTGGCACTTGGTATATTGTGAAAGAAGGAAAAAGTATTGTATAAAGTATAAACGACTTAAACTGATATTCTTTGCATATCTAGACTAGAAAAGGCTTCAAATGTGCTTTTTTGCTGAGCTATTACACAGTTCATGGTGTTCCATTCTTCTCTGTGACTGTAGATTTGACCGGTTATTCTGATCAATCACTAGCATATTGTACCAAGTTTCTAAACCATAAAAAACTAAGCTTTGAAGGTTGCATTTAGATTTTTTTCCTACAGCCCAAATGCATCTGCTAGCTGGTGGACACACCCTTAATGTATGTAATTGCATGAAGATTCACTGTAAATTGTGAATACAGAGTGATCTATCAACCATTATTCTCCTATTAGATGCATGAACTACTCCCTAATTTCTTAGAGTCTATGGAAAGCGCATCCCAAAATAAAAATTAGGAAGTCTAATTATCAATTTTCTTGTTTGTGAGCTTTGGTTTTGCTAAATAAAAGCAATTATGAATATACTCTGCACATTTATCTCAAATCCTATTGACTAGTTAATTTTGCCTGAGTATATTCATTTACTTCATTTATAATGTTAACCTATATGTTAGTTTCTTTTAAGCTCATTATAATGCATGTCCATGTAAATTATAGTTCACATTAAATATTTAAATTTGCCTTTTGTTGTTTAGGTATCCTAAAATGTCAGAGGAAGCATTGGCAGAGGCCTGCCCATTTTGTCTGGGACATTGCAATTGCAAAGCGTGTTTGCAAAGAACTGAAACAATTAATGTTGGTGTCGTGGCTTTTGTGCTCTCTCTACATTTATTTTTTTTTCCTCAAATTATAAGAGTTGTTTTCTTCATGATTCCTTTTAGGATGCCAAAAGTTCAGGAATGCCAGTAAATAGAGATGAAAAGGTCAAGCACTTGAAGTATCTCATACATGTTCTGTGTCCCTTCCTGAGTCAGTTTAATTGTGCTCAAATGATGGAAAAAGAGATGGAAGCAAATATTCAAGGTATTAGCTAATAGCATCGTTTTTCATGAATTATGTTGTATAAGGACCTTGTAAATATTGGCACAGTGATATTAGGCCTTCACTATTTTGTTCACTTTTGGTGTTAGTGTTGCATACCAAAATAACAAGGTTAATTTTGGTTGGAGTCATTAACTGCATTTATCAAACCTAGTCCATGCCTAGAAGTGAAGGAAGTACCAATACAAATATGCCTATGGGTATTTCTACAAGATGAATTTTTATATGTAGCTAAATTAAGCTTCATTGTTCTCATTGTTTGTAAAAAACATGAAACTTTGCATAGGGTTGTCTTTGTCAGAGCTAGAGTTGCAGCAGGCTGTTTGTCATAGTGATGAGCGTTCATATTGGTATGATCTCTGCTTAATACAATTTTAATTTTATTTTTTTGATTTTCTAAATTGGCAAGGATTTACCAATGTTCTACTTTATTTCAGCAATAACTGTTCAACTTCTATAGTTGATTTCCATAGGAGTTGCCCAAATTGTTCATATGATCTTTGCCTTACTTGCTGTCGTGAAATTCGTGATGGCTGCTTGCGAGGTGGAGATGAAATGTTGGTTGAATATTGGGACCGGCAGAAGGCTTGCTTACATGCTGGAGAACCTGATCCAACATCTTCAGAAGAGAGCAAATCTTATAGCAGAATTAAGTCAGATTTGGAACATTGTAGGAGGGCGATATCTGAGTGGAAAGCAAAGGAAAATGGTGACATCCCTTGTCCACCAAAAAACTTGGGTGGATGTGGACATCACCGTTTGGAGCTAAGGAGCATTTTTCCAGATGGTTGGGTTTTAGAATTGAAGGATAAAGTAAACAAGTTACTTAAAATCCATAAACTTAGTGATGTGCCAAAATATTCTAGGGAACGCTGTCAATGTTCTAGATCAAATGGTGATATCAAATCCAGTAATAAGAATTTGCGGAATGTTGCCTCTCGAAAAGATTCTAGAGACAACTATCTGTACTGCCCCTCAGCTATTGATATCCAACAGGGGGATCTGGACCATTTCCAGGCACATTGGATTAGGGGAGAACCCGTGATTGTCAGAGAAGTTCTCAATTTAACCTCTGGCTTGAGCTGGGAGCCAATGGTTATGTGCCGTGCAATTTGTGAGATAACATATGCTGGTTCTTCAGATTTGGTGGTGAAAGCAATTGATTGTCTTGACTGGTGTGAGGTAAGGCTTCAGTTACTTTTGCCATTGTCAATGTCGTCATGTCCATACTCGATTATCATACAATTATCTCTCTGTGTGTGCTTGTGTGGTTTTTTTTTTTTTTTTTTCCTCTCCTTAAATCTTCTTTTTCTGGTGAGACTACAAAATAGTAAAAAATAAGCAAAAGAAATATGCCATCTGTACTGGCATAAGTTCTAATTTGTGTTGCAGGCTTCTTTGTTCTATTTGAAATTTTTATGGTGGCTACAATTGTGTAAGCTTTTAAGCACCTTTACTTTATCATAGGGGGTTTGTCTTACAATGCATCAAAATGGAAATATGACTAATAACTAATGCAGATGAAATATTACATTTCTTACTAAGTTCAAGGTGATGTTTTTCAGTTGAATGTGATGTTGGGTGAATCACTGACTTGTGAAGATAGAAAGACCGAGCGTCTTTGAGACTGTTGTTTTCAGAGTTGTACTTGAGCTTGGACATTTTAAAGACCGAAGACAATTGCTTTAATCTGCCGTTATGTATTTGTACCATATTAGGGTTTTACAAAACAGTTTTTCTAATGAGTGCAATATTGCACTTGTTAAGGTTCATTAAATATATTATTTATTACTAATTTTGAATTGGTAACATAAAAAATTATATTTCTATGTGATATATCACCCTTTTCTATGAGATATTGCACATTTCTATGTAATATTGATAATTCCCAATACAAAATTAGTAATAGATAAGCATATTTAATGAATCTTAACAAGTGCAATGTTGCACTCATTAGAAAAACTGTTTATAAAATTGGAGATTTTTTTGGATTTGAAGAGGGAGAGGAGTTTATGTTTTGGAAATTTAACTGTGGTTGATCATTTTGATTTTTGAGGGTGAATGAATGGCTGAATAGTGGCTGAACTTATATAGTTTATGGTTGTTGGAATTCTGTGTGGCAACCTAAAATTATGGTCTCTCACTTTGAATTAATTGGTGAAGAAAGGGTAGGAACAAGTGAGCATAATTTGCTAGCAAATTACTGTTTGGATAATTATGTAAAATATATGGATCATTAGCAATTAGGAAATTGGGAGTGCAATGTGCAGATTCTGATCCATATGTATGAAGGAGATGTGATATGAGTAGTACAGTCTTATAATTTATGATATTGGAATGTAGACTAATGAGCCAACTAAATAAGATAAGGGGCTGGAAACCATAAAATCTCTCGATCTTAATATTACTTTATGACATATATTACAGTTGCATCTTTATTTACATTTTTCTGTAGATATATTCTTGGGTAAAGTTTGAGCATCTACCATAATGGAAATCTACCCTCATTGTGTTGCATACCTTGCTAAATTTTGTTATTTATTTATTCATTTATTTTGTTTTACCTGCATTGGAAATTTGCATATCAGGTAACTTGGACTAGGACCGAATATGTTGCAATTTTCACTTGGAGTGGTTTGGTGTGTTTGATGCTTCAGAAACTAGGACTTTTAGTGTTTGCCATCATTCTGTAAACAGTGCTCATGATAATAGCTGTATAATTTGGAGAGAGCTAGAAGAAAAAGATGAACAGAGCAAAAATAAGGTGAATAAGGCCATCTTAGAGAGAGAATGAGAACAGAGAAATCACCCTTGTGAATCCATTCTAACTAAAAGTCATAAAGTTCTATATCCAAAAAGTCTGATAAAATAGTTAGATCAAATAGGTGCTTGACTGCTTGTATGGGCTTGTAAATTCTTTATTGTCCCATTAGGATCCTAAACATGAAACTAGACATTAGAGAGAATATGCTGGAGAATCCTAAAGTTCTCTGGATTACTAAAAAGTTCTCCTTTTTTATATGAAACTGCAAAAATTATGATTTTTCTAATGTGGCCATGCATACAAATTTGTCCATAAAATATAAATTATAAGTTGAAACTGAAAACAACTTTAAGGCTCCATTTGTTTCACATAAAATATTTTGTTGGAAAATATTTTTTGCATTTTCTAGTGTTTAGGACACTTAGTAAAATTGATAAACGGAAAATATTTTTCTAGTCAAAGGGAAAATTTAAGTTATTTTTAAGGAAAATGACTTTCATGTTTTAAAAAAATAAATCATTTTCTGTTTATAATGTTATTAAAATATGAAAATACTTATACATACATGAAATAAACACATATAATTTATTTAACATTGTAACCAAATGACGAAAAATATTTTCGTGAAAAATAATTTTTTAAAAAATATTTTTCATATATAAGTTATTTTCCGTGGAACAAACGGTGTCTAACACTATACTGATATTGAATCAACCTACAAAATAACGTTATGAGAATAGTCTCTTTTGTTGGAAGGATGGAAAATAAGTAGGAAGGACTGGAGAGGAATGAATATTTGGGAAAGAATCACTTGCAAAGTAACCTAATGTTTATTTTCATTTTTTGGTTTAACACTTAACAAGAGAAAAGAAACTGGTTTTGCATTGTGAAGGAAAAAAGAAACATAATATTGTACTTCATAAAATTTACCACTATGCTCAATCAATGAGATGCCCAAAGTAAATTCATCTTGCAATATTGAAACATATGAAGGACCCTCCGCCAGTCCACCCCTCTCACCTAATTAGAGTGTTGGTTGTTTTCATCTCATCCATTGCATCCGACCTTCTCATTCTTTATTCTATACAATCTGAAATTGCATTTAGCTTTTGCAAGTAATTCCCTTTTTCCATGGCTTCATGATATATCAATGACATAGAAAGGAAGTGCCGGAAGCCCGATTTACCAATAGACTTCTGAATATTGTCAGGATAACTGTGATAGATATTGTAAATGGCCCCCTATATATTTTTGCATGGTTCACTTTCCCTCCCCCTCCTCCCCCACCCACCTATTTGCATGCTCAGTTTTGGAATTTTCTTTGGGTGGTGGTTAATATTTTTTCGCTGTGCATCGAAACTTATTGAATATTTATATTTATATTTGCAAATGGAAGAAAAGATGGTGGTGGAATAGTGAAGACGGTTGTCCTATTGGTGTTTCTACAGAGTCTTTCTATGCTTTCCAGTTCGGTAATAATTCTGAATGCTTGGTGTAACTGCAGGTTGAGATAAATATTCGCCAATTTTTTAAAGGGTATTCAGATGGTCGCGCTCACTCTAACTTATGGCCTGAGATGCTCAAGCTTAAAGATTGGCCTCCATCTAATCTCTTTGGAGAGTGCTTACCGCGCCATAATATGGAATTTATCAGTGCCTTGCCATATTTAGAGTATACAGATCCTCACTCTGGCATTCTGAATGTTGCTGCAAAGGTGCCCTCAAATATACTGAAACCAGACTTGGGACCAAAAACTTATATAGCTTATGGATTTGCTGAAGAGCTTGGACGTGGAGATTCTGTGACCAAGCTTCACTGCGACATGTCGGATGCAGTATGCTTACTTCCTATGCTTTCAATTTTAACTGTGTGAGAAATGATTAGATTTATGAGAAGTAGAACAAACATGGCAGAGCCAAAATGTATTCAAATCTGTTTTTATACCTAATTAGTTTCTTCTTAATAATGATATCAGTTCAAGCGCTTCTGGCCAAAAAGAAAAAAGGAAATGCTAGAGTGTTGCTACGCCCTTTTTTATGTAAGAAATTTAATTTTGTTTGTGCCTAGGGCTTTGGGCATGCATGCATGTGCTCCCATGTCTATATTTTGCACATATAGCGTGTTCTTTTTGTGCAACATTCTGCATATTTTATATTTATTTGCATTAAATCTGCTAAAGGGAGTTTGGATTCAAAATTTGGTGGTTGTTTTTGCAGCCATCTGGAAAATGATTTGATTAATTTGGCTGGGATCAAAAGATGTAATTTGATTACCATCAATGGATGAGTATGGTTTTTAATGGTTGAAATGTTCTCAAGTGAATAAGTGGTGCAATAATGGTCCTTGATATCAGATGTTGATTTCTTGTCTATGAATGTTGATGAACTTGATCTTCCCCAAGAGTGGGAAAGTAGAAGTATCCTTTGACATTAGTTTGAAGCAGTTAAAGGGTTATACCATTTTATGATAGACAGTGAAATTGATACTGATTTGTTACAATATCAATTCTTGAGTTTAAATTAGTGCTCTGTACTTCTACCTATGGCAATTCCATCACTTGCATTTTGAATATTTGGTTCACCTTTGGTTGGTGTTACATATTTCAGGTGAATATTTTAATGCATGCTGCTGAAGTTACCATTCCTCCGCATCAGCTCACTGAAATAGAAACATTGAGAACTATCCACGCTGCCCATGATCAAGGGGAGCATTTTGGTGATATAGATTTGGATCTTCAAAATGTTGAGGACCACTTGGACATGAAAGAGAAGGTCAGTTCACAACAAGATAAGATTGCATTACATGATGAAGGTTCACTCTTAGGTTTGGAAAATGCCAGATTCTGTATAGAGCCTGAGGATCATACTTTTCACTGTGATGTTTATGAAAAGCAAAGTGAGAGTGCCATTGCCTCTGCTGCATCTGAGAATGCAAATCCCTCAGACAATAGAACTGAAACCGGTGAATATACTTCTGTTTTGTCTTCTGAATTTGCTGAACTCCCTGCAAGCTGCAAGGAAACAGAGGATCCAGATGTGACAAGAGTTGATAGCGATTGTTGTGACACATTAGGCCTTAGACATAAGGAGAAAGGTTACTCTGCTGTGGTCACTGATACTGAAAACTTTGCAGGGGAAGATAACAGCTTTGACAAACTGCAAGATGTCAAAGGTCATGAAACATGTGGATTTTCTTGTCTGACATTAGAAAAGAAAATTGACCCCGATCCATTGAGGGAAGCTACAAAAGATGGGAGAGAAACTCATGGTAGAAGAACAAATGGTTTGAAATCAAAAAAGGGCTTTAAATCTAAGTTGAAAATATTGTCAAAAGCCATTCAATTGGAGGAAGAACAGGAAATTGAAGTAGGGGAAAATGGTGAAATAATTAAAGAGGGTAATAGTGATGCATTGCTTTCCTATATGCATTAGCTAGGTATTGAAGTGCATTGTTAGGGTAAATGTTCTTTCATTTTGACTGTGCATTCCTGTAATGTTAGGTGGATTGAAAGCATCAGAGGGTGGTGCATTATGGGATATTTTTCGGAGACAAGATGTATCTAAGCTCCAAGAATACCTAAAGAAACACCATAGGGAATTCAGACACACTAATTGCTCTCGGGTAGACCAGGTAATCACATTGCTGCTTGAATTAAAAATTTTTTGGGATCTGCATATTTGTAGCCTGTATTTTTATGATTGATTTTTTTGGTTCTATATTGGGAGACAGAGACTTATCTTAGGTTTATCCCTCTCTCTCTCTCTCCCTCTCTCTCTCTCTCTCTCCCCCCTTCCTCACTTTCCTTGGGTCTTGGGAGTGGGTTTGGCTTTCAATTAATTATTTTATACAAGCATTTTTTTTTTCAAAAAAAAAAAAAAAAAGATTATACCTCTTTTCACATGATTGATAGATGGATTTGTGCTTATTGTAGATTCGATGAGAGATTTTTAAGGAAAGGATGTCCTTAAGTTTAATGATTAAAAAGTATCTTTGGTAGTCTGCTAGAATTGTTTTTGTGGAGTTATGTGGATGTTTAATATGTTGCAAATGTGCTTTTCACATCTGACTATGTATAATTTGTAAAACTGACTGAAATATGTTTCTTCAGACTTCTTTGGTGGAAGGCTGTATATTGTACTTCTATCTGACTTGACTCTTGAAGGCCTTTTTCTTTTTTCTGGTTCCACCAACTTGTATCTCGAGCGAAATCCTGGGCTTGACTTTTGAGCGGTCACTGCTTGGTGTAATGGTTTTAAAAGTCTTACGCTTGCAACTGCATGGTGTATGTTTGGAATTCCAACTACAAGGGTATAGGTTTTGAGTCCCGAGTGTAGCCCCATCATGCAAAAATGCTCAGATTAGGACTAATTAACCCTGGACCTTGATTTGACTCTTGAATATGTTACTTGATTTTGGATATCATATTGAACACAATTTTCATAAAAATGTGAGGTGGCTTTTTGATTGAGAACGTTGAGTGAAAACATTGATGTCTACTGATTAATGAAGGATGTTTAAAGGAAATAGGCATTCCTTGGTTTGGCATAAAATCTAGATGTATAGCCATTCCTCTGTTACCCCATGGTTAATTCTGTTAATCTACAGAAGCTTTAAGGTTTTAACTTAAGTAATGGTTGAAGAATTATAGATCTGAACGCTAGCAAGTTTGTGGATAGATAGAGCTAGTGATTGAAAAAAAAAAATCTATTTTGTATCATTGCAGCTAGTATGACTTATAAATGCTCATGCCCTTTAGCCCAAATATCATGGTTGGGGTTGGCGTAGACTTTATTTTCAATTCATATGAAGGGAAAGAAAATAGAAAGTTATGACTTGTTAGCTAAAAGCAAAGGGGTAGCCTTCTTTGTATAAATGCAATCTTTTCTTCAAATGGCTGTAGATTGATATTTTGTTGTAAATCACACCAGTTGTTAATTTTTGAAGGAGGAAGAGCTTAAGGTAAAAGCCAAAGGTTGTCGTGGGATTGGCTTATGTCTTTGGATTAAATCTTTCGTAATCCTGACTAATGTGGGAAAAAGAGAGAGGACAGCAAATAAGAAGAGTGGAGTCCTATTTTCTCTTCCTCCTTTTCTCCCCTGTACCTTTTTCCTTTCTTTGGTTGAGAGGTGCAGTCATCGAGTTGTAAATGTTCTGTTTATTGCTTGATTAGAATTACAGATTTGAGAAGCCTTTATATATGATCATTTGTTTATTTCTATAAAGCTGTCTGACTTGTTTATCCCTGTAGGTTGTCCACCCTATTCATGATCAAACTTTCTACCTGAATACAAATCATAAAAGGAAGCTGAAGGAGGAGTTTGGTTAGTTCTTTTTTTTAATGTTGTTTGCATGGATTTGATTACTTTTCTTCATTTTACCCGTAAACATGAGAAGGCTTTTGTGCAGGAGTTGAGCCATGGAGTTTTGTGCAGAATCTTGGAGAGGCAGTTTTTATACCTGCTGGATGTCCCCATCAAGTAAGAAATCTTAAGGTATTTACATCTAGGGATAAGAAATCTTAAGGTATATACATCTAGGGATATATCTTTACACTAGTCTACATAATGCTACTTTGCAATTGGAGTTCAATTTTGTAGTGATCCATTACCATAAAGGTCCAATTTCTTGTGTGAATTGTAATGGCCTTGGTGTTGCTACCTTAAGGTTGTAGGTTTGAGTCCATACTCCAGACAACAATCACTAAATGCAAATTGTAGAGAATGTAGGGATAAAATTCTTTTTTTTTTTTTTATAATGATTACAACTCAACTCAACTAAGCCTTTATCCCAAGAATTTGGGGTTGGCTATATGGATTTTCTTTCTCCATTCTAAACGATTTTGGGTTAAATCCTCAGAAATGTGTAATGCTTTTAGGTCATGTTGTACTACTCTCCTCCAAGTCAGTTTAGGTCTACCTCTTCTTTTCTTTCTATCCTCTAACCTAATGATTACAGATGTATAGTAATATATATACGACTAGTTAGGGAGGCGCGCACAATACTCCCTAACTAGTTGGGAAGATAAACTGTCCCTACAAATCGGACTCCCTAACTAGTTGGGAAGATAAACTATCCCTACCAATCAGACTCCATCTATAAAACAAAGTCCTACAAATGAACTGGCGCGTGAGCTTCACTAGCCAGTCTGACGGCAGCCATACTTGGTGGGTAGAGTTGCCGGTGGTCAAGCTTGCTTCCTGGGTGGGTGGTGAGATTCAATTGTCACTCTATCTAGGTGACTAAATTCCACAGTATTGGATTTGAGAAACAGAGACTAAAAAATAACGGAGAACCCAAAACAAATTTCTTCTCCTACGTGGCTCTGATACCATGTAGAGAATGTAAGGAAATTTTCTATTTTTTTGAATAATGATTATATATATATATATATATATATATATATATATATATATATATATATATAACAGGATTCCTAACTAGTTGGGAAGATATACAAAAACTATCCCTACAAATCAGACTCCTACTAATGCTATACATCAAATTCCTATTCCGTAACACAAATGTTCACTGAATGGGACAAGGGATCAAGGGCCATTGTACTGACTTGCGAGAATGGCTTAAATCTTTGTTTTGGTTAATATGAGTTACAACTTTTATCTATTATGTTAAATGAGGTACAAATTGTTAAGTCTGACTTAGATAAGGTCTCCCCTTCCCCTTTTAGTTTTAAATTTTTTTATTGGAGGTGACAAGGTGTGTGAGGATTCAATCACAAGATTTCATTCCGTCAAAGAAACATAACATATGCTTATATTATTAAAATAAAATAGCATAAGGGTAATGCAACATGTCGCAAATTTTATGTAAGTTCTTTATGCAGCGTATGTGGCACATAGGCATTGATACATGTTAGCTTTCTGTGCTAAAAATTCATTCGCAGATGGGGATTGTAATGAATAAAATGATGTCATTTCAGGTGGAGTAATTTAGATGATGAAAAACGTTAGTATGAAGCATTTTCCATGTCAAAAGTGTTGCACTACATGTTAACAAATTTGTATCACTTTTGGTATTGCTTAACTTTGGCACATGGAGAATTCACAGGTAGATAGGGACACAGGTGAAATGATAGGGTGATGCAGGCAAGGAAGATTCAATTTAGGAATTATTTTTATTTAAACTTTAATTGTAAAATTAAGATCTTTAATTTAGATTTTTTAGTATTAGGAAGTTTCAGAATTCTATTATTATTTTGGAAATCTAATTAAGTAGTATTCTATTTATTTAGGATTTTGTGTTGCTTTAGATTTCTTAATTAGTGTTGGTTTAGTTTTTCTTATTTTGGTATACCTAATCCTAATAGTGGTAGTACTAATTATTAGTCTTTAAATACCTAGAGAGCTTATTATGATTATTATTGACAATTAAGAATTAAATAAAATTTTTAGAGTTTTGTTCTTTTCCCTATGATTTTTCGATTGGTTCTGCATCATAGAGTAGTTTGGGACTCATATTAGTAATTCAATGGAATTAATACCTAAATTTCATTTCCTTTTCTAAATTAATCTGACAAAAGTTGGAACTTACATGTTATGCATGGACTCGAAATTGTTTCTGATGAAAGTTTGCAAACATTTTCAAAGGTATGTTTTGTCTGCTCTTATTTAAAAATATTTAGTGTAATTGAGATGCATAGGTTAAGTATCTAATTTGTTTTGATTTTTTTTACCAGTTTTCTAATCATATCTAGTCAATGGGTTCGTCATGTGATCTTTCTTGTGTACAGTATGAACATGCCAAATTATCCTTATCTTCATGTGCTTATACAGTTTCTTTTAAGATTTATGTACTTTGTGCTGTGCATTTTTTGATGTCTCAATATTATTATTTCTTTTTTATCACTTGCAGTCATGCATAAAGGTTGCGCTTGACTTTGTTTCTCCTGAAAATATCCCTGAGTGTGGCCTTTTGACTGATGAATTCCGCACTCTTCCCCATAACCACAGGTCTAAGGAAGACAAACTTGAGGTATGTTGATCGCTAATGCTTGCTCTGGAAGGTCTTTGCAAGTGCCATGGTTTTATTTTGTTTATTTATGTTCTCTGAAGGTGAAGGTGATTCATTTTCTTGTCTAACCGTCTATCTTGAAGTTTTCCCTAATCTATGTAATTTGTTTGGGGTCTTTAATATGAAAGGGCTTCAAATAATTGTACTCAAGACAGTAGAATTTTAAAAATTTTGTGGATAGTAGTTTCTCTTCGCTACCCTTAGTTTAGCACCCTAGAAGAAAAATTTGGCATATACCATTTCAAGTTCTGCTTGAAGTTGAGGAGCTTTCTAGTTGTTTAGACTGTAAGGATCCCTTTGGGTATCTACATGATCTTTATTGCTTTCTCCTTTTATTCGCTTACCTTCTCAACTTTATGAATTTGTTACTCTCCATAAGCGTTTGAATTGGAGCTGAAGAATGATTAGTGTTTGCAATGTTAACAGCTAGAATTTGATTAATAACACCTGTGTTTTTCCTGCTTTATTTGTGCTTATAAAATGATAGGTCATGCTGTCATGGATGATGTTTTAGTACAGCCTTCAAATTGAAAAGATCAATATGAGTTTTTTAGCCTCCTTCACATTAGGGCTAAATGAAATGTCGATCCAGCTGCTTGGCTCAGTTGTATTCTGCAAGATAGGCTTAAGAATTCGCTACCATAGAGCTTGGAAGCAAATGGAAACAGCCTTTAAAACTTTAGAAGCATTATTTGAGTGGCTTGTGATGCTCTTTGGTCTTTTCAATGCACCTAGGAACCTTCATGCAAATAACTACAAAGCTAATATAGCCTTACCTTGGTTATTTTGTCATTAATTTGTAATTGACACAAAAAATGGAGCATTTAAATCATATAAGCCAATTCATGGAGGTTCTTTTTGTGTGAATCTTTATGTTAATGTGAGGAAGTGCTCCTTTTTGTGTGGTGTTCTTGGCTTTTGTTGTTTCAGCTGAAGGCTTGATGCTAGATCTTGATATCCTTAAATCCATAAGCAAAAGGCCTATAACCTGATCTGTTGGAGATGCTTGTTGCATGGCTTTTATTTATAATTTCAATGTGGTAAGGAGTTCCACCATTGAATGCCCAAAAGTGAAAAGAAAAAAGAGAAAAAAAAAAAATAGAAAAATCTGGAAGTGAGATTCACATGCAATTTTTAAATGATTCAAGACATTATGAAAGACAATTTTCTTTGTGCTATTGGTCTTGGAAAACCCTATGGTGCAGTATGGTATCTTCTATTTGAATATAGGAAGGTTCTTATCTAACAAAAGAGAAGCATTTGTCTCTTTAGTAAAAGGCTGTTCAATGCTAGTATCCTGGAAATTTCTCGAGACGTACAACTAGAAAAACTTGTTTCAACAATTTGATAGATGAAATAGTGACGATGGGTCTAGTAGCTGAATAGGCAATAACCATCCAATGCATGCTAGCCCAAGTGACCTAAACCATGTGTGGGGCAATTAGCTCATAAAGATTGGCATTGTAAAGCCTTTCGTGAGCATGTGATGCTTCCTAGCCTATGGCATGGAAGGTAGCACACTTCCTGCCATTGAGATTTTGCTGTATCCAAATCAGTTGTCAAGCACTCCTCCACAAGAAACTCGATGCCAAACATGGACATTGGAGTTCATTCATTTCTCATCAATTCTCATTCGTACTGAATGGGAATTGTTAGCAAGGTTGGCTGACGTGCTTAGCCACTTCTAAGGTTGGTTGGCAGAAATTTCAGACGAGCAAGGGAAGCAATGAAAATCAAACGGGGGCATTTTAGGACGCTAAAAATTGTCTTAATTGATTTGTGGCCTCAGCCATTTAATAGCAGCTCCCATATAACAATTTGATTTAAGGTTGTAAGAACTTCCGGCAATGGGTTATGAGATTTTTTTTGAGCTGATTTTCATGTCCAATAACTTTTCTCATCTATTTTTTTGACAATCATTCTGAAGTTGGTGGTTTCTGGCAATATGACAATTATCATACCATGTTGTGATCAGTTTGTAAGATGCTGATTGCGTATTGTAGCTATCAAGGATGTTGTATTGCTTGCAGATGAAATAGGCCAGCTGCTTCTGAGTGTCAGATAAGAGACATGATCTATGAACATGGATTGTTTAGAGGATAAATCAAGCATGCATGCTTATATTTTTAGTGAAGAATCATCTCTGATTATTGTTCAATCTCAAAGGAGTTTAAAGTAAATAAGAAAACAAAAAATTGAACAAATAACTGGTTAAATAATGAAAGAATATTTGTGAAAAAGAAGCATAACATAACATAGAAGTTTCTTGAGTGAGCAGAAGAGTTCAAATGCATGTAAATCATTGTATAAAATCTATCTGATATGGAAGTTCAGTTGATAATGATGATGCCTTTCAATTTTTCCCCCCTTCCATCGTGGTTGATATGCAATTCTGTTGTAATGAATTTGTATTCAGGTTGTGATGAAAGGTGTCTGATACTTTGCTTTATGGAACAGGTTAAGAAAATGGCCCTTCATGCATTAAGCGTGGCTTCAGAGGAATTGGAGCAGCTCCAAGATGAGTAGCTGTTGAGGATGTTCTCATGGTATTTAACTTTTTAATTTATTATCCTTTTGTTTTTGGTTCCTATTCCAAGGAGCGGATGGAGTCCAGGTTTCTTACAAATTACTTGTAAATAGAATCTTGTCCTTGGAGGTCTTTGCCATTTTGTACAGCCAAGGAACACCGTTCTCATTGAAAACGAAGTATCAACTGCTTATCTCTTAAGCCTATATGTTCTCCACTGTAAGAAATGGGATGCTGGTTCAATTTGTGGCTTCGAATACTAAAGATGATTATAGAGTTATTAGAAAGATGGGTTTGACAAACTTGGAAGTGATTTGTTTTTGTTCCACTGAAAGTATCGTAATTTTAAAATTAATTCTAAATTTTTAGTTATTCCAGTATAAAGTGGGCGAATTGGAATTAGAATGTTCTTTATCTCGCTTTGGCACCTAATTTATGGCAAAAGCCATTCTCCTATATTCTTCAAAACCGCGAATCATGTTTCTTTTTATTACACATCCAGCGTCAATAACCCAAATAACCGGAGGGATAAATTGAAAAAGAGAAGCAATAACGATCTAATGCCGAGTAGACCTAAGGTTGTTATCTTGTAATCACAAAGCTAAGAAAAATATAAACTTGCGTCGCAAAGCAGGAAAGGAGGATGATAATGATAATAATAATAATTAGTTATTTCATTAGTTATTGTATTTGAATGAAAAAGAAGCACTATACATAAATGAAAAGAGTAAATTGAAGTTGTAGCCTTCATCTAAGAATTTAAGAAACCGTCCACCTTAGCATTTTGGTTCTTGGAAAGAAATTTCATGCAGAGTGGTGGCTTAGCACCTGCCAAGGACAGTATGGAGCTACGCAAAGTCCATATCCCATCGCCACAAATCACCCCAGAAGCTACAGCAGGCCCAAATGCATCGGCCTTGGCCTTGTTAATCTTCCGCCAGATGTATAACATCAAGCTCCCAACACACATGTCAATGGCAAAGTAGCCTCCAATGTAGAAGGGTATCGCCATTGCCATTGGAAGAGGGATAAACCGAGCTCTTTTCTTTCCCACTGCGTCTCTCATGCCATTGATAACTACAGCTGCAACGAAGAATATGTAACAGAGCGTAAGACAGTGCTTTGGCAAGGCTGAGAACCCCTCGACCCCTAGAATCGACATATTTCGATAAACAAGAGCAAAAGGAGCTGGATATTCTGAGTTAGGAAGGCCAAGGTCATGGAAAGCCTTGTAGAAGAGCCAGAAAACACAGGGCGAAATGACACAACCCATTGCAGTTTCAATAACTTGACTCACAAACATTGACCTTGGTGAAGCTAATGTCATGTAACCTGTCTTGAAGTCCTGCATAAGGTCAGATGCTGTGGATACTATGTTCATCATCACCCGCCATGCTGCTAAACCTGCAAGAACCCCACCATTAGCAGCTCCTGCCCATGCTCCAATTGTGAAGATTGCTAGCTTTCCGTAGGTGGATACCAGGGACCAATCTGTTAGTCCACATCCATAAGCATTACAAAAGGCTAGAACTGGAGCGATGATGTAAATCACTGCAACATAGTACCACTTAAGCTGATGGAAAATGTGAGGAGCTGTAATCGCAGAGATCATTGCAACAATGACATAGCCACCAACAGCGAACCACGATGGGATTTGCTCTCTGAGAAATAGTTCTGATCGACGTTGGTCATCGTAAGAAAGCGTTGGAGAGCTGGTACAGATCAAATAGAGTACGGCCAATGACTTTGCAGAAGTTGTAGGCACCATCACCGAGGATCATTGCTATGGCTATGAAGACCTGAATTAAGATGATGCAAAAACAGATTATGCAACTTTCTATGTATGCATTAACAATATTGATCTTTCAGCATTCTAGATTATGTAAGAAGAATATTGTCACCTTGTAACCTTGCAGGCCTTGGAGGCTTGCGCTATGCTCTTCAGAGTACCAATCACCTTTCTTAGTATTTATGAGAGGCCACATGATACCCCATGAAAGAATTGCTCCCACTAGTAGAGATGCATTGATTAGATATGGGCAGATCATCCCAACACCAACATATGTAGCAGAGAAATCAAAATAAAACCTAGTAACCAAGGAATAAGAATTGTCAAAATGCATGAAGGCTTGGTACTTGACAAAGATTTATGGGAATACAAGTTTGGTAACCATATAGGGAATAGAAAGAAAATTTTGCAGTTTATTTATTTATTGAAAATTTTTGCAGTTTAATTTTTAGTAGAGATTACTTGTTCTGATAGGCCTTAAGACCAAATGTGGGGAAGTTTACAAATCCACAGTCATCTCCAGCAGTGAAAAACCACTGAAAGAAACCCCACAAGAAGCTAAAAGATAAAAACTTTCCCAATTCTCTTACTTGCTTCCTGCAATGAAAAAGCAGACAATGACCAGATTGTCTTAGTTTTAACTATATCTTGCAAGAAACAGCCTTAACGAGGAAAATGGGTTCAATCCTTACTTAGCTAACTTGGCACCTTGAGGGGTGTGGAAGCTATTGATAAGGTGGGCAGTAGCAGCACCGCTTGGATAGATCAATTTGAATTAGATAATCATTATCCTGAAAAATAAAATATTCAATACCTTTGAAAACAAAAGAAAAATCATAAATGCAAACTCCTTGGCTTTTTAGCCTTATCTTTTCCACAAATGTGCATAATCAAGTGCTTGTCTCATTAGTTCTCTCCTTTATTTATTTATTTATTTCTCAATTCATTTATTTATTTATGTGAATATCACTGACTTACCAAAAAAAAATTATTCTAGAAAAATTACTATACATACACGATGTTTGTACAAAGTTTACATTGTCAAGATATATTATACAATTAGGATTAAGATGTTAACTAATGAAAATGAGATGGATTTTCGAAAATTAAATGGAAACACATTCTTCACCGTCATTTTTCCAAGAAAATGTTAACATTTTACAGTAAACTATAAAAACCAAAACTGAAGTTTAATTTGGTGGTGCAAATACACACTGAGAAAAGATATATACCTTCCGAAGAGGCACCACAGAAAAGAGGCCAAGAAAGCTAACAACAAAAAGAAAGCCAATCATCCATCCTAGTGATGGGTTCTTTATGTTCTGTGCATCATTGGCTTCTGTTGACTGTTTAGCCACAGTTTCACTCATACCAAAGAGGTAACTACCAAAACCACCTGCAACTTGTTTGAAGTTAGATACAAACAGCAGTAGAGCTAGAGTCCTTTATATACAAGGACATAGTGCTTTAATGCAGACAAGCCATTTCCCTTATTTCAATATAATTTCTCAGTTATTTAATTTTGGTCGATCATGTTGCAAAATGAGGATCAAAATGAGGATCAGCTATTGCTTTGCTTCTGGCGGTTTTAGAAGAGAGAGAGACGAGTGTAGGAAAGAAGTTATATATACATACACACACAGTGGCAGAGCTAGCTACCAAATTATGAGCGGCCAAAACATTAATTTTATATATAATATATAATTTATGATAAATTAATTGATTAAAAAAATAATATAACTATTCTATTAATTAAAAATATTATAAATTATATAAAAATAATGAACAAAAATCCATGTTATTCCTTTTTCTTGAAGATATATATAACTCACTGAGCAATTATCTTATTGATAATATCTACAAAACTAATAAAGATGGCTCAAGTTTCTTCAGTTTGCTTGGGCTCTGTTGGTTGCCCCATTTTGGGGGTGTTTGCAAAGGGAAAGTCTTGTTGATGGTTATGGTTTTTCTGTTTTTCCCTTGTGTTCTCTCTGTGTCATCATCGTCTCCTCCGGAATGGCCTATATTGGATGCTCCTTGCTCGTTGGCAGCGCTGCTGTGGTTTCCGACTCAAGCTCATACATGACAAGCAGAGAATAAGGGTTGATTGGTTATGGGCTTCTGGTCCTGGTTCTCTGGGTTGGGGTAGCTTGCAGGGCATTTTTTGGTTAGGCCTAGTTTATCTAGATTGAGCTGTAAATGTTGGTTTAGTTTTTGTATTATCTAGATTATTGATCTGACCTGCTTGTATGTTTTGACCTGCTTGTATGTTTGAATCTAATTATATCATCTACATTTGTAATGGGCCTCAAGTCTTCTCTGGAAATGAAAATCTGTCTTTCGAGAAAAAAAAGTTTAAATAAAAAATTATTAAAAAATTAATAAAAAAATTTTGAAATTAATACGAGTTAAAAATAAAAGATATTATAATAAAATAATAATTTTAATAAGTTATATTAAATTACAATTAATTATTTATAATTTTGAATAAATTAATATAGTTTTTAACTATATTTATTTATAAATAAAAATAGCATATACTTTACCATCGAGTGATATTGATTTATGTCCCAAAGATGTGATGTGCAAGATTGTAAATTTAAACCTATGCGATGTCGGAACTCAATTAATAAAAGATTAAGCAAAAAAAAAAAAGCATATATATATATATATATATATATGAATTAAAGTTTACAACAACCATTATTCACCCAAATAATGGCAAAACTATTGTTTCCACGGCCAGTAATTAACTGCTATTACTAAAATAATTGGATAAAATAATACAAATTAAATTATAATACGTTCCCCTAAATTAATCCCATGCTTTTAGATTTTTTATATTTACTTTCAATATTAGAGATTAAAATTTAATAAAATATTTATGATTTCATAATAAAATTAAGTTTTCAAACCATGTCAATCCAAGTTAATTTAATTGATTTAATGGATAAAACGTAGAAAACGAAAATAATTTACATTTTTATTCATTAATTTTAAAACTTTCTTTAATTTTATAATTCAATTATTATTATTATTTGATTTATTAAAGTTTTATTAATTTTAAAATTTTTTTAATACACTATTTTCTTAATGCAATTGACAATGTATGATGAAAAAAGTCATCGGCTTTCATATTACACGCGCATCGACTTCAGATAACGTTTTCCTTTATTGACTAAGGGGGTGTTTGGTTTATCTGTTTGGTGCAGCTGATAGCTGAATAGAGCTGATAGTTGATGGGCAACTGATATAATACCCATCAGCTGCAGTTTGTATCAGCTCTATTTTTAGAGCTGTTTCTCATCAGCTGATAGCTGATATGATTTTATTTTGACAATATTATCTTTTTTTATTTAACTTAAAAATTAATATTATTAATATTTTTATTTTTTTATTTATAATTTTAATTAATGTATTTCAACTTTATTAAAATATTTTTTATTAATAACATAAAATATAAAATATTTATTTATATCTAAAAACTTAAAATTAATTATAAATTTTTCTATTAACAATAATAATTATTTTATTATTTTATTTATATTTTTAAAATTATTTAATTATCTTTAAAAAATAATTATTTTTTTTTATTTCAATACTAAAATAAATTATATAATATATTAATTTAATAATTATATATTTAATTTAATAATAAAATAAATAATATAATATAATAAATTTATAATTTTATATTTATTTAAATAATAAAATAAATTATATGATATATACCCTTATTAGTCATTTCACATATTAACAAAGAATACTAAATATAATTTTACCAAACACTTAATATAAAACATATATCATCACTATCGCTTATCACTATTAGCTAACAAGAATGTTATCACTAACAATCATCAGATTCAACAGTTAATCCAAACAGGCCCTAATTGACTACTACGTGCTACCGCTAGACCTAATTTTGGTCCTAAAATTTTGGGTCAAAATTAATTTCATCACTGATAATTAATTAAAAAAAAAAAAAAACAATTTTCTCATTCCTCTTATTGCCCAGCATACATACTATATAGAAGACTACACAACTATCCTCTTATTATAAAATTATATATAAAAACTGAAATAAAATTAAAAATTTAAATTCTTATGGTTAAGATGTGATTTAATTAAAAATATTAAATATTATAAAGAAAAATTATTATTTTTGTAATGAACAGATTAAACTAGAAAGCCGTTAATAAGCTATATATATATATATATGAAAATAGAAATTTTAGTAAATTTTACTTATTACTGGACGGTGGACGGTGACAGTATAAGAGGGAACACGAGAACGAGACATTCTGACGCGCTAATAATTAATTGATATAATCGTGATGACGTCATCATTAGCGGTGCAACGCAAAAGCCCAAGCGGTTGCGTTTTAGGTGCAATTTTCTAATTTGGGCTTTTGACAAGGATTTTGCCCGTGATGTGATGTGATTGTGAGGCATCCTTTTCTGTTACTTGTAGAAAGTTCCCTAGCAGCTTGCCAATGCTTGAACTGTACAACTTATCATTTCGAGCAATTCTAATCTCTTTTTTTTTACTAATATATATATATATATATATATATATATATATATATATATATATATATATTTGCTTTGTGATTAAACGAAGAAAATGAAATTTTGATTTAATTAAAAAAAAATAATTGATATTAAAGGAAAATAAGTTTAATGTACGTACCGCTAAAGGCAATGCCGGAGGTGGCGACAACGCAGGTCTGGATGACGGTATTCTCTTGCCGGGTAAATGGTTGCTTTAAGAGGCCAGCCTTGTGAAGAAGTTTTGTCCATGTCTTGACGAAGAAGAAGCCTAAGAGACCAGCAGAGACATTCAGGGATGGGATAACGCCAGTGGTGAGATTCAGTTTCATCACTATAAAGCTGAACAAAACCCCCAAAATGAAGCTCACAACGAAGGCTCTCAAGGTCAGTTGATTCTGCCACGGAGGTATCTCTTTAGCCTCGAAGATCTTCTCTACCGATTCTAATTCTGATTCTTCTTCTAATATTAATCGTTTCTTCTTCTTCTTCTTCTTCTTCTTCCTCTCTTGAGCATCATGAAGATAATCTTCGTCTCGCTCTTCTGAGACATAGGAGGATGGATTTCTTTCTTCATTGGTATCCATTGCCATTTTTCGGATCTTGAAGAAGCAAAGAAAGACAGTTGACCTACCGGCTGTGATTGAGAAAGTAGTGAAGAGTGAGAATGATAGAGCAAGTAAGAAGCAATTGAGAGTTTTATTTTGAATTTGGATTATTTTGGGTCTGACGATGCCCCAATTGGCCGCTAAACGACGTCAAGTCACCCTTCTCAACGAGAAAATTATAGAGTGACCCGGTATTTCAATTCAATTTGCCTTTAATTTCCAAACGACTAAATTACAAGTTTGTTCTTATAATAATTACATAACTGCAGTGATAATCTCAATAATAAAATTTTGATAGGATTGAACGTTTAGGATTTCAACCTTGTATGATTTTTTTTTTTCTCTTTTAATGTTAAATAGATTATAAATAATAGATATCTGCAAATTTTACAACACGTATAAAGTTGGAATAATGAAACCGAAAAATTATGGAGAGGATTAAATTAAGGAAATACTATTCTTTTTTAGTGATCCAAATTCTATTATTTCACAAAAAAAATAAATTTTAAAAAAATATTTTCAATACTCAACTGAGTATTGATCTCAAAAATTTAAAGTCGATTAAATGTTTAAAAAATTAGTTAATAAAAAATATTTTCTAATTAAAAAAATTTCAGTCATGTTCAAAAATATTTTTTGGAATTTAATATATATATATATATAATTAATCATTTGGCTGTCCCTGGCAGTTAGAGACTAGTCACTAACCATGGCCATGGATGACCATTTTTTATAACTAAAAATTTTAATTCTTTATGTATTGTTCTCATAATTAAAATTAATAGAAAGTTATTATAAGTTCAAACATACCTATTTGCTAAGAATTTTTAATACTGCAATCAAACAACATAAAATAAGTCATTGTTTATTACCGAATTTATTTATCTCATTATTTCATTTTGTTTTTATCTATTCATTTTTCGATGCTTTATACTGGACCAGTTTTAAAAAATTAAATTAAAATAAAGTTATGAAAAATAGAAACATTTTTATGTATTTGGCTTTTTATCACATCAATAGAAGTCCCAAGGGGAATCCATCAGGACATGCGCTAGGAATCTTTTTTATCGACTTCAGTTACCAGTGAACAAGCACAAAAATGAAGCAGAGAACAAGGCCACGAGATAACATTTTAACAAGGATAACGAGCTTAAGACACGACAGATGCTAGACAATTCCACGAAAACTAATCAGTTCAAAGCTAAGAAAATTGAAAGAGCAAATAGCAGAGAAAATGCATCTTCCTCGCAAAATCAAAATCCACCAAGCAATATACAATGATATGTTTGTATATATTGTGTATTACTAATAAGAAAAGGTGCTAGGGTACAAAACCAATGTCCTTGAAGTATTCATGCTCGAGAGCAATCCTGGCTGTAATCCTTTTGCTGGGATCCAAGCAGAGCATTTTCTGGCATGTTAAAAGCACATAAATAAGCAATTGAGAGGACAAAAATTGCAGCACAGATTTGAAAGTGTCAGTCCGCCAATGATCAAATACAATGGCATTTATTTAAACTTCACGAAAAGCTGCCATATGATAATGAGTGAACAGACATGAAACTCAAAACTATAAAAGTAACAACAAATTAGTGTTGGTCAAACCCAAGCACCAGAAAAACCAACCTTCCCCTTTGAAACCATTAGTTGATGCATGCAGTTGTAGTACATCTAAACACAATTCTAGTTTTCAGTGTGAGAGAGAGAGAGAGAGAGAGAGAGAGAGAGAGAGAGAGAAATGATGTACAACAATAACAACTGAACTTACAGTAAGAAGGTCAATGCCAGCTGGTTCAAGAGTTGGAACTACAGTTGCCAAGTCCTGCAATGTAAACACGCATAAGAGTTGTCAAGAAAATAACATAGGCAAAAAAAGACTTAAAATTGCATAACATCATAAGCAAAGAATAAACCTTAGGTGGCCACTTCGGGAAGGCAGACTTGAAGTCAGGCAAAGAAGTCACCCCAGGCCATGTATCTTCATTTGGAGTTCCCAAGACTCTGCACATGAAAACAATATCAAACAGTAGAATGTTCAGTAACACACATTTGGTAGCACTTGTGGAGGAAACCAAGAGTGGCTGGCTAGACAAACATAGAAAATAGATTAATCATGGCAAGCCAAACTTTGAATGCAAAATATAATCATAAATATAAAGGAAACCAAATAGTACTTGAGAACATATAGCACCTGAAAATCTTGAATAGTTCATCAATCTCAGAGTCCCCAGGGAACAATGGCCGCTGGTTAACCATTTCAGAAAATATACATCCCACTGACCACACATCAACTGGAGTTGAGTAGTGTCGAGATCCAAGCAGAATTTCTGGTGCTCTATACCAAAGTGTTACCACCTAGAGATTATGATTCGGCAAAATCCCGAAATGGAAATCATCAAAGCATTATAAATGTTAGTCACTAACACTGCCAATATTTCATATGCATTAGAAACTCGATGCCAATTTCTGATGTCCAGTTCTCAAGCATTTGATCTACAAATTTCAGTGAAAACAATAAAATACCAAGAATGGCTATATTAGAGTATCTGATTATCTGGACTATGCAAGGGTCATCACTTAACAAGTCAAAGTGTAGGCCCCACAGCAGTCCTATGATGGAGAAGCTATATTTGAAGCAAATAGACAATGAAGAGTCTTTTTTTTTTTGTTTTATTTTTTTTCTTCATTGGATAAATCCAACTAAAATTCCTTGCTCATTAAAGTTTTCCAGTAGATTGTGAGAAGAGAAAGAACATTATACTAGTCATAGTACAGGAGAAGTGTGTGTTTTTACATATATGTATACTTCTTTTTTCACAATATTTGGTGCTCTGCACTTTCTTTTCACAATATTTAGAGCTTTTGGTTCCCAGTTTGAAAACAACAAACTTGAATTTCAGTATAACAACACTGAAGATAGAAAACTCAGAATTAGATTGCAACAATTCTGAAATCCTAATCAAGTATACATATCCAAATGCCAAGAAAACTAAAGCCAGTATGATTGATACCTCATGTGTAAATGTCCTAACAGGAATACCAAATGCTCTGGCCAATCCAAAATCTGCAAGCTTTAGCACATTGGTACGGCGATCTATAAGTAGATTTTGTGGTTTCAAATCTCGATGAAGAATTCTATGAGAATGGCAGTAGGCAATGCCACGAAGAATTTGGTAAAGGAATTGCTGCCAAAAAGTAATAATAATAATAATAATAATAATAATAATAATAATAACAATCAAATAATTATTTATCATTAGTAACATCACCGTCATAATTATTCTTAGAAATCAGAAGCTAGATGAATGAAAGACATCTAGAGAAAAATGCTCAGGCAGGCCAACCTAAAAGGCAATAATGGATAATGATAAATAGAAACCCACAAAAAAGGCTGGCAAACGTATAATACAACCATATGAATATAAGGACAAAAGATTGCACAAAAAACTGGTGTATGTAGAAGTGACAAATCTTGGTTTCTTTCAGGCTTTAAAATAAAATAGTTTACAAATACATATAGGCTTAATATTTAAAAAAAAAAATCCCAATTTTCATTATTTTGCAATTTTGTCCAATCCCTTTAATTTTAGTAATTTTTTACTAACTTTAAAATTTTCTTGCAATTTTTCCATTGGTCAAATTTTGAATAAAAATTTTATGTTACTTTAAATAAATAAAATGTTAAAAAATTCTTTATGTTTTCCTTCTCTCTCGCCACCCTCTCTCCCTATACCCCCATTGGCGCGGGCCTCTCCCCTCTCTCTCTCTCTCTCTCTCTCTCTCTCTCTCCCACTTTTCCTCTCACCCTTCCCTCTCTATCCATCACTGCTATTTATCACCATCATACTTGAGCCTTCAAACTCAAACAATCACAACACATGCAAAGCGTCCAAATTTTCCTTCCTAGCCAAAAAAAAAAAAAAAAAAATTAAAGTAAAAATAAAAAGACAAGAACCCAAAAGGTTTATAAAAATGAGGGGGAAAAATCCTTCAAAATTTTCACCATCTCCCACCAAAAAGCATGGAAGGAGTGCTTACATCTTGGGAATTGGCTGATCTCCTCCCCCTCTTCAAAGCTGATATGCGAACAGTACATTCAGCAGCTTGATCTATGCCCTGACCGGTCCTAATGTTGCACCATTTAGCAGAGGTAAGGGGGTCCCAACTCCCAAGGAGATGAGATAGGAATGAAATATTGAAAAATAATTATTTACTTTATTTAGAATCAATACATTATTTTTTTATTTTAATTTTGACCATGGACAAAATTGCAATAAAAGTTTAAAATCAGGACAAAGTTGCTAAAAATTAAAAGGATTAGACAAAATCACAAAAACATATGAAGGCTCGGATAGGCCCATAAACTTGAGAGCCAAATTAGCTATAATTTTCAGGGATTTTCTTAAAACTACCAGTAGTTCTTTCATATTACGTGAATCAAATCCAACAACTGTTTGTGCTCATCTAGATATAATAAAAAAAAAGTGCCATAAGAGGAAGAGGGCATGAACCTACAAAGCAAAAATAAATAAATAAGTAAATAAAGAAATAATTCTCACTTACTTTTATCAGACGAGGATTCTTAGCAAATTCAGGACAAGAATCCATGTGCTTCTTCAAATCCAAGTCCAGATACTCAAAAACCAAATACAATCGCTTCTCACTGTGCACCACATCATGTAACCTGTCACCATAGCATCAATGAGATATCTTGTTACAATTATAAAGGCAGAGAAGTTGGGGAGGAAGCATTACAGTTAAAGATATAAATATAATTAAATTAAATAAAAAGACATAATATTTAGCTAGGGAAGGATATAATGGTTAGCAGCATCAAATTTTGTGGCCAAAGTAGGAATGAGCATCTGGGAAATTGTGCCATAAATTTGTGTGTATGTAGTATCCATATTTGATGATACTACCTAAAAATGGTGAAATAGGTGAGGAAAAAAAAAACTAAGAATTAAACAATAAAAACCTAGAAAAAATAGCATTCCTGAAAATAATTTTCTTAATCATTTCAAATCCTGGAAAGATCATCTGTTTACACTATAAACTTCCAGCAACCGGGAAAACAAGCTTGTAGTTGATGTTTATATCAAATGTTCCACTAAACCCCAAAAGTAATTTTATCTGACTCACTCGAGTATGCCTAGGGCAAGGAGCGAAATTGTCTTGTCAACAATGAAAACTCATTTCAAAATAGAAAGATGCATGAAAAGAAATTGCAATCACATTGTTTCACTAAAATATTGCTGTTGATTAACAATAGAACAAAAAGGTAGTGGAATAGGATTCATATCAACCAGAATAGCCTAGATCAGCAAGGGGGCTTCAAATACCACTATGATAGTCTTTAAAGATGAAGTTTGATGTGATGAAGAACAGTACAGATACAGGAACTTGTATAATTGCTCAACGATCATGACACTTCCTTTTCATCAATTTTGACATAAATCACATATAAAACCAATCAAAGATACAAAGAACTTCAAATGTCTTACCCTAAATACTTCAGCAAAAGCTGAAAGGAGGATTTGCAATATGCATTATACTTGGAAAGATAACCAGTTAGAAAATGAAAAACAAATAAAATGAAGACGTACAGAAGGGATGTCAGATACAATCTCCAACCTATATTACCCTCAGGGACTAGCAAGCAATATAAGAATAAGGCCAGGAGTTTGGCTGCCGATTTTTCAAAATTTTATATATTTTCCCACTAAGTGAAAGTGTCAAAGTGCCATACCCATGTCCAAGTATCCTTGTTCAATACAAGTACTTTAGGGAAAGTTAAAGAGTAGAAGTAATTATGCTCCAAGGATTAATGTGACCAACAATATGTACAAGATACCTCACAATGTTCCCATGCTGCATCTCTTTCAAGAGAGAAATTTCTCTAATTGCGGTGCTTGGAACACCTTCATCTTCCTGCTCCAGACGTATTTTCTTCAGAGCTATAGTCTCATTGGTCACACGATCACGAGCCTTGTACACTACTCCATATGTTCCTTCACCAATCTTTTCAACTTTCTCATACTGTTATTTTTGAACATTACAATCAGTAAGACAACTAAAACGAAAATTAACAAGGGTCCAGCAAAAATCACAATAAACCAATTTATTACATAAACATAAATGCAAATCTTTTACTGACCTGGTCCATCCAGTCCAGGTAAAATGCCTCTGCAAAGAAGTCCAGAACATGTAGCAACAATCCTTGGGAAAATTAGCAAAGTTTAAAGACAATGATATGAATGAAAGGACAAAAGCAAATCAAAAGCAAACAAGTTAATTATAAAGATCAATGCTCCAAGTGCTGAGTAGCCTGTAGCCACCTTAAAACCTATGTTAGATCACTTCTTCACTATGGTGAATCAGAAGTTATTCATTAGGTCTTATGGAATATCTACGTGCATCTACAGTTCTACACTAATAAATGAAAGCAATATAAGCTTTTGAGCAGTAAAAGAATTGAATGTTATTTTGTCTGACAAGGGTAGGGAAAAATGTTGGGGGCAAAATGGGAATTCAAGATGAGCATACAGCTGTAAATTCTGGTCTCCAAGTCAAGGCAGCTGTAACCTTGCTTCTTAATGCGCAGGATTGACATCTGCAACATTGATCATTAAAATTCAGTACAATAGCATGGATGATTCCGAATATGCATAATGTGCACGAGTGTGTAAGTAACAGCAAGAAAAAAAAGGATTCAATGATTGAATAAACAAACTTGATTCTCAAGAAAATAGGTTGATAAATATGCTCAAGTACATTCTTGATCTTTATATTATCAGCACATAAAGTGAAGAAAGGGGAAAATTGAAACCTTCTTTTTCTTTTTCACAAAATGAAGAACCCAACACAATCAATTTAATGCCTTGTTAGCTTCATAAGTGAGCAAAAGAGATGGAACATTAAAAATATTTTCCCAACATAAATATATGTTAATAAGTTAAGGGCATTATTAAATTTTATAGCATAATTTTCTAGCAAGTTAGTGAAAATGAGAGAACTAAACACTAAAACATACAACTTCCCATTAAATAACTTCAGAAGAAATACCTAAATTACTTCCTAGAAAGTGAACTCATTCGAACCAAATAAAACCTTAGAATTATGCTCACCCATTTGACCTATATATATATATATATATATATATATATATATATGCTCACCGGTCTCCAAATCTACAATCCAGCTCCAGCCATCATTAAATTATAATAATCACATTGAAATATCCAGCAAAAAGTAATTAGTGGCAGTTAAATTATAATAAATAAATAAGTTAATTGACAGATAATAATAAAAAAATGAACAGATTATTTATCTTTAATTTCAGCTCATAAATTGACTAACACACTTCATGCTTAATACAATAAACTGATCAAGGAAAAAAAAAAAGAAGGGAGAAAAGACAATGGTCAGCTACTACAAAGTTCAGATCCATAAAACTAAAGAATTTAATATAAACTTAAAATCAATGAAATGTATCAAATGCAACACTAAAAGAAATCAGTGAGAGAGCACCTTCAGTGGTCCAGAAGTAATCAAACGGAGATCTTCGAACAAACTCAGCTTGCATTCAACCTCCGGACTGTCAAGAAATGGAGGAAGCAAGAAAGCTAACAGGTTTTTTTTTTTTTTTTTGAAAAAAAAATGAGAATCACAAGGGAGAAGGGAGTGATGCCTGCAGTATAGCTAGGGTTTTGAAGGCTTGTGTGTTATGCAGGGAGATAGAGAGAGGGAGGGAGTGAGAGGTTGTGCATCAGGGACCAGAGAATCAGAAGAAATAAAAAGATAGGGCGTTACTTAAAAACGACTCACTCCTGAGTCAAGATGGAAGCTTGCAATTTGCAAAAGTAGAGATTAGAGAACCATTTCCATGGGCCAAAAAGTACATTATGGCCCTTGAATTATGATGGAATGTTTAATTCAGCCCTAATACTTGCATTCAATAACACCTTTTTATATCTTAGCCATTAATTGATCACGCGCTATCACATGACTGGATGCCATTATCTGAAACCGTTAACAGGTAGAAAAAATTGAGACCCACGCCTGTCAAAAAAATAAATAATAAGTAAAGCAAAATTAAAAGAAATCCAGAAACATTAATCTCATCTTTCTCTTCCTTCACAAATTAATCAACCTTTGCTAATTACAATCTGCCAAAAATGGTGTATTTCTTCTTCAGTCCTTCAGCTAAAACCCTCGACGAATTCTCTCAATGGAGGAGGAACCATTATAATTCCTTTGTATTCTTCCTTAGTCTTTAAGGCGCGGAAGCGAGAAGAACAGAGGAAGTGGAGCAGTTAGGATGCCATCAAGAGCAAGAGATGGTGAGAGAGAGTATTGTGAGATGAGAGGACACGAGAGCTTCTGCGCTGAGTCAGATGAGGTGAGAGTACGCAAGAAAGCCTCGATCTCTCACCCTAACCCTCCGATCCACGATAGAGGCCCGTTAACCAGAGCCCCCAACAATTATTATTATTATTATTTTCTTTTTTTTTTTTTAGTGGAAAAGAAATTGTATTAACCAGAAGGAGAAGAATATATCAACCTTTGCCTTGGTGATAATGGCAGGAAGAATAATTATTTTTTATTTTATGTAATTTATAGATAATAAAGAAAATAAATTAGAGTGGAATAAATCAGGAAACAAGGTATTGTTTGAATTTAAAATTTTTATCTGAAGTCACTTCGTTAGAAAGTGATTTACTTCGAATTGATTTCGCCAAACATCAAAAATTTGATAATTTATCCTAAAATTAAATTAACTAGCATTATACATTTAAGGTACAACTTACACCATATTGGGGAAAAAAATTATACAACAAAATGAAACCTATCCAATGTACAAAATCTCAATTAAAGCAAATAAAATTGTGAATAGAGATACTCCCGAATCTTGTAGTAGTCTTCGCACAAGGGTCCTTCGATAACAATTTGCTGAGTGCCAGAACCACCGCCCTAAGAAGAAGAAAAAAGATGCAAGGGGACAAGAAGGCAAATCCTATGAGAAAAAGAAAGATGCAAGAAGTATGATAAAAAGGCAAATCCCCAAACAAACATACGAGGAGACCAACAAATCACAAAATGGCTCACTTGTCATGTTCGCTTGCAAAGTAAAAATGAAAAGAGAGGACAAAAATCACCAAGTGAATAGAGCTCACCTTCTGGCTTACATTCCCAACTTTGCGAAGAGTAACATACTCTCCACATCGCAATGCTCCACCAGCAAATTCAACCTGTAAAGATAATGCAGCAACATCTTTCTTGATAAGCTCAATGATCTTTGCCAATAAAAGTTTTCTACAGCCAGGACTCTAGATCATGGCATGTAGATCATTTGGGGAACAAAGACAGTCATCTGACCATTCTAAAATAAATCCCTAAGACTAATTTGTGGTGAAAAGAAATAGGAAAATAAAAAAGTACCTGGACACCCTTGCTAGCAAGGAACTGTTTGAAATCCGCCATTCTCAAATCACCAACAAGAACGGATTTATGTGGGGGGGCTGAAGTAGTGATGGGTAATAATGATAACATGCCACTCTCTGTTCTCCCTACCTCAGCATCCACCCAAGCTATTTCATAATCTCCCAACTGAAATTGCAACATCAGAAACAATGGTTATCAGATAATATATATTGTTGAGTATCAGATGCGTAGAAGCAACTGAGATGCTACCTTTTTAAAGAGCACATTACTCATCAGCTTCTCGGACAATTGCACCTTCATCTCATAAAATTTAAAGAAAATTAGTCCTGCTTTCTCTGAAAATTATGGATCAGACTGGAATCAAATTTTCTGGCAGCATACCTTGTAAGCACACAAATCAGACGTAACATCAATGGTCTCTTCAATTTGAGGGGCATAAACTTGAGGACAGACATGTTTTAAGCAATGCTGCTTTAGATGTTCTGTGGACTCAGCTGATCCATGCACCAAAACCTGCAAGAAAGAAAATAAAGAACACATGGTTAATTATTTGTTTGAGAGAAGCCTCTACTATCACAGTGAAGTGCTTTGCTTAATATAGTAACAACTGGATCATCAGAGATCTACTAAATGAGGAAGTGGATGCAAAAACCACTGAGGGTATTTCAAAGATGATTGACATTCCCCAAAAAGGAAGAATAAGATAAAAGATGCCTCCACAACACTGTGGAGAAATTTCTCAAGGCACAGGGTAGCATATCCTCTTTGTATGGCATTCCATGGCTACAAACCCATGGCCACTTGTATATTGTACCGTCTATGAGGAAGTAATGATCGTGTTCAGAATAGCACAAGCAAAAGCCTGCACATCCACAAAAAACAAAAAAAAAAAAAGCTCTGCAACAATATATCATCTCCAAGGAAAAACATATCCATGGTCAGTACTTAGATAAAAAATACTATTCAGTACATTCATAATCATAAAAATAATAATAATAATAAAAAAAAACACAACTTCTTACAAGCTTCAGAGGAGCCACATGGGCAAGAATTGATTTAATCGACCGTCCATCAGAACGACCCTCATAATCCATGTAAATCAGCGAACACTTCACTTGAACCTGATCACCATTGAAGAACAGATTCAGTAAACTGCAAAACTCATGACAGATAAAACTAGTTCAAACTAGGAATGATTCAAAAAGCTGTTGTAACAAGAATACAAGTTTTATATCCAGAACTCCATCTGCCAACCACTTCATTTTTGTGGTAGGACAACAAAGAAACAGAGGCAAAATCCAAGTGGAATCATTAGAAGTACAATCATGAAATATCGAATTTAATCTAAATCTCCAGAGAAAACAATATATTACAATAGCCAAAGTTTTGAGCCATTAGAAGCTATGAATCTAAAAAAGTTCCCATGTTATCTGGAATTATGGAGGAATATTTATTCACCATATGAAATTATAGAAACCATTCCAACTTCCAAAACCACCACCCCCTCCCCCAAAAAATAGATAAAAATATAAAGTGTCCCGTTTCTGTCCCCATTGTGAAAACAAGTCCCACAAGAGAGAGAGAGGGAGAGGAGAAGAGAAGTGACTGATAACATCAGAATGAAAACCCTACAATTCACCTGTTATATTGGGACATCCACAATTGCAATTACATGAATTGTGAGATCCATGACAGAACCACTGCAGCAGTTAATAATATAATTGAGATAGAAGACATTTTCTTTTACTACTAGAAGAGAACTTTTTTAGCCATAGGCTATGTTTTTTTTGGACTCAAGTATGTTGTCAGACATGAGCCCTGAACATGGAAGGCTACGTGCAATTTTCCAATCATCATTTTATCATATTTGGAGGATAATACTCAAATATCCATGTCCATTTCAGTGTTTAATATATATATATATATATATATATATATATATGATGTCTCAAAATATCCAAAGCAGCAGGTGGTAGAACCAAAGTAGCATGGCCTACTGATTAAAGTTGCAAAAAAACACAGTAGTACAGCCTTTTTGGCACCCAGTCAATTTTGAGCATTTACAAACAGGCTGAAGTCAAACTTACAGTCAATTCATTGGACACAACTTTTGAAGGCTTTGTATCAAGTATCAAACTAGCACATCCTTCATCAAGTTTTCCATCAATATCTCCTCCAACCTGACATGAAAGATAGACTATTAGATAATATATAACCATTCATATGGGCAAAGCAGCTAAGTAGACAGAACAGAACTTGAGTACATTCCATCATGAGATATCTATGCAAAACATATAGCAAAATAGGGAAGCAAAAGAGAGTTGACCTGTTCAAATAGAAAATCCAATGGGTAACTTGAGCCAAGACATAAGCACAAAATTGCAAGCAGAATTTAATCTGTTATTTAATGATTAAATAGAAGAAGTATGTATCTCTGTTAATTATCTTCATACATTAGATCCTCTACTATAAGCAAACTCACAATTGTCCATTCTCACTTCTTCACAAGCAAGACAGCACTTAAAGAGGACAGATACCTTGTGATTTGAGGATTAGTCCAGTTTAGACTCTTATAAGTTCATTTCATCAATATTCTGTTATATATATACACACACATAAATGTGTGTCATGCCTATAATTTTAACAATTGCCAACCTTTTTTTTTTTTTTTTTTTTTGCAATGTGGCAAATAGACATTGACATGGGGTAATTCATTAAAAATTAAATTGATCACAGTTATTGCTTTTAACAATTAACACAGCATAATCTCACATTCCACTGGTTCATATAAGGCAGTTTTTTTATCTAGAGTTCTAAACTGGAAAACACATCCTCGAACCACATGAACAGCCGAATCAAATGCAAAAAAAGAAATAGATAATGAAGCAAGTTGCTGACAAGATAGCGCACAGATATAACAATCAAGGAAGCTGATGTTTCACACTGAAAACTTACATGCATAGCTGCCTGGTCCATGTCATCATCCTTAATTACGTAGTCATCAGGATTTATGACTTCACCAAAATCGTCCCACTCAGTAGTATTTTCATAGAACGGAAACATTGGTGCAACACTAGTGGGTGGAGGAACAAATCCATCAATTAATATGTCCCGGTATCCAGTCCCATGTGAACCAGCTACTGCATGGTATAACCATTTAGTAGTGATCTAGAGGAGTGATATAATGCAAAGACGCCATAATTATATTGTTTCGAATGATAACCAACAAAGAAAATGGAAGTGATGATTTATCAGAAACTGGAAGAAGATTAGAAGCATACCTTCTACTGAAGCAAGAGTATTGCTAGCATCAGTGACCATTGGATCACCTGTATTGCTATCAGGCCCATGAGATGCTTTTAATTCTTCCTCTTTGATCATACTAGCTTTCAGTTCCTCCTCCCTTTTCAATTGCTTTTGCTCTTCTTCATAAGCAATTAGCTCATCCCCGACTAAAGGAACCCTCCTCGACATAGTAACTTTAACTGCCTTTGGAGGTGGATCAGCCTGAAGCATGCGAGCTAAGGTGCCAAACTGTGTTCACAGGAAAAACAGTAAGCACGTACATGTTGTGACATAGAAAACAGAAAATAAACTACATCTTCATCCTTGAGCCTTAGAAGCTAGAAGCAGTAGTAATGTTCACCTAGCATGCATGCCAAACTGGCAAAGAATCTAAATGAGCAAAACCATGCATCCGTTTCTTTTCTTCAGATTTCTTTCTTCTTTGACCACAAGAATTATGATAAGGCTAATCATCCCATTCAATAAAGTATAAATCATTCAAATCAAACAATCATATACCTAGCTCTAGCACTATCAACAGTTTGAAAGCTTCAATGAATAACGATAGTGGAATCTTAAATTTTCACCTTTAAGCATTATACGCAAAATCCTATAAGATCAATCATATCAATAATTTCAGGTTCACAACAGTCTTTAGGCAACTGATTTATCAGTTTTGCACATGAATCTCTGAAGAATTAACTTAAAAATTAAAATGCGTGAAGTATACAACTAGGTAGAAAACAAGAAACATACTTGGCCTCTTTCCGTGAAAAGCACTTGGCTTTTAGCATCTGCTGCCCATTCAACAAATATGTCATGCGAAAAACCTGCTTCCAAACTGGCCATGGATGCTAGAACAACCTAAACCAGACATGTAAAGGCAACTTCGTTAATGCTAATGTGTTTAAGACAGAAAGATAATTTAATCTTGAGCATTGCAGGAAATCACCTTTGGACCATTTGGAGCATTGTCTAGTTCACTCTTGTTGACTAGAAGTGTCACATGCCTGCAAGTTTTGGTAAAATTGTTTAGTAAGTGCACATCATATCAAACATACACATCTATAGTGATAAAAATCAAAGGAATGTGATGATGAATACAACTTGATTTATGGAGTAAAAAGATAGAATAAAAAATATTACACTTACTTCAGAAGAAAAGCATTGTCACGAGAAGTTTCAAAAGACTTTGCAATTGAATCACTCATCCACTCTAAGAAACTCTTGACATAGTCAATGGTACTTGATGCAACATATGTCAGAAAGAATATTGGATAGTTCAAGAGACGTTGTGCCCAGAACTGCAATTTGAATTAAAATTAGGCAATTATAATTGAAATCTGGCTACCCAAAACTAGGAAGAAACAACCTGTTCCATTATTAAGATAAGCTCCAGCACTCGCCCAGCACTATCAACAGGAAGTAATACATTTCCACCCGCTTCTAGAGTCTTTAAAATAGTCTTCTCTACATCAATGACAGTAAAATAGCAATAGAAATTTAGAATCTTCATTATAGAAGTTCCATGTAAACATTAGTGAGAGTATAACCATGTCTAGGAGCACATGCACACAATTTCAACAACATCAAAAAGTTGATGATGGTGAAAAACAGTAATTATGCTAACCACAAAGATAAAATACCTAGAAATTCTTTGTCTCTTTGCTGTCTAGGAGGCTGATTACTCAAAGCATTATAGGCATCAGTTATGAGAACAGCAGGTCGGACAAATGATTCCAGAACAGTACCATTCAAATGCCTGATAAAAATATTAGAAGAACAAAAAAAAGACAACTAACTAGCTTTTCTCTTTTTCTTCAGATAAAGATGAATTAAAACACAAATAGGTGCAGTTTCATGATCTGCTAACAATTGCATTCACCTTTCTTTACGGTGATTGAAGTCAACAGCATATACAACATCCTCACCATCCTTGGTTATCTTCCAAATAGTACCTCCTAAGAGATGCCCAGCCACATGAGGAGCAATCACAATCCCCTCTCCTTTTCCTGTTATGTAACGCAAGCCACGTAATTTTTTGTGTCTTAAATGATTACCCTAAAAGCTAAAGTTAATTCCTTCACCGAAAAATACAAACCAGAAAGATGATGATTCTGAAAGTAAGTTAGCCTGGTAACATTCTGAAAAGCAGAATCAATATCATCCAGAGTAAACAAATCAAATTCCGAAACAGCCTGCCAAAGCAGAGACGAAACAAGTCAATAGGAGAAACAAAAAGAGCATGAAGAGAGGCACTTTAGAAGGGAAAAATGGTTCACCTTTCGAGAGAGGTAGTGATCATACATGGTTAGGAGACCTAATCGGTAGACTGGTTCAGTAGAATAAACCGGAGCCAAGAGGCCAAGCTGTTTCATGGCATAGGGCAATGCGCCTAGATGAAGCGTATCGGAATGCGACAATAATACTGCATCTATCGTCGAAGCTACCCTGAAATAATACAGTGTTAGGGTTCTCAAAGATTTCGAACAGAAACTGAAATTGAAATGGAGAGAGAGGTGCGAGAGAGGAAGGGACCTGGAGAGAGGTTGAAGAAGAGAGGGGTCGAAGTGGTCGTTCCAGCCGCAATCGATTAGGAAATTAAAGCCATCAATGGAGACCAAGTAGGATAATGGATTCTCGTTGTATACTCCGCATAGAGGCGTTACCTGCACCGATGTTCCCATTCTTCTCTTCTGTGCAAGTGTTTCTCCCACTGAAACTACATTTATCGAGCCCAGTTGAGGTTTTGCTTGTCGTTCGCAGCTGCTGGAAGTATAGAGAAAAATACGACGTCGTCTGAACAACAAAAATGAATATGGTGCATTGTGAAATGATAATTTAGAAAATGACCCTGAGGATAATTGAGTTTAAATTGAAAAAATTGTCAGGAACTAAAATGAAATTTTAAATGTAAGTATTTAGCTGTAAATACTTCTTTAGATTATCATGCGTTCTATTCTCCTTAAATGGAGATTATAAAAATACTTAAGGTGAAATTTACAAGGCATTTTTTGGTCTAGAATATCTCTCATATTTGTTGAGTTTATTTCTTTTTCAGTATCCACAATAATTAATAAAATAATTAAATAATCTCATTTTTATAAAAAAAATATTAATAATTTACTTAATTATTTTTATTTAAATTGAATAATTACACCTTATAATAGTTCTAAAAAATTATATAAATATTTATTTTCTTTGATTTTTTAAATGTAGTATATAATTTTAGATAAAATAAAAATTAAATATAATTATTATTTGTGGACAAAAAAGTAAAAAAATTATAAAACAAATTTATAAAAACATTGATTACAATAAACAAATTCCAACATTCATAAGAATCCATCACTAATAAACAATATTAACTTAAAAATCTTTCTATCACAACTCAAAATGAAACTAAATAAAACTCAAAAACCCTTTTAACAAATGCCAGCACCAATATACTAAACTTATATTGAGAAAATAACATATGTGCACATCACCATCCACTAGCATTTGAACCATTTAAATAAATGGTTATTATAAATGATATTAAGAATATATATATGAGAGTAACCTTGTCATGGATTTTTTATCAATATTATAAAAAAAAATAAAATAAAATAAATGGGTAGATATAATGTCATGACCCAATCTATGGGCTGGACTGGCACTAGGACCTGAGTTAGCTTAAAGCCCTCGAGGCCCGTAGTAAGTCTAACTATTCCTCAACCCGATTTTAAGGCCCATTTGGGCTCAATTTCAAGAATTCAACCGGACAGAGTCCGGCCATAAAATGGACATTTTAACAGAGAGTTTTTTTCTCACCCATAAACACAATATATAATCAATTGGGGAGCTCAGCTCACCCTCCACATACTTATAACAACATAAAAATAAATGGGAGCTCAGCTCCCTCATCCAGTCCAACATACATGCATATAATAATAAGTTTACAGGTCCAATATGGTACTTATATTACAGACCCAAATCAAATGAATATTTATAACACATACGAAAATTATAGGAGTTATTAGAATTACACAAACTTTAATAAATAATCTGCGAAGGAGAAAAGCAGGTTAACCACAACAATAATCCTCCTGTAGCCTGAAAAATAATGAACAGGAGTGAGCATTCGACTCAGAGAGTAAAATATCAATTTTAACCATAATCTCTATAACTATCTAAAGCTAATGCACCCTGTAGAGTGAAATGCAATATCGATAATATTTTCACATCATAATAGCAAAAAGGTAATTTGGAGCACTCACACACCTGATAATGTCAAACAATACATATATGAGAGTTGATCCCCTATATAGCTCTCTTAATCCAAACTGTGCCAGCGAAGAACTCAAGTCGTGTCTACCCCGAAGGACCGGATCCTAACGAAGATCTCAAGTCGTGTCTACCCATCCTGTCCATAGCCAACACCACACCACACGCACGTCAACTCACGCACATTGCTCCAAATTACCACAACAACATCCATGGCACTTTAACAATTATGAATGCAACATAAAACGTGCCTAGTGTTTAACTACATAGATACATATTTATAAGTGATACATGGGCATGCTTGAACATATAATAATATCGAAATTACAATTAAAATTAATATTTTACTCACAGACTTAACCGAAAACGGAGGAGGAAGGCTGTCCCGGCTCACCTGATAATTTTTATTACAATCATTTAATAAATTTGACTCAATACAACTAAGAAAAAGATCAAAAATGCCCTCAGTCGTGTCGAAAATACGGCAGAGTCTCCCCTATACCTAGGACTTACCCAACCTGCAAAAAGACTTAAAACACACTTCTATATCCGAAAACCATATATCCACAACTCAATCACATCACATAGCCCCTCATGGGCCCATCCAAACAGTCATCAATTACAATATGTAAAATTACAGTTTAGTCCTTATAATTGATCCTTTTTGCAAAAACTATTCAAATAAGCTCTAAAAATTCTAAAACTTTCCCCCGCGGTCCTTAACAATATTTCTAAGCTAATGAAAAAAGAATCATAATTTTATGAGCTACAACGAATATTTTATGAATTTTTAATCCCATTCAAGCACTAGAAATTACGAAAAAGAAAGGTTCGACTTTACCTATGCCGATTCGGACTCTGGGGACGCCCTCGAAACATCTGACAATGGTGGGGTAGCCAAAATCTCGATCCAATTCCGAGACTTTTTCGGTAGCCTTTTTGTTTGGTTGGAAATTCACAGACCCAGACAACTATCGAATTTATGCGAATTGAAGGTACCTACACGAAGCCCACAACACGGGGGTTAGTATATAATTTTTACGGAATTTTCTAAGCTCATTTAACGCTTGGAAAAACACTACGAAGTTTCATGGGACCCACCAAAAAACGGTATCGAAAAATTTTGAAATTTATATTGCCGTGAAGCTCTCGACGAGTGGAGTGCTCTGGTACTCTCGTTTTCTCGTGGGGTTCACGGTTTGCGAGAAATCTAGCATAAAAATCGAAATGGGCTAAAACTTCCCGAACAAAAATTGGATAAACCGCTCAATGGATTTTGGTGTTCTTGGTGTCTATGAAAAGCTTTCGAGGTGTAGATAGTGTTTGACACAAGACCCGGCCCAATCGGTGGCCGGATCGGCCGAATTTTGACCTGAAAGGTGAGGCGTCACGCGCGCGCAGGGGAGAAGTTGGCGCGCGTTTTCCGGCCGCCTGGGACGTCAGCCGGCTATGGGGAGGCATTAGGGCGGCGCGCTGGCGAGGTAGGGAGGGCTGGGTGGCGGCGGCACGGCCTGGGGAGGAGGGAGGAGAGAAAAAATGGGAGAGAGAGGTTGGGACGCGCGGGGAAGGGAAGAAGAAGAAAAGAAAGGCCGGTCCGATTCATGATACAAAATTTTAAATTTTTACTCTGCCTTGGGACCAAAAACGAGACTCAAAAATTCTGAAAAAATTCTAAAAAACTCAGAAAAATTCGCAGACTCCAAATATATTTTTAGTTTTACCACGTGGTCTTTAAATTAATTTTTAAAAATCATCAAAATTTTATATTTTCAAAAAATCAAACCTAATTTTTAAAATCTGAAAAATTACAAATAATTTCCTAAAATTTAAATAAAATTAAAATATTAATATTACTTACAAAATAATAAATTTAAAAATTTGGAGTGTTATATATAATTAAAAAAAAAAGGATTTGTGACAATGTCGTAAGCTAGGGCTTGTGATGATAAAACTAAGAAATTTGTAGCCCTTTAAAATACGTAGATATTAAACAAACTTCAAACTTGATCCGGTTAAAAAATTGGGTTGATGAGTCACAAGTTTAACGAGTAAATTAGTAAAAATTAATTAAATATTATATTTATTAAATGATATTTATATAAATTTTAATAATATTTTTAAATTTTGTCAAAAAATATTTAAATTTTAAATATTTATATTTTCAAAATTTATAATTAATATATAAAATAAATATAATTTTATAAATATTAAGAGCCTGTGTAGATATGGCGAGTAAAAGGTAAATAATAGAAAAATAAAAATAAGGAAAGGAATTACAATAAAAAAAAAAATATATTTAGGAAGAAATAAATTAATTAAAAGTATCATTCATATATTAATAAAATAGCAAAAACTACACCGTTTTTATCCTAGGGATACATCAGTCAACAACTTACCTCCTTATTTGTTGCTGCTGAGTGCTGCCCCATTTCTTCTCTCATTCCTTCGGCTATTTCGTCTACTCTGTCCCTATCTATCACCCTGCTGCTGTTATCACTCTCTCTTCCGGGTCCTTCAATAGACGGCTGTTCTCCACGACGATGGTTCTGTTTCACAGGTCCCCCTTCTTTATCCCTAAAATCTATTTTGATTTGAAACTTGTGGCTGTGATGTGAGGCTTCTGAGGGAATCTATGGCTCTTGACTATGGATCTTAAGGTCGCCAGAGGCCGTAACACTTACTGCTATTATTGTCTATGGTGTAACTATTAAACTATGCTTGGAAAGGATTGGTTGTGCTTTGAATTTTTTTACGGTTTATTTGATGAACTAGAATGTGCTATATTGTAATTATAATTTAGAAATGGTATAGTGTGTGTATATATATATATATATATATTCATTCCAGGTTCTATTGTTTATCTTTATTAAATTTTTTTTCTACTAAGAAAAAAAAAATTTTGGTGTGTTCGGGACTAATGGTTTGGGATGGTTACATGTAATAGGGATATTAAGCAGGTTCTGTTATGGGTAGTGTAATTTTCTTGGTACACATTGCGCTGCAAGTCCTAGTATGAAAGGATTAATTTGGAGCAGGTTTGGGATATGTATTTAGTTGGGAGAGTGTAGTTTTTGTGGTACCCTAACCACTTCAATTCCTAGTAGCAAAGGATTAATTTTAATCAGGTTTTGGATTTGGGAGGGTAAACGTTTGGGGATATTTTTTCTGGTATCCTTTTGCTGCCATTCCTAGTTTTGGTTTACTAAGGACAAGTTGCAGAGACATTCCATGTGCTTTGCCCTTTTGATTAGTTTTATTTATCAGCGTTTGGCTATCCTTTTTCCCCCTCTTCAAAAATGAAAAATTTTCTGTTTACTAATTCTTCTATCCCTTTGAGTGCTTTTCTTAAGCAATATCCTAGCAAATGAAACTGTCTGCTCCCATTTGCTTCCTCAGAAATTGCGTGAAATAAGAAGTCACTTTTTTTCTTTTTCATTTTAGTTCCATTAGTAGTTTCCTTCTCTCTCTCATTCACCACATGTTTCATTTGAAGTATTTTTTTTATATAAATTTTTTATTATCTTTTATAGTATTTTTTTGACCTTAGAGTGCTACCTTTACTATGTATGACTTATGAGATTATGATAATATATCTGTGGACTTTAGTTTTCAATAGTTTCAGTTTCCCCATAATTAGCCAGTTTATTGACATATTTTATGTGAACAGTGACATCTGAAGAGAGTACAGAAAATGAAAACAACAAGAGAAGATAATAATATGGAGAGTGAGAAAGGTGCCCCAAAGCGGCGGAGAGTGATTGAACATGATTCTCCTTCTGCATCTCCTTCTCCACAAGTCATTGATAACCCACTTGTACCCTACAATGACGCCGATGATGAAGAAGACGATGAAAGAAGAGAATATAGTAACCTTAGTAGAGGAGGGGAATATGGACAAGGTGTAGCAGGGAATGGCTATCAAGGTCTGGAAGAAGAAGAAGAAGAAGAAGAAGAAGAAGAAGATGATGATGATGATGATGATGGACAAGAATCCAATCAAGACAAGAGGAGGAGCCAAATTGAGCCTCGTGAAGACTGCCCTTATCTTGATACAGTGAATCGTCAGGTAAGTTTTTTATTTTTTAGGATAACATGTGAGTTTTGGTTTTTATGTAGTTATACACATGTTTATCTATACACGTGTTGTTTTTTGGGCTTCTTTGATGCCTTTTTTTTTAGGTGTTGGATTTTGATTTCGAGAAATTTTGCTCAGTCTCTTTATCAAACCTGAATGTATATGCGTGCTTGGTTTGTGGGAAATATTACCAAGGGAGAGGGAAGAAATCCCATGCATACACTCATAGCCTTGAAGCAGGACATCATGTCTACATTAATCTTCAGACTGAGAAAGTTTACTGCCTTCCTGATGGATATGAAATTATTGACCCATCACTGGATGACATACGGCATGTTTTGAACCCAAGGTATCTCTCTCTCTCTCTCTCTCTCTCTCTCTCTCTCTCTCTCTCTGTGTGCGCGCGCGCGCGCATGTTGCGGATTTTAGATTTTATCATACATAAATCATCTTAATCATCTTTCATTGGAAATCCTATGATGTTGTAATATGTTTCATGGGTGATAATATTTTTCTGGCACTGGTGTAGCCAAATGAGGACCAAAGAAGGGCATTGCTGCCCCCTTATTCTCCCAACAAAGGGAGAAAGAATAGTACTTTCAGGGTTTCTGGCACCTTTAAAAATGTTAGTCATACTTGATTTTTTTTATGCTATATGTTGGCCCCTTTGAAAGCTTTCTAATTCCTTTCCAACAGTTAGTGGTGCTTGGTTTTATTCTATTGTTGCTTTGATATTGTGAATCTATGGGATGTTGGGTAGCCAACTATGTATGGGAAGTGCTGTTAGTCTGTTACTGCTTGTTTTGCTTGTGACATGCTGCTTGCTTTACCTAAATGAAGAGGTGTTGAGTCTACTTGTTATGCCTGATTCTTTGTGGGATTGATCAGATGGTTTGATAGTATCAAATTATGATAGTCATATGGGAATAGATGGTAATCATGGTATAAGAAAAGTTCTTATCAGTTATATGTACTCTTTAAGTCGAAATACAATTTTATATTATACCAATTGTATATCAGTGATGGATGTTCCAAAGAAGGCAACGAAAGCCTCAAAACTCCTTGTATATTATCAATTCCTTATAAAAGCAATATTTGGAGGGAATTCATGGATTTATGCATAAATGCATGATGGCAAAAAATTCCCACTCTTAATATCAATCTCAGACAACACTGATTTCCATGTACCTTTTCAATTGTTAAGCTATTTGAATATTTATCATAGTTTCTGTTTTTTCTTCTATTGCTTAATTAACATAAATTGGAATATTTTTATATGAAAATAGTCTAATTGTTGTACTATTATTGTACCAACCCAGCCAACAAATGGGGGGAAAATTAGTGGCTAGCTCTACAATTATCTGCTGGCGCACTGTTTTATTTAGTCACTCTCTGACTTTCTGACTAACTAGTTACATGGTCAATGGTGTAGGTGATATGTTTCATATCTGATACATTATACATTGGTTTTTCATTTATGACACTGGGCATTCTGAAAAACTTTGTAGAACTATGTTGCAATATTTTGGGTATATTTTTTTTATGCAGGTTTACTAGGGATCAGGTTGAACAACTTGACAAAAACAGACAATGGTCCAGGGCACTTGATGGGTCTGATTACCTTCCCGGAATGGTATGCTTTTCACACATTTTCATCATTGCTGAGTTATTTTCCTATTTCAAATTTGTATATGGTGTAAGGTACCATTTGTGGCAGTTGAACAGTGTTAATTTTGTTCCTTATTTTGGAATTTACAGGTGGGCCTGAATAACATTAAAGAGACTGATTTTGTTAATGTCACTATTCAGTCTCTAATGAGAGTTACACCCTTAAGAAATTTCTTCCTTATCCCTGAAAACTATCAGCATTGCAGATCTCCTCTTGTTCATCGCTTTGGAGAACTCACGCGGAAGATATGGCATGCTAGGAACTTTAAAGGACAGGTTTGATATTTTCAGAAATTGTGATTGAAGTTGTTATTCTTGAATTCATATAGGTTTTTGTATTTACAGGTGAGCCCGCATGAGTTTCTCCAAGCAGTTATGAAAGCCAGTAAAAAACGGTTTCGCATAGGACAGCAGTCTGATCCTGTGGAGTTCATGGCATGGCTTCTTAATACACTACATGCAGATCTCAGAACTTTAAAGAAAAACAACAGCATCATTTACGAGTGCTTTCAGGTTGTCTTTTTTCTTTCTATCTTAAAAAAGTTATTGTCTTATAGAATAGAATTAGTTCATTACATTATTTTGTGGGTTCTTTATTTATCTCAGTTGTGATTATCTGACACATGACAGGGGGAGCTGGAAGTTGTAAAAGAGACTCCTAGCAAAGTTATCACTGATAAGAAGGAAAATGGTGATGACCAGAATAGCATTCAAAAAAGTACTGATGGTGGGAATGAACATGATGATGTTGTCACAGAAACTTCTAGAATGCCATTCTTGATGCTTGGACTAGATTTGCCACCACCACCTCTATTTAAAGATGTGATGGAAAAGAATATAATACCCCAGGTGCTTGTTGCATTCTGTATTAGGTTGAAAATAATGATAATATATTGTTGTCCATCTCTCTTGGTACAATATGGAAGTGCCAGTAGTCATTATATTTTGTCCATCCATGATTTCCCTTATATTTGTCGCAATGTGGATTCTCCAATCAGGGTGCTTTCAGTCGGGTTAACTGATCTGCAGACTAATTTTATTAATCAATTCAGTCAGTTTGCTAAATTGTGGTTGATATAACAGTAATATTCTGCTGGCAGATCCATGGTTGCATAGGTTGTTGGGTTTGGCCTTTGTTGTAACATTACTGTTATATCAACCAACATTTAGCAACCATAAATTGTTGTCAGATTATTACCCAACCTATGCTAGCAGATCTCAGTTTATCTCTTTTTAATGGCAACAGTATTTTACTTTGATTGCCAGCATTTGGCACTTGCAATGTAGAGGTCTTACTCTTACCCTATGGAAGCGACCCTTAGAAGTCTGTAGGGTTGAATTTTGGAAAAATTCTATGTAGGAAAGTTGTTGCAAGTTGATTGTTATTATATTTTGTATTCATTTCTGATTACTACTTGATCTGCTGGTGCCTTTTCTTTTTATGTTTTTGCCTTCCCGAGGGGATTGTGGGAGCTGATTTTGCTTGTGCTCATGTTTTAGGTTCCTCTGTTCAATATACTAAAGAAATTTGATGGTGAGACAGTGACTGAAGTTGTCCGCCCCCGTGTAGCCCGGATGAAATACCGAGTCACTAGATTGCCACACTATCTAATACTTCACATGCAACGGTTTAAAAAGAACAACTTCTTTATTGAGAAAAATCCAACCTTAGGTGCGCTTTATTTGGCATTTTGTATTGTGAATCAAGGGAAACTAAGGAAAAAAAAAAAAGAAGCAACTTGGCTTGGTGTTCAATGACCAGCTAATTGATGTTAATGTTGCAGTCAACTTTCCTGTGAAGAACCTGGAACTGAAGGATTATATACCTTTGCCAATGCCTAAGGAGAATGAGAGATTGCGCTCAAAGTATGATTTGATTGCCAATATTGTTCATGATGGAAAACCCAAGGAGGGATTCTACAGAGTTTTTGTGCAGCGGAAATCAGAGGAGCTATGGTAATCCCATTCCTAATCCATTTTATCGGGATTTGAATGTAATTAATAACTATATGGTGTAACATTTTTGCATTCTATGTTTTCCAGGTATGAGATGCAGGATTTGCATGTTTCTGAAACTCTGCCTCAAATGGTTGCCCTATCTGAGGCATATGTGCAGATATATGAGCAGCAGCAGTAGCATAGCATTTAGAGGAAATCTGTTTGTTATCTGTAATTATAGGTACAAGAATTTTATTACTTCTACAAATGGTTGCTAGGAGATCAGAATGAGAAGACTTGAGTTAGGGAAAATATTGAATTTTGGTCGTGCCAAACTTTGAAGTTTCCTATTTGGTGAAAGTGAAAGCATCATTAATAGTATTTTTTTTGACATGGAAATATTACATCTTTGGGGGGCGTGTAATTTACCTTGAAATTGTGGGTTCCTAATATGAGATGTACAGTTTTGCGAATGCAGCAGCTATTATCTTTGAAAGCGGAGCTACTGTTTTAATTATGGTAAATTGATTGGGGATACTGATCTCTCTGAACTGTAAACAAATAGGAATGAAATCAAAAGAGCAGTTAGCAATAGAGTAGAGAAAAGAAGATATATTCAACCCACATTGGCTTCGCAATGACTTTCGAAAAGTAATGAACTGAACTCCTCCGGATATCATGAGCTCAACCCCAATCCCATATTTAAGAATTAAGCGCAATAACTTAAGCCAAGAGTGGGCTGCACTGAATAGAGATGCAGCCAGAGCTTGGCCTTCATGATTCCTTGCAGTAATAAACATCTATGGTAAATGTTGTTGGTGATTTTACTCTTTATTCAAGATCTTTTGATTCATTCACCTATTTTATTTTTCTTTTCTTTTGGATTCTATCTTTAGCATCTTGATGATAGTATAATTCAATAGAGTTAATTTAGTTAATAGGGATTGGAGCTTTCTTGATTCGATTTAGTCGAAAGACACTTTAAAATTGTTTATTCTAGATGTATTAATAATTAACTGTTTAGAGAGGATTAAATCTCCATATACAAAAATACTTCCTCTCTTACTTGAGTAAAAAAACAAAAGGCTCTATTTCATAATTTTTTATTTATTTTTTATTTTTTAAAATAAAAAAACAATCCCATTGTATTTTTTGATATGGGTTTGTCTGATATTGCTAAATAGGAATCTGGGTCCATATAAAAAGAAAAATTAATATTGAGGTTTTTTTTCCTTTATAGAAAATAATTTATGTATGAAAAATTTTATAAAAATATTTTTATTATTTAATTATGATATTAATTAATAATATATATTTATTATATATATATATTATATATATAAATATTTTTATATTTTAATAAAATATTAAAATTTCATTTTACTTAATTTTTTTCTTGGGTAAGAAATATTTTTTATTAATTTTTTTTAAATGTTTTAAATATTAAAAAATATAAAAATAAATATTTTTTATAAAATAATCAAAATCTAAAAGAAAAAAAATAATTAAATAATTATTATATTTTAATAAAATTAATTATTTATACTGTACATTCTAAAAAACATATTATTTAACCATATATCTCGTTGCTTTACACTATATATATATATATCTCGTTAAACTATTGAGTACATATCATGGTGGGGAAAAGGATCGCCCTCGTCCTTGTTTAGTTGTGCTCTTTTCCTCTTCTGAGCTATTAGCTTTCAGTTCACACTGCATGCGAATACAAGGTGTGCCATATGAAATGTAATTGCATAAAATTTTTATCTTTGCGATTTATGTTAATTTGGGATACCTAATTTGAGGTATAAGATGTGATTTACGGTTTGCGGATACATTTTCTTGCTGGCTTTTTGAATTGGATTTAATACCTAAAATGCGGTGTAACTTAAGTTCTGAGATATGTATATATATTTTGTCTTGCAGTTCTGAGATACATCGATTCATAGTATTTACAAATATGTCATCATTTGTGTTCCTTAATTTGCAGGAAGGATTTGTGTGTCTTTGAGAGTGAGTTTGTGGTCGTTTTATGGCATTCCCTGCAATTAAATCTGGGGAATTGGTGACTTTGAAAGATTTGCACCCATCATCTCCTCTTTTTAAGCATGGAGCTTCACTTAGAGTTATTGGGAAGTAAGGTTTTTGCCTTTCCAAACCTATCGGCGTTCTTTGTATTCGTTTGTAATTTAACTGTTTTGTGCCTTCTCTGATTTGTTCTTTCCCCAATTGCATGGTACCATAGGCTGGTATTGCTCTTTTAGGTCTTTATTTCTTTTATGACTTGAAAAGTTGTATCCGTTTTGTATTTTTATGCTTTTGTTGGATTTTGAATTATACTTGTAGAAGATCACAAGTAGTGTGCCATAGTGGTTGCAATGAACTTGTTTAGTATTCATTGTTGGTAAAAAGCAGAATTTATTTGAGGCAGGAGTTAATAATGTAGTTGTGGTGCTGGAAAGAAAATGTGAGACTGAAATGAAAGCGGAGGTTGGTGACAATGGTGATAGTTTCTATATTGATTTTTAATGATGATGATACTGCTGTTGTTTCATTTGTGTTGGGAGGGAAGCAGTAGCTAAGAGTTGTACCTGGCACTGATAACTAGGTGAATGTGGTGGTGGTGATAATGTCAAGAGGAAGGGGAGGTAGAGGATTTAATCGTAATGATGACATGGGGGCAGATGCTGTAGCAGTAGAGGCAGTTATGGTAGAGGCAAAGTGGCAATGGAAGCGATGCAAGAGATGTTGTGGTATTTGTGGCATGGTGTAGGTGGTAGCGATTTTTTTCTGAAAAGGTAGATGTCACAGCAAGGGAGCTAGCAGTAGTATTACTTGATGCAGCTATGTGTTGGAATGAGTTGATTCAATTGGACTGCATGATGAACAAATCCTGACTTATAGTAATGGCCTGAAAATTCCTACATATCTTGAGGTTCTGAAGTGTTTGTTCTAGGAACATCACATATCACATGAGGATTACAGTCTCAGAATATGGCCTCCACTTTGCATGAAATGAACAGTATCTGACTACACAGTTCAGAAAGCTAGTAATTTTTGCATTAGAGAATCATAGTTGTAGCCATCAGTAATATAGGCAGTAGAAATGCGTGGGATTGTTGGTTTACAACATTAGCTCATTGCATCGTGCATATTGGTTGAGAGATTTTTGTCATTTTCTTTTTCAAAGAAGAATCCCTATTTAAACTGTAATCTAATGGTCTTTAGTTTATTTATGAACAAATTTGTGTCCTTGGCCACTCAATCACAACACCTAGAGGGTTCAAGACTAATTGAGTGGAGTTCACCATGTAATTGTTTTAAAGAGCGGTTGAAGTACATTCACTGGTCTTGGAATCATGGGTTTAGGAATACTCTAGTGTCTACAGAAGTTATTATGGGTCATATACAGCCAACGATATTTCGGCATTGATATCATACATGATGTTATCTCTCAACATATTTCATTTTACAGATTTTTTATTTTTCTTAGTGGGCCAGGTTATAAAGCAATGTTCTAAACTATTATGGATTTGTTTTGTTTGGATGTGGATGAGCTTATGATTACACTATGTGTTGTATGTTCTGGTAGGAGTCAGAATTGTTCCACAAATGCTTTTCTATAAGTAGCTGATATATTTATGCTGCAACATATTGGAAAATTTATATATGTTGGTTCTCCTGTAGGCTACAAGAATATACTGTGGAAACAGCCATTGCTATTGTTGTTGATGGAAATGCCATCCTGAAGATTGACACCCAGCACTTGAGGGACCTTAGCTTTCGAATTGGTTCTGTCTACCAGTTCATTGGTGAACTCCTTATCCAACCTGACGATGAGGTAAGACACTGAAACAATCCAGTTGAAGTCTTGCTGCACTTGTGTATCTCTCTCGCCCCTCCTCTAGTTTCAATTTTTTGTTTAATATAAATTGGTGTAGCATTTTGTTTTAGGCAATCTTGCAGGCGCGTGTGGGTAGGAATGTCGATGGCATTGACCTCAACCTATATCATCAGTCACTACAACTATTAAGACAGTTTCAAGCTGACCACTTAAAAAATTCCACAACTTGATGCAACTTTGAAGTTTAATAGACCCACCAGGGGATTTGGAGAGAGAAAGGTGTTGAAGTAAAACTTTGGAATTTTTTGCTTGTGTCTTTTCTTTTCTTAGTGCTATAAACATATATGATAATGTGGTCATATGCATAGTGAAACTGCTTTTAAAGCTGCAAATTAACAGGATCAAAAATTCAAAATTACTCTTATGGCTGTAGTTTTCTTTCCTCGTTATTCCTTTCTGTGGTATAATTTGTACCCAAATTTTGTCTTGTTAGGTGAAGATGCCTATGTGCAACAGTGAGTGTTGTACAACAAGCTTTACCTAGAAAAGGAAAGAAATAGAAAGACACATTTTGTTTTGTGAATTCTTCTCATAACCATCTATTGTTGGGTAAATTATCAAAAACTCCATTATTAATTGATACAATATACAATCAAGTCTTTATCTTTTAAAAAATGAATTAAACTTTTTAATTTTAACTGTCATTATTTTTAATTTTACTTTCTGTTTGTTCCGTATTTATTTTCGATAAAAAAAAATAATTCATATATCATGAATATTAGCAGCAATATTATTGAAGTGGCACCCCCAAATGGCGCAGTGAATCTGCCCTACGTAATCCACGGTAGATTGAACTTACAATCATCATAAGAAGAAACATCTCCAGCAATACAAAATTTTATATTAAAAGAAACAAATAAATAAGAAACAAACAAATAAACAAAATTTCTTCATAATTAAGTTATAGCTCTCATTTAAACTTAAGAAAACGTTGTACAACACATTATATCGATGCTTTTCAGCGCTAATAATGGATGCATCAAACATAAAGGGAAAAAAAAAAACTGAAAAACCGCCTGGGATATTCTTGCCTGTTGCAATCCCATTGGTTTCCAGAAAGGTCAGAGAGGAGAAGGGTAAATTTGTCATTTTAACTAAAATTTAATATTTTATTTGTCAGTATAAAATAATAATTTTTCTTTTTTTTTATCAATTTGAAATTGATTACTAAATTTGAAAGAATTTATTAAAAGTTGATAATTTGTCCAAAAATTATGGTTTTTCTGGTTATTATGCCCTAAACAAAAATAAAAACAACTAATAATTACGGGAGACATCAAATAAGCATGCAACACGTGCAGCGCAGGGAATACATGTTTATGAATGAAATTCAATATTTTAAATCCGAGACTTGAGAATGCATAAAGCAGAGGCTGCTTGTGAAGGATTGAGAGAGTTTCTGTGAAATATAAGGCATTAACAGTGAATATCTTTTCCCAAATTAAAAAAAAAATGAAAAAAAAAACCCATTAGAAATGTAAAAATAAGTTAATGGAGAAAGCATTTTCCTTATAATAAAACATTGTATTAAGTAGAAAATATAGTGAAAAATAAAAGAAAATAAATGAGTTATTTAATTATATATCACTATTCTTCAATTTAATTCTTTTGAGATTTTTATTCAGATTCTATTAAAAATTTATTCTAGGAAAAGAAATTTTAACTTAAATACACTCAAATTATAAAAAATATATATATATACAACTAATAAAAAAAATCTTCTTAAAACGCTTATTTTTCTTTTCATCTATCCCTAATAATAAGTTACTTTTATTTTGAAATAATTTATTTATTAGTTTATTAATATATTCTATTGAAAAAGTAAAATTTATTAGTTTTAATAAAATTTAGTCACATATAATTTAATTTTTAATGAAGTAATATGACTAAAGAGTATACTATGAAAATATTAAAAAAATATATTTCTTTAACTTTATTAACTATAATTTTTTAAATAATTTCTTAACTATGTAAAAAAAAAAAAATCTATCCATCATTTTATACTAATATAAGCTCTATTTTCATAATAAATATTATGATTAGTAAATATTATATTAAAATTTATATAAAATTAATAAATAATGTATAATAAATATAATTTAAATCTAAATATTTAACCTAACCGTGAACCGACTCTCGTACAGGCTTAGCTTACATGCTTCTCTGTAAGTGCTCCCATCCAACATTCAACACTCTCTCTCAGTCATGCTTCCACGTTCCAACACAAATAAGATGTATCTGTAAAACGTTACAAGTATCATAAATAATCATCTCCCATAAAACGTTTCAAGTACCATAAATAATTATCTCCCAGTTTCCTCCATCTACTATTCAATAGTTAGATTATTCTTTCTCGTGTTTCTTTTATAAGCTTTTTATTTCTGATTTTTCGTCTCTTCACTTGCTTCCATTCCTGTATTTCATCCTTCTTCCTGATAAACTAGATCCATATACACAGAGCAAGTAATTATCAGTGGTGAAATATCTCATCATTTTTGTGTGTGATAGATATTTCTGAGAGAAGAGGAGGGGAAAGGCATTTTTCTTTTTCTTCTCAACCAGTGTTTTCTGCTTACCATAATCAATGGAGGAGTTTTCAGTTGGGAAAGTTGATGCGACCCAGAAAGTGGGACCAGATGAAGAAGACAACGGAGGACTTGTCAGAGATTTTGAGGAACTCAAACCTGAAGTTGAATCTGTGAAAGAAGTTGTAGATGAGAATTCTCAGTCTTTGAAAGAAACTCATGATATGTTGAGTTCTGATAGCGGCAACACTCCGGAGGAAGAGGCAGTTGATAAGGATCAGAGTCCTTCAGGAAAGGATTCAGGGACATTGAAGGAGGAGGTGGAGAAAGAGGTTACTAACATCATAGCGTCAGCTGAGCCTATTGAAAGTTTGCCACAAGAACTGTCTTCGACTGTAGAGGCATCAATTGAGAAATCAAAGGAATCTGATGCGAATGAAGGGAAAATCTTCCCATCTTCAAATGAGAACAATGAGATGGCCCCAGTAGCAGCAGATGGGGTGTTGAATGTAACGAAGAAAATAATTTCACCACCAACAACTCTGGATGAGATTGTTGGAGATTTATCTGAAGAGGTGTCTGGTGGACCTGAGGAAATAAAGCTGCCATCTTCTGATGTTTCGAATGTAATTGAAACAGATATCGTTTCAGAAGTTCGAGGAATTGAGGAGAAAGTGTTGCCATCATTGGATGAAAATGGTGGGGAGCCTCCAGCTTTAGCAGACGTAGAGTCAAAGAGGGTTGAGGAAGCAAAAATGGTTGCTTTGGAGGATGACAATGGAGAGTCCTCTGGCATTGTTGATAAAGAATCTGTGGAAAGTGATGATGATTCATTGAAGCCATCAAACAATGCTTCTATTATTGGAAGCAGTGATGGTTTCCCTGAGAGCACAGAACATCCTGTCAGTATCATTCTCTGAGATCGGATGATTGATATTCTTTTACCCTTTTTTATACATCTTAGTTTTGGCCTTAGAATTTTTCACTAATCAGACGTTGCTATTCTGTTTTGAATTCCTTGGCAGCATGTTATATCTCTAAATCAGCGCACCCTGCAAGATGCATCTTTGAAGAGTTGCTGCGGGCTTTTTGAAGTTCTCCGGCGTTCAAATGGGTGGCTCAAGGTAAGCAAACTACTTTAGAATAAAGTACTGCCATTTCTGTCTGGTTAAGGAATTGTGAACATGTTTATTCAATTCTTTTCTTAAAAAAAACGGGGAAGGATTAAACTGATCTCTGCAATAGTGTAGTTTTGCAATGACTAATTTCCTGTGAGATATGTAGACCTATTCTGTATAATGAGTTTTGTCCAAGGGACTAATTGGTTGACTCGGAAGTGACCTAAAGGGAAGAAGTTTTTGAGGGGTGGGGTGGGGGACTAAAATTTAGCCGCATAAAGCTGCCAATATGGGATAATCCTACCGCTTTTAATGGAATTTTCATTTTTCTCTTGTTTTATAAGCTTATCAATTAAGTGACATATTTATCTTGTGAAAATTCTGTCAAGCGAAAATTGCCAAGCGGAAACTCTCACTCTTGAACACTTCCATCATTGAAACTTCATATTCAACTAAGTTGTTTCAATTTTTCAACATTTATCCTGCTGCTCTTCTATTTTCATTTCCGAGCTACCATTTTGTTTTTTTTTTTTTGTTGCAGCATGTCTTAGAGTTTAGCTAGTCTAATATCTAGTTCTATATGGCTTGCTGTTGCATTTCTTTTGTGGTTGATATGTTTGCTTTCGTTTCTTTTTTATCATAAAAGATTAGCTTGATCGAATTATTATCTGGATGAAAAATAGAAATGAATCTTTGATTATTGTTATAGATGGTTGATACTAGCAAAAGTAGCCATTTTCCTAAATTATGACTAATTATTTGTTTCGCACAAGTAATGAACCAATGAATTACTCATTGAAACTACTTACAGAAACAGCAATCAAGAATTAGGATGTACCATTATGCTTTTATAGTTTCTAAACCAAGAAAAGACCCACAAAATGGGAATTCGAAATCTCCGATCTTTATAAGGATATGCTGTAGGTTTCTGTTATTTATTATTTGTTAATGAGTGAAGAAAGGGCTGATAATTTACTATCTCAATGTTAGGAAATTCTATGGTGATTTTGTTTTTAACAAATATATTTTACTTCGTAAACCCCCACCCATGATGAATTAGCAAAGCTCCCATCTTATAGTCACAAACAACGAAGTATGATAAAAGGGAAGTTAACAGTGTAGGTTTTCTTTTCAGAGATTCAGAACTTACGCAACCACAGATGCCTAACATTTATTTTCTTTTCCTTTCTGTAATGCAGATATGACATATAACTTCAGACAGCTACTAAGCTATGAAGCTTGCGAAGCACATAATATATGGTTTCTAAAATTTTCTGTATAACAGTATTGAAGAATAAAAATATTTCAAGATTACTGTATGAAATAAGTGTCAAAACCTGGTGGGCTGCTCAAGTTTGTTATTTATGTGGTGTGTTTGCTGTGGTTAACTGTTTGGTGGCTGAAATCAACATTAGTTTTTTCTCTATATTTTAACACTGTTATTTATTCAATTGGAAGGAGCATGGTCCATGAGGATGATTACTTTATAATCCGCTTTGGCATATTGGATTTCTATTGAATGAAGCATTGATTCATATGCCAATGTGACTTGTTCTTCGATCATGACCTTTGGACTATTAATGCCGCTGTAACAGACACATAGGAAGTCCCCTAGAGCATTTGAACACAAGCACCAGTTTCGAGAAATATGATCAGGGACTGGTACTTTCTCCAGGAATTTCTCTTCTGCCAAATCAAATAAAACAATGACAAACCTTTTAGGTTTGGGTCATTTTATTCAACCAGCCAATGCAGAACCCCATTTAGATAAGTAGCTGAGCCCTTGAAGGCAACACGACAATGCAGATCTCGAATTCTTCTCCACTCGTTACATTTCAAGGTAAAGACCTCCATTTCAACTTCAGAACTTGAATCAGAGATGACTCCTCTTACTACTTTGTAATAATCAAGGTAAGATTCATATCCAAATCCGGAAAATACCTGATCATCTGGAACACAACAACTCGGCACAGGCAACTCCTTGGATTCTCCGGTAGATGGATTCCGCGCAATGATTTGTGGGTTAGAGTCAAAAACTGCAGTAATCAAGCCATCGCACGATCCCTCGAGATGGAGATCACTTTCGAGAATCCTTACTGGATATCCGAGCTTCCTAAATACAATAGTGTCGTCGACATCACAGTACGCTTGGTGATCTATGGACCATAACGGAGACGTGGTGAGAAAGAGCTTGTGGCGATTGTCAGTTGTGTCTTGCTTCGCATGTGGCAATTCGAGGATCGTTGGAGATCAAAGAACGCCGAGATTTGCCCACACACTTGAAACGTAGTAGAGGCTTCATAGGTAGCCTTGAAAGGATGCCGATGTGTTACGTGATTTTCCAGCCACAAGAATAGAATAACAGGAAGAACGAAAAAGGAGAATCAATAGAATTCAGAGAGAGAGACACTTCTTCATTGATCTATTATCCAAGATACATCATACAAATATTCTTTCATTATTTATACAACTGGTAGCTATAGAAGAATAGCTAAAGGAGAACGATAAATGCTTTACTTCTTTCCCATATTCTACTAAAGGAGAACGATAAATGCTTTACTTCTTTCCCATATTCTACGCTACAGTTGACATGTTTCTTCTTTGCATTGGTGAATGGTCAAATAGCCCTAAACTATTTTATTAACAGCATATTCTCGTATCAATACTCCCCCCTTCAAATTCCTTGTCCTCAAGGAATGCAAGAAACCAAGCTCTCAACTCATTGGCGTGCTCCCAGGAAACTCCAAAGAAGCATTTGCAGGAATTGGAGCACCTTGCTTCATCTTGCATTTAATCATTCTCAAATATCCAATTGAACATTGGTTTAACATTTGTTTCATCTTACTTCTAATCCTTTCCAAGAATAGCTTCAAAAGTAAAAGAACTTGTTTACCAACACTTGCTTCCTTGTAATCTTTCCAATCAAATTCAGTAATATCAACTCTTGCATATTTCTAACCTTTTATCTGTGAGTATCTCTTGTACATTTCGAATGCGTCCATTGCAAACAAAGAGACTGGACATATATCCTCTTCACCATACCCCATAGAACCTGAAATCCTTTTAAATGGGTGGAACTTCTTCTCAGGAACATACGCATTTTCTCAATGAACTTCATTTGCCAAAATTGTTTTCTGGCCGTTCTCAATAAGAACTTGATTAACATCCTTGGACTTTGCATCTTTTAGTTTCTTTTTAGACTCACAAATTTCCAATTCACACCCAGTCGATTCATCAAGATAGTATGGAACAAGACAGCCACCATAGAAAGCAATTGAAGCAGAGTACAAGGGGTGGTCAAATTGATCATATGAGATTTTCTCGTCAATAGAATCTAGTGAAAGGTTACTAATTTTCCCATCTTCGTCAAACTTCAAAACTTCAGTTTCAGCCTTAACAAAGGTTGTGGGTTTAGTAGATGGTTTGGACTTATTTTGAATTGTTGCTACAGTTAGCTCCTGCAACTTAGCCAGATTGTAAGCATCTGCAATTGTTTTTGGCTTAAGCATTCTCACTGCCAATTGCAACTCAGTACCAATTGCAACTCATCAACTAGCCCATTGAGGAAAAAATTCAAAGCTTGCTCTTCTTGAACTCTAGCTTTTGAGTATAACTGATTAAAGGAATTCCAGTGATCTTGCAAGTTAAATTCTTGTTTCAAATTCCTCAAATCCTCTAATGAATCTTCCTTTGCTCTTGTAGAATCACCTTGATTTATATTACTAGTAATCTTCACATTGCACAAATTTATGCTAGTAAGCAAGGATTTAATTTCCCAAACCTGGTTGTCGTTGCTCTGCTTCCTTCCACAAAACCTCCTACCTTTGCTCTAGTTGTTGCATCATGATAGTGAACCTTTGTACAAGATCTTGAGATTGCATGTCTTCCATCATGCCCAAGGATCTAATAACTCCATTTCGTAACAAGAAAGAACCGACGAAACAAATTTAGAGAAGAGAATGGCCAAGGTTTTTTTTTTTTTTTTTTTGGTGCAAGAAGGTTGAGAATTTTGGTGTGTACGTTTAAGGAAGGAAGAATCTTATGGTGCGTTCTATCTTTGGTGGAAAGGAAAACAAGAGAAGATTGAAGGGACTATTGTGAAAATAGAGAAACATAGAAGAATAGAGGAGAGGAAAAACTAGACTCAAGAAAGAAAGAAGGGTAATTCAAGAATTAGTAGCAGAACCTGTGGAAAATTAGAGAAGAGAAAATCCAAAAAGGGAAAGAAAGATTAGAAAGAACAAAGAAGAGGGAGGAACCCTAGATTCAGAAGGGAAGAAGAGTAGAAGAAAAAACCAAAAAGCAACATAAGAAGGAAGAATTTGATTCAAGATATCAAGAAAGAAAGAAGAATTTGAGAAGAATTAAGAAGATATTGGATAGAATCAAAAGAGAAAGGAAGAACAGGGAGAATGAGAATAGAAGAGAAAGGAAAAGAAGATCAAAACTTGTAATTCCACCATGGCCGAGAATCAACAAGCTCTGACACCATTGTTACGTGATTTTCCAACCACAGGAACACAATAATAGGAAGAACGAAGAATAAAAGGAGAATCAATAGAATTCAAAGAGAGAGAGACACTTCTTCATTGATCTATTATCCAAGATACATTCTTTCAGTATTTATACAACAGGTAGCTATAGAAGAGTAGCTAAAGGAGAATGATGAATGCTTTACTTCTTCCCATATTCTATGCTACAGCTGACATGTTTCTTCTTTGCATTGGTGAATGGTAAAACAACTCTAAACCGTTTTATTAACAGTATATTCTCGTATCACGATGTTAATTTCAAGGGGAACATGAGGGGGGAGTGTGGGCATGGCTTCTTTGATCTTCACTTTGATTTAGTTTGGTTCTTATTTGTTGTACATGTACGTGGTACACCACACCAACAGTGGTTTGGGAGTTGGGATGGGACCCTAGAAATAAATGGACTTGTGAATGGCTCCAATGGTCAAAGATTTGGATCGAAACAACAGCCAAAGAGGATGATGCAAAAGTGTAAGTTCAGCTTCAGCAATCATGAGCTCAACACATCATTTCGCTTAGAGACTACCCATGGAAAGAGATCATTTACTAGTCCACTCTCTGTTTCTGTTTTAGTTTCCTAAGTGGGAATCATGGTTCGATAGCACATCCAAATGTCTTGGAGAAATGAAAATTTAAGCCACAATGAACATAATAGAAGAAAATAAAAAATAAAAGAAAAAAAAGGGTAGTGGTAGTTTAGGGGTTCATAATTCTTATAAAAGCCAATCCCTTTGGAACATTCCAACTTCCAAGGCTGTTCCACTCCAGGCAAAATATTCAAGGATACCCCCACCCTTATAGACAAACTGTAATAGAGGGGAAATTGTGCCAATACCAGAACCAACCAACGCACAGCTATCCAGCAAATTTGAAGCTAATTTAACAGTACAGCTAGGAAGCACAAAGACATGCACAAAAACTGAAATAATATACGCTTTTATTCCATCAAATAGCGTTCTATGCAATTGACATGGTTCGTGTTCAACAAGCAATCAAGGATCACTATATCACTACAAAATAAACCACTCATTTGGAAACAGAGTTCTATCATTCTTTATATGCTATCAGTTTCCAGCATCTAACTATATCTTAACTAAGTTCATAATAAAAACTAAAAAGGACACCCACAAAGACAAATATTAAGGCAGATAAAGTACCCCTACTGACAGAAAATGTCAATGGCACCTAATAGCTGCAACTAAACCGATGTCAAGTAACTCCTCTAAAGTATATTGAATAATTTAGTACTCCCAAAAAAAATCAAGCCATTAAACTTCAGAAACACGCCAGAAATTAGTGTAAACCACGACGGCACGACCATTAATAAGCTGAAAAACAAGGCCAAGCAAAATGACATCCCACCTAACAAAATTGAAATATATTCTTTTTCTTTTGTTTTTTATTTGGGTATTGAACAAACCCTAACCTCTCAATTACGTCCGCCTAGCATAGCAAACATAAACCACAGCAGCTGCGGCAGCGATAGCACCTGTTGAACCCACAGCCAGTACCGGCCACGGCATCTTCAGCCCATTAGACCACTTATCTATGCCCTCAACTTGAATGCCATTAATTGCATCTACAGTCCTCTCCTTCACTCCACCAATCACCTTTTCTGCTTCCTCCACCTCCTTCTGTAGCTCCACCATCTTCTCTTCCATTTCCCTCACCTTCTCCTCCGAGGCCCTCAATTTCTTCTCCTTCTCTGCCACCTCCTTCTCCAGTTCCAGGAATCTATCCTTGTACTGAAATATCTCTTTCTCTTTTTCACTTAATCTCTCTCTCATTTCCTCCTCAATCCTTACTCTCTTACTCCTTTCCTCGATTTCTTTCACTTCCAAAACCCCAATCTTTCTCTCCAGTTCCCTAACTTTCTTTTCTGTCTCCATTTTCTCTTTCTTCAACTCCTCAAGCTTCACTTCCTTTTCTCCCAGTACCCTCTTCAGCTCAGAAATTTCAGCATTCGCCTCCTCACCTTCGCTCATCGATGTAATCAAGTCATGTTGGAGCCTGGAGACCTCTGTCTCGAGTTGCACAGCTCTGTTAGCAATGGATTCCAACGCTCTCTTCCCCTCCTCCGACTGCTCCATCTCTTTCCCTATTGCTTCCAGCCTGAGTTTCAGCTCGGACTCTCCGGATCTCAGTGATTCGATCTCCGCCGTCAATTGCAGCATCTGATCTTTGATTTCTTTGTTTTCATTGTCCAGGGAGAATCTCTCCTTCTCTAAGGCTTCGATCTTTCGCTTCAGCTTGGCTTCGTTCTCACGCTGATCAACATCGTAGAAGCTCTCAGCCGTCTGATCGTCATTCTCTGAAGCGACACCGTTCGCGATCGTCGTCTCATCCGCCATGTGCAACGCCTTAAAACTACACACAGTTAAATTGAAAGGGAAGAAAAGGAAAAAACAATAAGTTATCAATAACAAATCAGATAACAAGGAATCCAAAGGTTCATAAGCAAACTATAGACGTCTTCTCGGCAACCAAACAAACCTTAAAGGAGCTTTGTTAAATTTGCAGATAGAAAATGGGAGGAGATTTTCCGAGAAAGTGAGAATGAGAAAGGGACAAAAAAGCCTCCGCCTTTCTTTTAGGAGTTGGAATGCGGAATTCGATTCTAAACGGCATATAGTATAGGGTTTTCTTTTCACCGGAATGGACGGCTGAGAATGAGAACGCTCCAAGTTGAATAAGACGCAGATTGGTGTCTGTGAAGAGAACGTGTTTAAAATTGTGGGATCCACTCCATGGTTTGCCCATATGCGGAACACGTACCTCGTTATGTTGGGCCATGTTTGGAAAAAAGCCAACAGTGAATTTAGGCCACGACTATCCTCTTTTTATTTGCAGCACTTTATTAATTAAGCCCCTGAATTTTAATTGTGTATATTTTTTTGACAAAGATAGTAGATTGGATCAAATTTCTGTTCGGTATTGAATTTTAAAATTTAAATTTATTTTTTAAATAAAAATATTATTAAAAAAATTATTTTATTATTTTAATATTTTTATAATTAAAATTAATTAAAATTAATTTTTAATTAATATATTTAAAATTTTAATAATAATTTTAATAGTTATGTCAAATGAGCCCTCGTTTGTTCGAGGCCTAAACTGAGCACAACACAGCACATGAACTGATTGAACTATAGCATTACAGTAGACAAAAAAGTCATGGAGAGTCATGGCTGCTAAGAGATGAACAGCAATGTTGCCATTATCCCATTTTTTATAGGGTTTAAATATTAAGAGCGGATTGAGTTTTGGATGATTAAAAAATTAATTATAATTTATTAAAATTAGAAAAACTGAAAGAAGAAAAGAAAAAAAAATCAGTTATTTCCCTTTTTCATCGTTTTCTCACTGTTTTCATTGGACAAAAAATCTTTTTCAAAAAATTCTATAATATTATATTATTTTAATAATATAATTTAAAATATTTTATAATTTTAAAATTATACTCTTCTATTACATGTAATAAATGCAATTCAATTCATATTAAAAATTTTAAATAATTATAGATTATTCAAATCAAATTAAATTTATATTTTTCAATAATTATTAATTATAAATCTCCTGATTATCCTACTAAAAACAGTTGAGGGATTTTTTTCTTTTCGAAAATGCGGTTGAGGGTATAATAGAGAGACGTATTTAAAATATTTAATATTTTTCTTATCACTTTGATTATAAAATATTAACTCTTGACAATTTTAGTAATTTTTTTAATTTGTTTTTTATACATTGATCTAGAAAAATATTTTTTAGATAACCATTAATATCAGGTGATGATTTTATATAATAATTGACTTGATTTTATAAATTAATTGTCATGATCTAATCTATGGGCCTGATCGGCACTAAGACCTGGGCCAGTTTAAAATCCCTGAGGTCCGTAATAAGCTTAACTATTCCTCAATCCATGACTAAGCCTACAATTTATGCCCATATGCATATAAAATAATTTAAATTAAACTGTTATAATTTTATTTCGGGCTAACTTAGCCCAGTAATTATCAGAAACTAAAATTAGGGGGCCCAGCTCAACTCTGTTACATCATTTATAAACTATTTAAAACTCATAAAAATTTTTAATTTGTTAATACAAAAACTTAAATTCATGCAGTCCCTGACAAGATTAATGCTACTACTAGTACATACGGAGTTCTAAACTATAAATTTAGATAATAATAATACAGTTAATAAATTTTTTTCATAACCTACGAGGAAAGGAACAGGTTATTCTGAAAAAAGTCTCCTCCTGTAGCCTGGAAAAATAAGGTAAACAGGAGTGAGTGTTCGACTCAGAGAGTAAAATATCAATTTTAACCATAATCTCTATAGCTATCTAAATCTAATGCATCATGTGGAGTGAAATGCAATATTGTCATAATTTTCATATTATAATAGCAAAAAGGCAATTTGGAGCACTCACACACTCAACACTGTCAAACAGTACATATATAGGAGCTAATCCCCTATACAACTCTCTTAATCCAACCTCTGCCAGCGAAGATCTTAAGCCAGACTTTAACTTAATAAACAAAACACGGGGTCCCAGCGAAGATCTCAAGCCGTGTCTACCCCGAAGGACCGAGTCCCAGCGTATCTCTCAAGCCATGTCTACCTGTCCTGTCCATATCCAACAACATACCACACGCACGCTAACGCACGCACACTGCTCCAAATTACCACAAACAATATCCCTGGCACTTCAACATTTATGAATGCAATGTAAAATGTGCCCTAGTGTTTAACTACATAGATACATATTTATAAGTGATGCATTGGCATGCTTGAACATATAATAATATCGAAATTATAATTAAAATTAATATTTTACTCACACACTTAACCGCAGTCACTGTAGCGGCTGGACGGAGGAGGAAGGCTGTCCCGGCTCACCTGATAATTTTATTACAATTATTTAGTATATTTGACTCAATACAAATTAAGAAAAAAACCAAAGATGTTCTAAGTCATGCCGAAAATCCGACAGAGTCTCCCCTATACCTAGGACCTACCTAACCTGCAAAAGGTTTCAAATACACTTTTATATTCACCAATCACACAATCACAACTCGATCACATCACAAGGCCCCTCCTGGGCCCACCCAAATACTCAACAACCATAATTTGAAAAATTATAATTTAGCCCCTATAATTAGCCCTTTTGTAAAAACTACTCAAACGAGCTCTAAAAATTCTAAAATTTTGCCCCGCGGTCCTTAATAATATTACAAGGCTATTACAAAAAGAATTGTAATTTTCTAATTACCCATGAATATTTTACTCAAGAATATTACTCAATTTCATAAGTTTCCAACAGCTAACATATTCTTAATTCAACCCAATTCAATATTCACATATTTAAATCTCCATCTTTAAGTTTCAACAAATCATATAAAATTTAAATATCATAAATCCAGATGATCTTATATGCTCAGATGCTAAAATCTAACTAAAACCCACATATGTTTTTCAAAAATATTTCACAATTACTTAAAAATTCAACAAATACCATAAAACATCTCCAAATAATTTTACTTTCATCATATATTTTTCTTAGAAATTTTCTCCCATTTTTCTTGTTTAAGAAATACTGCATTTATACTCCATAGACTAAAAAATAATGAAAACAATCTTACCCGAAGCTTATCTGTGTTTCAAAAATTTCAAAAATTTATGAGGAAGCATCTGGAAGTTGAATCATTCCCAAAGCCCACCGGAGCTATCGCCGAAACCACCGCGCACGGTCGTCGGCGACATTTGACGGATCTGATCATACCATCATATTCCTCTCCTCTCCCTCAGTCCATAGGTAGTCTCAGATCGTCTGTCCAACCGTCGGATCGTCCTAGATCTGACCCAAAAGCTTAAAAAACCCGAAACTTCTCTCCTCCATATCTTACTCATCTTACCTCCATTTACTGCAAAATTGGTATTAAAAGAAAGCTCTCGGAACAAGCTTTTTCAACGCCACCTGAATTGTCTCAATCGAACGTCTGATGAAGCCGGAATCGCGTCGAAAAGTTGTTGCCCACAGTGCACGCGTTGATGAGGAAAACTCCTCCGTTTGTGTCTCTGCCAGCGCTACTCCGGCCAGCTGGCAGCTGGCCGGCGTCGCCTAGGGTGGGGGGACGCCTTGCCGGCCGGCCATAGTGGCTGGAGGCTCGCTGTCATGACCCAACCTATGGGCCGGACCGGCACTAGGACCTGGGCCAGCTTAAAGCCCCCGAGGCCCGTAGTAAGCCTAACTATTCCTCAAATCCATAACCAGGCCCACAATTTAGGCCCAATATGCACATAAAATAATTTAAATTAAACTGTTATAATTATGTTTCGGGCCAACTTAGCCCAGAAATTATCAGAAACAAAAATTAGGGGAGCCCAGCTCAACCCTATTACCTCATTTATAACCATTTAAAACTCATAAAATTTTTTCTTTTCATTTATTAATACGCAAACTTGAATTCATATAGTCCCTGACAGGCCTAATGCTACTACTAGCACATGCGGAGTCCTAAATTACAAATTTAGAGAATAATAATATAATTAAATAATCGACGTTAAACCTGCGAGGAAGAAAACAGGTTGCTCTGTAAAATAACTCCTCCTGTGGCCTGGAATATTGAACAGGAGTGAGCGTTCGACTCAGAGAGTAAAATATCAATTTTAACCATAATCTCTATAACTATCTAAAGCTAATGCACCCTGTAGGATGAAATGCAACATCAGCAATAATTTTCATATCATAACATCAAAAATGTAATTTGGAGCACTCACGCACCCTGTAACATCATTCATAATATATGGGAGCTGATCCCCTATACAGCTCTCTTAATTCCAACCTGGTGCCAGCGAAGAACTCAGCTCGGACTTCCACTTAATAACCAAATCGAGGGTCCCAGCGAAGAACTCAAGCCGTGACTACCCCTCGAAGGATCGGGTCCCAGCGAAGAACTCAAGCCGTGACTACCCGTCCTATCCATAGTTCACACCACATCACACGCACGCCAACGCACGCACACTGCTCCAAATTACCATAACAACATCCATGGCACTTTAACAGTTATCAATGCAACATAAATCGTGCCTAGAGTTTAACTACATAAATATATGCATATAAGTGATGCATGGGCATGCTGAACATATAATAATATCGAAATTACAATTAAAATTAATATTTTACTCACAGTACACCGATGACTATTGTGGTCATTGGATGCAGAAAAATAGCTGACCTCGATCACCTAATAATTAAATTATAAATTTATTAGTACTAAGTTAAGATAAAACTCTAAAGAGGCAATAGACAGCCTAATTCATGCCGGAAATTCGGCAGAGTTTCCCCTATACCTGGGACCTACCCAACCTGCAAAAAGGCTTAAACAACACTTCTAATTTCTCAATTCCCACAATCACATCTCATCAATATCACATGGCCCCTCCTGGGCCCTCCAAATCAGACAATACTCAAAATCTTAAAAATTACATTTTAGTCCCTATAATTGACATTTTTCAAAAATCCACTCAAACAAGCTCTAAAAATTCTAAAATTTTACCCCGCGGTCCTTAATAATATTATAAGTCTATTGCAAAATGAATTGTAATTTTCTAGTCACCCATGAATATTTTATTCAAGAATTTTACCCAATTCCATAAGTTTCCAACAGCTAACATATTCTTAATTCAACCCAATTTAATATTCACATATTTAAACCTCCATCCTCAAGCTTCAACCAATCATATAAAATTTAAACATCTTAATTTCAAAAAAATCTTATATTCCCATATGCTAAAAATCTAACTAAAATCCATCCATATTCCCAAAAATATTCTACAATCACTCAAAAATTCAACTAACACCATAGAATATCTCCAAATAATTTTACTTTCATCATATATTTTTCTTAGAATTTTTCTCCAATTTTTCCTGTTTAAGAAACACTGTATTTATGCTCCACAGACAAAGAAATAATAGAAACTGTCTTACCCGAAGTTTATTTGTGTCTTAAAAATTCCAAAAATTTACGAGGAAGCCTCTGGAAGTTGAATAATCTCCATAGCTCGCCGGAGCCGCCGGTCGCCGGCGACATTTGCCGGGTCTGATCATACCACCATGTTCCTCTCCTCTTCCTCAGTCCATATGTGGTATCGGATCGTCGATCCAACGGTCGGATCGTCGTAGATCTGACGAAAAAGCTTGAAAAACCCGAAACTTCTCTCCTCCATATCTCACTCATCCGACCTCCATTTGCTTCAAAATTGGTATCAAAAGAAAGCTCTCGTAACAAGCTTTCCAACGCCACCGGAATCGCCTCGATCGGACGTCGGACGGAATTGCGCGGAAAGCCGCGCCCATCGTGGCGCTTTTCTCTCCTCTCCTCTCTTGCCGCCGTTTCGTGGTCACCGACGTCGCCGAGGGTCGCCGGCGGTGGGAGCTGCTTGGGACGTCGCCACGGTCACCGGAGAAAGGAAGAAGAAGAAGAGAGGAAGGAAAGGGAGAGAAGAGAAAATGGGGGCTTCCTCCCGTTTTTGATTTTGATTTTTTTTTTTTTTTAAAGAAAAGCTGGCTGTGACAGTGGGAAACCCACTGCCACACGCCAAAAATCCCATCAGCATCATTTTTTTTTTTTTTTTCAGAGTTGTTACATTCTTCCCCCCTTAAGAAAAATTTGTCCTCGAATTTTCGAAGAAACAAGAGATATGGAAAAGAAGATTATCGGAACAAGTGCAATCATTACTCCTCCAGCTATGCAGAGATTGGTAAAACATTTATTCTTCAAACTCTTCGTATATTATATATGACATTCTACCACTCTCTGATTCTACTATAGTGTCCTATTTGTCATCATCTCTTTCTAGAGGGCTTTTATCTTGTAACTATTCATTGACCATTTTTCTGACATTTCAAGTATTCGCCATACCTCACTGTTCTTGACTTGATGTCTCATAACTTCAATCAACTTTGGTGCTTATCTCACTTTTATTACGCCCTACCGTGTCTCTTGGTGACTTCAGTCTTCATCCCTTTGTTTTAGTAATCTCTGTTTCCCCAATGACATAACTTATGTTCCTTATTCCATTGTATCCTATGAGTAGCTTTCCTGTAGCACCTGAACCAGGCATCTTGTTCGAGATCTTCACTCTTCTTATGACCTCAGTGGTCAATACCTATAAATCTTCTCACTCCCATGATACTTCAAATTTTTAATCTCTTTTGTGTCATTACTAAGGTACTTAGACCAACCTCTATCCATCTTATATAACTAGTTAGGTAGAGTCTCCTCTCTTATATGGCAAACGTGTTTATTTTCCTGACAACTCAATCCATGCAACTTTATCAATTCCCACTCCTTCTCTGGAATGGAAATATCTAGACTTCTTCCTATAGCTTCTTAGTATGTGGCCTACTTCTGACACATTGGCACTCAGATCGAGGCTCTACTACTCCTTTAATCTATCATCTCATAATAACTTGTTTTAAACATCTCTTAGTGTGTTCCTAGCATACCTATTCCTCCTTATCCTCATCATTATAACTGGCTCTATCGAGCTTTCTTCGTGTCCTTTGCATCTTATCCACTTCCCTTTTCCTATTTTTGGTATTGTTGATATCTTTTCAACCTGCTGTACTTATTCCTTAATTTTTAGTCCTATCTCATCCTTACACCTTTTCCTTCAAGAATGTCCATCCCATCGTCAACTTTAACTTTCATTTTATTTCTTAGTCTTATCTTGATTATTAGTTCTATTACTTCAGGAATTCTAACCTTATGATTTTCTCCTACCAGCACATTCTTCACCTTTTGTAACAATTAACCATAGAAAATTTCTTTTTGTATCTCCTTTTCCCAACTTAACTATCGGAACATTATCATTCCCTACCAGCCTTAGTAGGAAATTGCTTATCCTGGATGGATATGAGCCCCAGAACTATAAGTTCCATCTGAACTAACACGGCTATGGAAAATGTGTGCCATGCCTTAATTCTAAACAAGATACTTTATGTGTTCATTCTCCTTAATATAATCACATATACTGCCCATAGCTTTCCAAATTTCAACCTCAACTTTTTCCATTAGAAACAATTTTATCTATTGAATCTCATCCATAAATAGTACTTCCTCTAGCTCATAGTTTAAAACAGTTGCAAGCCTTGGTAGCTAACTCCATTTGACTCCTGTCACTATTCTGATCGTCCTTTCATACTTAACACTAGGTACGTACTTACTGTCATTCTCATATCAGGTAATTATGTATGAATTGGTGCCTACCAAACTCTCAATTAACTAGGTCTCCTTGCCTCAGTCTCTACTCCTTATATAACGCTTTAGAATCAAAAACACGAGCTAAACTTGAAAAGAAAGAAAAATATTCTCTTATATTCAGCTACGCTCGATTGTCCATATAATAATGTCTAACCTATGTTTCTTGGTTTTTCTCTCCAAATTTCATTATCTCCTAGCACAATTGTGCTCTACCTATAAGGTATCATCTGCATGAACCCTTTACCGTACCATTGTCCTTCCTGACATAATATTTTATAATTTATTAACTTTACTTATATTCGACCTATGATTCATATCTATTATCATTTATATTGTGCCCTTAACTTTTGTTGATTCCTGAAAGATTTCTCTTACTAATAGATTCTTCCAACACTAATTCCACCCTTATCTATGGTCATTAATTTGATGCTTGAACTTTCTAATGATTTATAACCACCCAGACTTGTCACTTCTCGTTCTACTGCTACTGTTATTCTGTCGTTATTGCTTCACTGCAGAGTGATTCTGTTGGTCACACCAAAAATGTTTGCCTGACATTCATAATGAACCTCTAACTACCTTCTCACTATCTCAAAAGTCTAACCTAAAGCCTATGTGTCATTGTCTATCATTCTTTTCCTCTCATCATACCTACTTGATCCCTTAGATTGACCTTTATTCAACTTACTACTTACTAACTCCCTTATCTCTGATTAATTAGATAGTCCACAATATCATCGCACACCTTCTACTTTTTGCTCATTATTATTGTATTCTTCGCCTAATCTTCCTGATACTGTTAACAAGTTAAAAAAAAAATCTTGCCTCATTGCTATCCACTTCACTTTAGAAATAGAGAATAGATAGAGTATGATCCAATCATGAAACTCCAAGCTCTATAATTTAGTTCCTGTCACAATCTCAACTACATCATGCTATGAGTATCACATTACTAAATTCTATACCTCCATTACTATTCTCACTAATATGGTCCCATTTTGGGTTCTCCTTCCTTGTCATTCACCTTGTCAATAATAACACTTAGCCTACCCTATATCTTAACTTTGTTCCTTTTATTATGCGTTCTTTAGGTTGTCCTTTCATTTATTTCTTTTGTCTTACCCAAAATAAAACTTAACTATTCTATCCCTGGTTCCATTCTTCTTCCTAACATGACAGCTGTACTTGCTAACTATATCTTTCAGAGTCTCTACCGCGTTATCACATATCTGTGCTACTCAGATTTGGTCCTTTGACCACTCTAGCTAGTACTCCCACTGGCATTTAGATTATATTGCATTTGCAATCAATTGTCCAAACCTTCATTCTGCACTTTCTCTATCCATTGGCCTTCTATAATTTATCTTCGCTAATTTATAACTCTTAACACTATTATAATTAGATTATACTATTATTTTGAACAATATGAAGTTAGAAAGGAACTCAGGAAATTACAGTCATACCTTTATCATATGACTTCTATTCTTATCCTTTAGCTTACATAATATCCTTACTACCTCGAGAACTGATTCTGCAGTAATTTTATTTATTTGTTATTATTATTATCATTATTATTATTTATTTATTTTATTATTATTATTATTATTTTCCATGTTTACTCAATTAGTCAAAACTTAAGATTCCGGGCACCCAAACCCGTCATCCAATTCAAAGGATTTACATCCATCGTGATCTGATTATATATGATACCTATAATGAAACTTGTATCCTCTGCAGGATACCTGAGCCAACTACTCTCTACCACACTCTACAGTCCCATCTGGGGCACTATTTTGTTGGTCCCCATTGTTAATAATAACTTTCGATCCCTTTTGAAAAGATAGGACTATACCCTAACTTGCCGCAACAACGGTACTACATTTACCACCTTGCCCAAAACCATGTCAAATTAATGTCTCTCTTATCATATCATAGCTCTGTGAATCATCAATTCATAGTTCTGACCTTCCCTAGGTAGTAGGGTTGTACTTTATTCTATACTGATACACACAAGGTACACTATTCTCACTAAGTTCTAAGCAAAACGTCTGTCGTACTACAAAAACGATCCAAAATTCCATACTGAAGACTAGATGATCTCCCCCTATAAGTGTCACATTTACTTTGCATCTAATCTAAAACCTCTGGTCTGATGGCAACTCTTGAAGCAACTCTAGCTCATGCTAGGGTAACTGAGTCACTGACTCTAGTTATCACCCAACTGTAACCTTTCAATATTCTAACTCTAGACCCCTAACCGGGAGTTCCCAACTCCTCTGTAGATATAGAACTCTGTTCTGGCACAATCGTACCAAAACAGAGGCCATCCGCAAACACCCTCATTATGGATTACCACGGGGATGCACGCAGCTCTAAACAATAATCTCATGTCGGTACTGTAATCTGCAGCTTACAGAGCAGACATCGAGAATATTGTATAGTTACAACGATACGTCCTGACAGACTAGGTCTCCTAATTTCTTATCTCTCCTGAATCTTCTATTATCACAAACTTATTCTGACTGGGTCATCCATTGATGACTGCCAGCAGTGGTATTCTCATCCTTATCTAGGGCAACTGTACTTTCAAGACTCACTTTTATGTACTCGTGCCTTGCACGAAATAGGCACACCATTTAAACCCATACTGACAAAAATATAGTATTTATTGGAATACATATCCTCATGATAGACCTCAACATGTCTGCTAACTCTATTTCACCTTTCTATGTACTCCACGAAAATCAAGACACTAACTGAGGCACTTTTATAGTTCCCGAGATATAACGCAGAATCTAGAAACAAGGAATTACAGAAAAAGACGAAACAAAATCCTACACTCCGCATGTAACATCCTAATAAGACTCCTTTTACACTCCCAATTATATTATTTCCCATGAATCTAGAGCCTAAGCTCTGATACCAACTTTGTCACGACCCAACCTATGGGCCGGACCGGCACTAGGACCTGGGCCAGCTTAAAGCCCCCGAGGCCCGTAGTAAGCCTAACTATTCCTCAAATCCATAACCAGGCCCACAATTTAGGCCCAATATGCACATAAAATAATTTAAATTAAACTGTTATAATTATGTTTCGGGCCAACTTAGCCCAGAAATTATCAGAAACAAAAATTAGGGGAGCCCAGCTCAACCCTGTTACCTCATTTATAACCATTTAAAACTCGTAAAATTTTTTCTTTTCATTTATTAATACGCAAACTTGAATTCATACAGTCCCTGACAGGCCTAATGCTACTACTAGCACATGCGGAGTCCTAAATTATAAATTTAGAGAATAATAATATAATTAAATAATCGACGTTAAACCTGCGAGGAAGAAAACATGTTGCTCTGTAAAATAACTCCTCCTGTGGCCTGGAAAAATATTGAACAGGAGTGAGCGTTCGACTCAGAGAGTAAAATATCAATTTTAACCATAATCTCTATAACTATCTAAAGCTAATGCACCCTGTAGGATGAAATGCAACATCAGCAATAATTTTCATATCATAACATCAAAAATGTAATTTGGAGCACTCACGCACCCTGTAACATCATTCATAATATATGGGAGCTGATCCCCTATACAGCTCTCTTAATTCCAACCTGGTGCCAGCGAAGAACTCAGCTCGGACTTCCACTTAATAACCAAATCGAGGGTCCCAGCGAAGAACTCAAGCCGTGACTACCCCTCGAAGGATCGGGTCCCAGCGAAGAACTCAAGCCGTGACTACCCGTCCTATCCATAGTCCACACCACATCACACGCACGCCAACGCACGCACACTGCTCCAAATTACCATAACAACATCCATGGCACTTTAACAGTTATCAATGCAACATAAATCGTGCCTAGAGTTTAACTACATAAATATATGCATATAAGTGATACATGGGCATGCTGAACATATAATAATATCGAAATTACAATTAAAATTAATATTTTACTCACAGTACACCGATGACTATTGTGGTCTTTGGATCTGAAAAATAGTGACCTCGATCACCTAATCATTAAATTAAAAATTTATTAGTACTATGTTACGATAAAACTCTAATGATGCAATAGACCTAATTCATGCCAGGAAATTCTAGAGTTTCCCCTATACCTGGGACCTACCCAACCTGCAAAAAGGCTTAAACAACACTTCTAATTTCTCAATTCCCACAATCACATCTCTTCAATATCACATGGCCCCTCCTGGGCCCTCCAAATCAGACAATACTCAAAATCTTAAAAATTACATTTTAGTCCCTATAATTGACATTTTTCAAAAATCCACTCAAACAAGCTCTAAAAATTCTAAAATTTTACCCCGCGGTCCTTAATAATATTATAAGGCTATTGCAAAATGAATTGTAATTTTCTAGTCACCCATGAATATTTTATTCAAGAATTTTACTCAATTCCATAAGTTTCCAACAGCTAACATATTCTTAATTCAACCCAATTTAATATTCACATATTTAAACCTCCATCCTCAAGCTTCAACCAATCATATAAAATTTAAACATCTTAATTTCAAAAAAATCTTATATTCCCATATGCTAAAAATCTAACTAAAATCCATCCATATTCTCAAAAATATTCTACAATCACTCAAAAATTCAACTAACACCATAGAATATCTCCAAATAATTTTACTTTCATCATATATTTTTCTTAGAATTTTTCTCTAATTTTTCCTGTTTAAGAAACACTGTATTTATGCTCCACAGACAAAGAAATAATAGAAACTGTCTTACCCGAAGTTTATTTGTGTCTTAAAAATTCCAAAAATTTACGAGGAAGCCTCTGGAAGTTGAATAATCTCCATAGCTCGCCGGAGCCACCGCCGGCACCACCGCGCACGGTGGCCGGCCGCCGGTCGCCGGCGACATTTGCCGGGTCTGATCATACCACCATGTTTCTCTACTCTTCCTCAGTCCATATGTGGTATCGGATCGTCGTAGATCTGACGAAAAAGCTTGAAAAACCCGAAACTTCTCTCCTCCATATCTCACTCATCCGACCTCCATTTGCTTCAAAATTGGTATCAAAAGAAAGCTCTCGGAACAAGCTTTCCAACGCCACCGGAATCGCCTCGATCGGACGTCGGATGAAGCCGGAATTGCGCCGGAAAGCCGCTGCCCACTGTGCGCGTTTTCTCTCTCCTCTCCCTCTCTTGCCGCCGTTTCTGGTGGTCACGGGCGTTCTTGGGAGGGTCGCCGGCCGGTGGGGAGCTGCTTGGGACGTCGCCGGCCGGTCACCGGAGAAAGGAAGAAGAAGAAGAGAGGGAAGGAAAGGGAGAGAAGAGAAAATAGGGGGGGGGGGTTCCTCCTCCCGTTTTTGGTTTTGATTTTTTTTTTTTTTTTTAAAGAAAAGCTGGCTGTGACAGTGGGAAACCCACTGCCACACGCCAAAAATCCCATCAGCATCATTTTTTTTTTTTTTTTTTCAGAGTTGTTACACTCGCCGGCCGGAAGAAAAGGGAAGGGGAGGGAGAATGATGGGAGGGAGAGTTTAAAGGGGGCGACAAGGGGGGGGGGGGGGCGCTGTTGCTTTTGTTTTTGTTTTTTTTTTTTGAATTTCTGAGAATGAACCTGGACAGATATGTTGTCCAGATTCATTCCTGGAAAAATTTTAAATTTTAAATGTTTAATTAAAATTTTTATTTATTTATTATTATTATTATTATTTTGGTTGTTACATTAATTTTCAAATTTACATAAATAAAGATATTTCAAACATTGTTATCAATTAAGTGACTTGTTAAGTCATTTGTGAAAACTAATTTTTTTAGAAAACTGAAAACAAAGTTTATACCTTAAATACCATAATCATATCTCCCTTATTTATCTCTTATTTTCTTTTATTTTTATCTTTCCATGTTGCTTCTCCTCTACGCTTGCACCATTCTCCCCCTCATTCTTTTTTTTTTTCATTTGTTAATAAAAACGATACAAATTATCTATAAAAAAAATTTAATCAGTTTACTTAAATTTATAAGTGATAAAGGAAAATTATTTTAAAGTAGTGAAAATATAAAAATAATGTCAAAGGATTAGAAATTTATAAAAATATAAATTCAGATTTAGTTTTCACATAGTAAAATTTCTATTTTTATTTAATAATATATTTTTCAAAATACATTGATTAACTAATTAGTTTCACTAAAATAGAAAGACTATATGGTAGTATTTTTAAAAATATAGAAATTAACTAATTAGTTTTCTTAAAATATAAAAACTAAATAGTAGTTTGAATTGAATAAATAACATAAAATTTAACGAAATGCTAAATAGTTTAACAGAAGTAAAATACATTAACTAAATAATATATTTTTTAAAATACAGAGATTAAATAATTAATTTCGTTAAAATAAAAGAATTAAATAGTAATTTTTTTTAAAATATTTTTTAGATAACCATTAATATCCCGTGATAATTTTATATAATAAATGACTTGATTTTATAAATAAATTTTCAAATTTACAAAAATAAAGATATTTTAAACATTGTTATTAAGTAAGTGACTTGTTAAGTCATTTGTGAAAACTAATTTTGTTAGAAAACTGAAAACAAAGTTTCATGTTGGAATGTTTTGGCTTCTAAATGGGAAATTAGAAAAATTAAAATTTTAAATTTTAATAAAGAATTGGAAAACATTCAAGAATTCGATAAATTTAGCTTGTTTGGAAGGAAGTTTTTCAAGATAAGAGATGAGTTTTTAAAATACTATATTTATTTGGGATAAAAAAATTTTTAAAATAAATAATTTTTCAGAGATTTTAAAACTTCTGAAATCTTTTTTTTTTCTTTTTTTTTTTTTTAACTCACTAAACACTCTTAATTCGCGTATTATCCTTCTTTCCCACAATGAAAATATTAGTTCTCAATTGTAATGGGTTAATTGGCGAACAAAAATGCGTTATGGGTTTTGGTGAGATTTTTTCTTCAATTATAAGTGACAAAGCCTCAAAAGACTTCACACAACCACCGTTGAGGGAACAAGCCCAAAAAATTTTTCTTGAATGATTAATATTATATCAAAATAATTTTTTAAAAAAAAAAATAATTATGCTTATTATTTTACATATTTCATAATAAATAATAAAAATTATTATAACAAATCAATAATTAAAATTAGATTGAATTTTTTTAAGATTATATGTATAGTAAGTTTTTAAATAATAAATTTATTTGAAATGACAAATGAGTAAGATCACAACTTATTGTGGAATATTTTATAATTTAGTGATTAAAATTATCAGCAAAACCCTTTTGATAAAGTAATAATTAGGCTTTGGAGGGCTTAATGATGGGAAAATGGAACATAATAAAAACAAAACAAAATAGAAAAATTGTTCTACTCATAACAACTACCTTGTATTGAAATTTCACAACCCCTTCTTCTTCCCCTTTAGAATTTCTTCACTATTTTACATGTAAAAAAAAAAAAAAAAAAACGGTCCATAAATGCAAAATACATGCTAACATATTCTACATTCTAATTCATAAACAAAAAATCTACATTTTCAATAAATTAATGAAAACCCATTTCTTAACATTCTCAGTAATTTCTGACCGTTAAACAAATTCTAAATCTTAAAAAAAAAAAGGGAAAATTGCTCCCATATTTAAAAGGAGAAAAATAAAAAACTCACAATATGATTAAAAATATTTAGAAATTGACCCTTTTAACCTCCAAACTTGCTGATCTTCTCCTTCTCCATCCCTTGGAGAAAGCTTACAAAGACTCTCATGGCTTTAATTTGGCACTGCAAAGCCAAAATATAACCAGCAGTCTCTTGAAATAACTTGTCAACCCCAAGTGACTCACCTCCAGGCACTATCCTCTGCAATGCCACAATCTTTCTCTCCACCTCTTCTTTATCATCATCATCTTGACAGCTACCACTCATCATCACCCCATCATCCTCCTTTTCTTGAATCTTCATTTCTCTTATATTTCTTCTTGTTCTACTTCTACGGTGCGTTTCCGGTCTCCTGCCTTTTCGGAAACTCACTAATGATTCATGCACATCGTTTTTGGGCTCAGATTTTTTGTGGGCTTTCCTTTCTTTCTTGTGAAATGTGGGCACGGCTACTGGGTTTAAACCATTCTCCATGGTTTCAAAGTAGAAGCCCTTCAGGAGAAGAAGAAGAAGAAGAAGAAGAAGAAGAAGAAGGGGTATTGATAAGAATGAATTGTGAGGGCGTTCAGTGTTGAATTATTGTAGGTTGAGTTTCAGAAATATCAATGCCAACGAAGCTGGGCCTACCTTTATTTGGGTTCCCGAGTCCCTGTTTTGGATTAGAGTGTGGGGTGAGGGGCACGCGTTTCCAAGTAGCGTGGGCATTTTGATACAAATAAACGACGATATGCGGCGCCCAATTGAAGCTGCCTTAGTAAAAAATTATACAATAATGAATTCTACATAAATTTTATCATAATTCATGATTTTATATATCGATTTTATTAAACAAAAATTTAACTTTAGTAGGTCTTGGTCCGATTTTATATCCAAATTGATGGTACCAATTCCAATTTGTAGATGGTTTTAAGTTTGATCCCAGATTATTCTAATTGAATAAAGAATAGTTAATCGATTTTGATTTTAAGTTTAATCGGACCGGGTTTTGGTTTGATTGTAGACGCAATCCATCCAGGCGCTGCCAATGTGCGGTGGGATTTTAGTTTTGAAAGGCCAACGCTCAGAGTCTGAGAAGACGCTAGTGAGATAAAAGTAAAAGAAAAAAAAAAGGAGTGGTGTAGACTAGTAAGGGTGCTAAATGGGGTCCAGTAAGCAAAAAGAAAGGGAAGAGAAAGCACATGTGATCCCATGATTTTCTTGGACCTAACACCACCCATGTGCATGCCTCCCTCCCTCTATCTCTCTCCTATGGTCCGAATCACTAGCAATGGCATAGGTGCCAGGTGGACCTTTAAGATAGGGACCCACCTTGAGCCCCATACAAAATTTTTCTTATTATTATCTTAAATTAAATTAAAAAAAAGTATCTTCTGCTACTGCATTCATATTATTTGAACCCGCAGGCATCCCTTTTTTTATATTTTTATTAAAATTTTATAGGCTCAAGTAGTGAATAGAAGGTATAGTTTTATTCCAACTATAGAATTTTAAATTTAAACCGAATTCTTTCAAACCCAATTAAAAATTAAAGTTTAGAAGGACAGCGAAAATTCTCCTGACAGCCAACCTTAAGGGGTGGAAGTGTTTCCAGGAGGGAAACCGAAAGGAAATTTGCGAAGTGATTGAGAGTGAAGAGGCACGTTGGGATCCCTCTCCCATTCCATGTGATCAGACCCACCTCCTAATCTGCTATTCCTTTTTTTTCACACGCAACATCTGCTTGCTGCTACCCTTTTCTTGTCTTCACAATTCGTGGATTAATCCAATCTCACTACATTTTTTTTTTTTTAAATTCCGTACTTATTTCAAGTATAATATTAGTAAATTATGTTCAGTTCATTTTCCTCGAGATTCAAGGATTATTATTCTTACAGAGTTTTTTTTTTTAGTCTCATTTCGTTATCATATTTTCCTCTCCACAAATATGTATTAAATTACATAAAGAAAAATTCCGACTTATTTTACAACTTTCAAATTAAAAACCATTATAAAGTCATCCTAATCTTGCAAATCTTTTCAGATATTTCTTCTTTTTCAAAATCTCTTCCATAAAAAATAGAGCCTTTTTCATTAGTTTAAGGTTAAAAAGTTTCAAATTTAAATTTGTAAAAAATAAAATAATTAAAAAAAAATCAATGACTGCTTATTTTAGCCGCCTTGATGAAGATCCTTGGTTATAAATTTTTGACTGCTGGTAACCAACCATTGCAGGCGTGACCGTGCACGCACGCAGGAGGTCTTCAAGATCAATCCAAACAAGTTTAAGAAACACCTGGCATTATTATCAATTCAAAGAAATATATAAAAAAATATAAACCCTTTTTACGGTAGTGGTCTATTTATGAAAAGTTGAGCCGGGTGATGAACCACCGAAGACTATCAAGAACTGCAACGAACAGAAAAGAAAAATGATGGTTGCTTTATTGGGATTTTTATTTTATAAAAATTGAGTTCTCATGTAGAGTTTTATCTAATATATGTACATCTTTTTCACGACATCCAGTATGTAGTTACTCATGACCAAACCTAGTGCCTAAACTCGACTGGCTCTCGCAATAAAGCTCCATCCATCGCTCTTCTTTAGTTTTGTAATTTCCTGTACATGGATTCTGTCCGTTTAGCACAAGAACAGCGACTCCTTCCACTGCTTGCTTTAGTACATCTTTGTCATACCATATTGAACTGTACCAACTTTTCTGTGAGAAGCCGGGGCAGTTACAGCAGGGCTGATCCCACCGTGCTGAGCCTTGGCATGCAGCAAATTTGTATTGATTGAAATTTGGTCATCGACCTTATTCATTCCTGCCCGGGTCAGAAAAAAGGGGTTGGAGTCGATATTGATAGCTATATCTGGTGCATATTTAGTAGCTATGCTACATTGCTGGACTTGCTTTTGTGAAGACAATTCCCTCTGGGTTTCTGAGGCAGATCTATCTTGCTTCCCTGTACTAGATTTGCAGTAGCCATATGCAGAAGGGATCGCCTGAGGAGGAACTAACGAGCCTCTAATAAATGTTCTTGGGTCATAGGCATCTTTCATAATACTTCCATTGTCGTATGGAACAACTGGCCCCACAACCTTTCCTGGTTTAGCTGTTCCAGTACATATAAGAAATTATTATTTGCATATAAAATAATATTTAAACCCATAATTAGTTAGCAAAAGGGACTGTGTGTACCCATTGGAATTCTTTGTGGCGCATGCAGGGTTGATATATTTACATGAGTTCCCTCAGAATCTCGGGAATTTTTGCTGTAAGTTTCCTCCGCCGCCTGCCGATCTCTCAAAGAAGCAATATTTTGTTCTCTGGGAGGAATTGTGTTTGAATGTATAATTGTAGACCTGTAAATAGAATAGAAGGAAATTTGTTGTAATCACTAGGCAATTTAAAGGAAACATAAGCCAAACACAATGCGCATGCCACTATCGTAGTAAGAGGTCAAGAATTATTTATATAGCAACAAACTAAAGACCTCTAAGAAGGAAAGAAAGGTACCAATTTATATTTCTGTCAAGAAGAAAGGAAATAAAAAGAAAGAAAAAATAAATCCATCTCTCTTCTTCTTCTTCTTCTTCTTCAAACCGAACAACACTCTTCCAAATCCTAAACCAAACCAAATTTCTAATTCATATTGGTTCAGTTTGATTTAATGGTTATCTGTACACGAACAACCTAAATCTATATCCTTCTTTTGCTTTGAATTACTCACTATTTATATTATGCTTTGCTAACAGTTCAGTATTACTGCAATTTTTGTCATCATTGCATTCGTTTTACTAGTAACTACACATCATTCAATGTTCACATGTGCCCATTCAGTATAATCTTCTTTACTTCATCCACACTCCTATGTTATCTAATTTATCCAACACCTTGTTGCTCCTGCATTCTCACCATTGTCCAATTCATCCATCTCAAATTAGAGTTTTAAATAACAGCATGTCACCAATGTTTCTTCCATTGACAAGATAAATGTAACAGCCAAATAACTTTCATCAAGTTCCACATCAGATTAACATAAATGATACCAATTTACTGGATCAATAAGGGTGATATGGCTGTCATTCTGTAAATCCAAATTCAAATCCACATCAGAAAGCCATTTCTTTGCTGCATAATGGGCACATGGGATGCAACGGACAATTTAAAGCCTAGACAAAGAGCAATGTTTTCTTCCTTTCAAGCATGGCCCACAATGTTATTGTGTCCACCAGTTTATGGAAAACTTGTAAAACCTGGTTTCATCCTTGGCTCTCAACAACATCAGATTGTAACCACTAAATACACCAGCTGTTAAAATCATCAACATCATCGTCTAATTTGACTTACACATAACATAAACAGCAAGAGACGAGTAAACATAACTTGTACCAAAAACTAATAGCAAAATAATAAAAGCAACAAGAATTAGTTGTAAGTAAACAAATAACATAGCCGCAAATGAAAATCCCATATATATTTACCTAGGAAGAGATACATGTTTTCTTTCAAGTGGAATTATCGGCCCACTTTTACTACCATTTTCCTCAAGATGTGCAAACTGCCTTCTAAATTGATCAACAGCACTGTGTGCATAAGACATAAAATTAGGGCAAAGTGGAAGCAAAGAGATAATTATATTAACTACATCTGTAAGATGAAAAATGTTAGAGAAACCATGAAATTTAGAACCTCAGCGTGCTTATCGCTAGAGGTGCGGAGAGAGAGAAGGAGAATGATATGGAACCTTGGATAAAGAAAGTTAGTCCTCTCTGTTCCATTTATGTAGTCCTTGAGCAATTGAGGATGGTATTCCAGTATCTCTCGAAAAATTAGCTCTCTTATGTCCTCCTTTGTAACTTTTCGCCTCTCAAACTCAAACTCCATCTTTGTTATTGGTTGACAGGATGGCTCCCTCTCAACTTTTGCCAGTCCCTTGAAGTAAGGATCTGCTAATGCCTGAGGAAGTACCGGGTCAAAATTTGATTTGTTAACCATTGTAAAGCAAAATATCCAGATGCCACACCCTAAACTGACCACATTTTTCATCAGATTTGTGTCAAGGGAAAAAAAAGAGAGAATAAGCAAACCTCTTTAGCAGTTGGCCTGTCTTTTGGATCAAAAGCAAGTAGCCTTTCCAACAGACGCAGTGCCAATGGATCAGCATTTGGAAATTTCTGAGCAAATGGCACAGGCTGCTTTTTCCTCATGGTAGTTAAATATTTCCTTGCCTTATCATTTCGAACCTGGAAAGAATGAAGTCGTTAATATGTTAAACATTTTAGGTCTATATATTTTAGAAACAAAATTAAGAAAATAATTTATCAGATAGTTTTGATGTCTTAATTATTTAAGGCATTTTTTAGCATTTGGCTTTGTTATTAGGGCTATGGTCTTTTTACATTACCTATACAAGTATTATTAGCAGTTCTTTCAATGTCAAGTTGAATTTGGATGATTAAAATTGAAATCAAAATTTAGAGCTTCATGCCTTTTCTCTGTGTTTTTTTATTGTCTTTTCATGGTCCTACATTAACTTGTATGTGTTTTATGTGCAAGAAACTTTCTGGGTTGGCTGTTTGTATGCATGTGACTATGCGAGTGTGTAAGCTCATTGTGGTACTGGTACAAGTGTGCGTAGGTATTCAGTTTATACACATGAATGTAAATTGAGCAATCATAAGCACACATTAAGGTCTATTTGTTTGGCCAAAAATAATGACTATGGAAAATATTTTGTGGAAAACATTTTCCAATTTATTTCCTATTGTTTGGTTGCAATAATGAAAATAGTATGAAATCATTTTCTAGCGTTCAGAATACACTGGAAAATATTAATTTTTCTTCAATTTATAAGCTTATGAAAAATCTTTAAACCTATTTGTACAAAAAAAATTCTTTGGACATATAAAAATTTCATATATTGCTATTCATCAATGAATATGAAAAATTACACAATAAATGGCAAATTGTGGTTGTCACTGCCATTGTTTACCAGTGACTATCAAAGATGAATAGCACTAATTGGTAGACTAATGAGTAAATTTTATGTAGTTTCCTAACAGGTTTTTTTTTCTCTTTCAATCAGTTAGTCAAGTCCGCAGATTGTTTTCCTCTTTTCAAAAGAGGAAGCAAATTCCTTAAAAATGTCCTAATTTCTCCTTTAGTAGAAAAACATTTTCCGTTGACTAATTTTCTTAAGTCCCTTCCAAAAAATGCAGAAACTGTTTTCTGGGTACATAATTTCCAAGAAACAAATGGAGCCTAAGTGTGAAATTCAAACTTGAGCAACATGACCAAATACTTGTACAAGAACTACTAAAAAATAATTTCACTTACCCGTGATATTGTATCTAATGATGGGGTACCAAGCAGATCCGTCATCAAATCCAATTGATGAACAACATTTTTACCGGGAAAGAGTGGTTTCCCTGTTAGTACTTCAGCAAAGATGCAACCTATACTCCATATATCAATTGCTGGTGTATACTGTATCCAGATGCCATCAGGTTAAAACAGCAAAAGTAAGTGGAAAGCAAAAATTGCAAGAGAACCAAAATCATTTTTTATAATTATCCTGGAAAAAAGAACACATTTTGGCACTTCTCCTATATAGGATGAAACAAAAAACTGTTGCAGAAAACTTATACATTTGTTTTCCTACCTTGCCATGCTAATTTTTTATCTGACACTGGATACACTAACATTTTGATGATATATTTTTCTATTTATGCTTTTCCATAAAAAGCGTCTTGGATGTGCAGGAGCATGTGGGGTATGAACTGCCACATAAGATAGGATTGGATAGGATGTCATATGGTGGACACCATCCCATCTCTCATGCAGGGTTTTACTGAAAACAGGAGATCTCCATAATGTTGAAGGAGAAACTAAAGATGGGGGGAGAAGAAAAGAATAACATAGAAATAGAAACAATCAATTGAATCACAATCGCAAGAGGCTGGCAGCATTTACCAAAGCAAGCAAAAACAACTACCTAAGACCAATAATATTGGTGACTATCATTGACAGAAGATGCCCACTAATTCAAAGTGCCACTCCACCCTTTTTCTATTACATATCTGCAAATTATACTCCAAATCTGGGGAATCTAAGGTTCCATTTGTTTCACAGAAATTTGACAATGAAACATATTTTCGAGGAAAAAATTTAAGAAAATAAATTTCTTCTGTTTGGTTGCAAATTGAAAGTTGCAACATGGACAATTATCTGGATTAGGGATGAGTGACATGAGACTTCAATCTCATCCCCAGATCAAAGCCCATGATATGTGAATAACCAAGGCCATAAAGTGAAACTCTAGCTGCTGATGTAAAATCCAAAATAAAATCATAGATGAGGAACCAACTTTAGAACATAGGCAGCGTTCACTATACTATACTCAACTCAACTCAACTAAGCCTTTATCCAAAAATTTGGGGTCGGCTATATGGATTCTCTTTCTCCACCCTAAACGATTTTGGGTTAAATCCTCGGAAATGTGTAATGCTTCTAGGTCATATTGTACTACTCTCCTCCAAGTCAGTTTAGGTCTACCCCTTCTTTTCTTTCTATCCTCCAATCTAATGTGCTCTACTTGTCTAACTGGAACCTTCGTATGTTTACGCTTCACATGACCAAACCACCTCAATCTCCTTTCTCTCAACTTATCCTCAATTGGCACCACTCCTGCCTTTTCTCTAATACTCTCATTACGGACTTTATTTAGTTTAGAATGGTCACAAATTTGGTGATGATTTTCCTCCACAAAAGAAGGGGAAAATGGACTTTTATGCTCACATGACAGAGCAGCAAACATACCGAACATGGTATTTCAAAACTTGTCATTGCCAAGCAGAAAAAAATTACTGAACCAATCACATTCCGATGTCTATATCAAAATAACGTTAACTCACAAAAACACAGCAAATTTATAACTTAATATTCAGCACTCTGAGTGTTAAGCCAATATTTTATTGTGTTTAAAACATATAACTTAAGCTCCTCCAATAGGGAATTTAACCACTGGACAATTATGCATTAAATATGCTAACGCCCGCTTCTTTCTTCACCAAAAGCCTCATTTCATAGAAGAGGAAGTAAAATAATTAGAACCGACCTATATAACTACCCTCTTAAACTTCATATCCAGGACCCTAGTCCTATATAAATGCAAGAAAATATTTTATTACTCTAAAAACAAATATACAGATACAAAAAAACAAGTGTATTATAGTCATTAGATCTATGAAATCATAGACTTGGATACTGAATAAATTTTAAATTTGTCAAACCATATGTTCCTGAACAAACCTTGGAAAAAAATGATCCACAGAGTTCAGGAGCTCTATACCATCGTGTTGCAACATAGTCCTGTAATAAACCATACAATTTCAAACAATCAGCTCCTCCATTCCTAGATATATAAAGATAAATATGCCCAATCTGGGTCTATGCCTGAAGTATAGCAATTATAATAGCTCTAATATGATAGATGGCATACCGTCCAAAATACTGTTGTAGGGGTATCACTGAAAGCAACTCGTGCCAGCCCAAAATCACAAATTTTAAGTTTACAGTTTGCATTTGCTAATATATTCTTTGGCTTTAAATCTCGATGATAGACATTTGCTGCAGGCAATAAGTTAGAATTAGACTTGTGCGATCCAACAGCTGAATAAGAAAAGGAATTAAGAGAGGAAAGGAGTGAAAAAGACAAATAAAGATAATAACAAATACAATCTAAAATTTCAGGAAAATCACATTACGACAAAGAGAGAAGTTCCAAATAATATTACATTAAGATTGAAAGGGTTGACTTATGCAGGTAGTGAATTTGTTGCCAATATAAAAAGGTTCAGGACAAGACAAGGCATCATTTGGAAATCTTCGACATCTATATATGTCATCCATTGGCTGATTGGAAATCAGTCACCCAAATTTGCTTTTGACAAATATTAAGTAAAAATATGTATTAAAGTAATAAAGCAATAAGATAACTGTAATACCTGTGTGGATATACTTTAATGCACGAAGAAGCTGGTAAAGAAAAAACTGATGGTGCTCTCGCGTCAAGTCATCATTGGCTTTAATGACTTGATGTAGATCCGACTCCATTAGCTCAAAAACAACATAAATATCTTTGAAATCCCTTCTTGAAGGTGGAAGCATAATATGCTTAATTTCCACAATATCAGGATGTCTTAGGAGTCTAAGCAGCTTTATTTCACGAAGAATACGAGCAGCATCTGAAATGTGTTCAAAGATATCATGTATTTTCTTTATTGCCACTTTTTCACCAGTGTGGGTGACAATTGCTGAGCAAACAACGCCATAACTGCCTTTGCCAATTACTTCCTGAATTTTATACCTATTGGCATCACCATATTCAGAGAAGAAGTCCATCTCTGTTGAATTCTGAAGCATAGAATTCCAAGTCAGATGAAAACACAAACAAATACCATGATAAATACACTGCAAGAAGCTCCTACCATACCCTACATATACAAATATATATACATGCATTTTATGTCCCAAGTGAGTGTGTGTGCTTTTTAAGTTTGTATGGTATGAAACTAAATGCAGAGCAGTGGAAATTTATATTTTGCATAAGATTCTCTTCACGTTCCTTGCCATTATATTCTTTTATCATATCCAACTGAACGTTGTCTGTGTTACCAATGAATGTCAAATCAAGAGTTATTAGATTCTTGTCCAAAAATGTGTCCAATGTTATTTAATACTTAAAGGACTTGAAGAATGCCCCTCTAACAAAGCAATGGAAAACCTTTAGTGGTATCTTTTGTAATTAATGAAAACTATACTCATGCTATCCGTATCAAAAACTTCACTGACATAAATAAAAGTTTCTTCATTTTTTAGTTAAAATGGCCAGGGTATGAAATACATGGAAAAAGGAAGAACAAAGGGCATTCTAATAAGAATAGTCAAAATGGAAATTTATTTTAACAGTACTTAATGGCAACTGTAACAAGATCAAAAGTTTTCTCCACTGCAATAATTTCAATTCATTTTCCAAATAGCTCTACTCTACAGTATCTAAAAGTCATCATACTTTTACCTTGTATACAATTGTAATAGCAGGAAATAACAATTGGAATTCATCGAATGCAAATAAAGTGAATGAAACCATTAAAATATGCATAGGCTAAAATATAAGGCACAAACACAAATATTTCACATCTACTAAGATAATAAAATAAGAAGTGAATTTAACTAGAAACTGAGTTTTTGAGAGCTAAGTATCCTGAACTAGAACCTAACAAATTCCATTTTCACATATCAGACATACTCTGAATCATGAAGGATCATTGAAAACGAAATCTAAAAAAAAAAAAAAAAAAGAGTAGCTTGCTCAAACCACAATCCAACCAAACCTGCAGCTTCAAATGTAGGCAATACACAAATATTAATAAACTGGAAAATAGTCAAATTCTTTTGCTCCAAGTTGTAGAAAATCATAAACTGACGAATAAAACTCTAAAAATCAAGTTTTTTTTTAAAAAAAAAAGAATGAAGATGAATTGATGCAGGAAACACGAATATTTAATAGGGAAAAAAGTTTTTGATAACTGGTAAGAAAATCCACTCATTAGGCAGTATGTAATCCACCTGAAAATAAGGAAGGAGAATAAAGGAAAAAAAAAAAAAAAAAGGAAAAACGCATTGTAATGAAATCATAGAAGAGGATTTGCATTTATGTCAATGGGTTGCACTCCAGAAATAGAAAGAAACCCACTACTCAAAAATAAATTCAGATTCGATGATGCTACATTATCCGTATTGGCAATGCAAAACATAAAAAATAAAAATAAAAAAAAGAAAAATTAAAAAAAAAAGAAATTAAAAGCAGCATACATGTAACACACACACACACACACACACACACACAAAGCCTCTCCCGCAAAGAAAATACCAAAAGAACATACATGCTGTTATCACAATTTTCATAACAAAACCTACCAGAAAAATCCCACCTACCTACCAGACAGATTTTTTTTTCTCTAGCATTAGGATTAAATAGTTGAATAGGATAACTATCGTAAATGCAAAACTTTGCCAGTTTATATGAGATGGAGACTTGAAAATAATTTTCTTTGAGATATAGAAGATTTAGCTAATTAACATTCAAGAAGAGTGATCTCCTTCTTACACAATTGCATTAAATAGTAATCAGCTCCCAATTAGATACATAAAATTAATAAGATTTTTCCTTCATATAAACAAGAAAGGAAAAAGAAGGGGAAAAAAAAAAGACACATCATAGTTTCTCAGGAATGAAAAGGCTTAGTAATGAAGTTAACACAAGAATAATCCATCACCTTCTTCCAGTGATCTTGCTGCATTATTGTTTTCTCTCTCTTATAAAACTGCCAAACTTAAAACTGTTTGTCCAAACGACAATCTGCTTTGGCCAGTTGAGATAAAAAAACCAGGAAACAAGAAGAAAAAAGAAGGAAAAATAAACCTCAACAATAAGAAGAAGAAAGGATCAGCCACATTTGCCCCATCTACCCCTGCTCCTTATGAACAACCCACAATTCCACCTTATTACCCTCCTCGAATCCTTCACCAGCGCACATAAAATCCACAACACCACCAATTCCGTCATACGCACCTCCACCTCCTCCGCCTCTTTCCACAATCCCACCACTAAAGCTAGCATAAAGCAGCGAGCGCCTCTCGACAATCCAGTAACGGGAACAATAACAATAATTCTAGCATTTCCTTGACCTTTCGGCCTTCCCTTGCGTACAGATCCAAATAAATTAAGAAACCCTAGACCAGAGTTGTTATGGCCTTTTTTTAATCTTCAAGGAAGCTGCAGTGTATGGCTTAGAGTGCAGAAGCTGCAAGATCTCAACACCGACAAGAGAGAGAGAGAGAGAGAGAGAGAGAGAGAGAGAGAGAGAAGAAGGGGAGAGCCAGAGAAGCGTTTGGCGTGAATCTAGAGCGATATAAACAAGCTGAGAACAAGGGGCATTTAGCGGCCGTAGAAATCTACGGATAAGGGTATTTTAATACGGAAGTGGCAGTATTCTGTAATTATTATGGAATTCCAGGGGTGTTTTATGTTGGGGATTCGGTCGATAGAGAAAGTGGAATGAAAAGAATAATACAGGTGTTGGTCCCATTTGCTAACGAGCGTTCAACACGTGGCAAGAATCTGGAGGTTGCAGAAAGGAAATGTGGGTCCGTGTGTTTTATAAAGGAACGTCACACGTTCGATTAATCGGTGATCCTGGCTTCTGGTGCTGCTGATGACGTAGCGCGTGCTAGATTTCCGCGTGGCTTCTCCCTAATTTTCGGCAATTTTTCCTAATTTTATATAATGCTATTGGATTTTTTTTTTTTTGTAAAAAAATCATGAAACTAAATAAATTTTAAGATGCTATAATTTATTTATATTTTGTTACTTAAAATAATTAAAGTATGCAATGAATGTTATGTATTTATTTTTTAATTTATAAGAAAGTAAATTTTTTTTCAAAAGAAATATTTTTGTTTAATTTTAAAAAAAATTATATTGAAAAAGCTCTGACAATAACACGACTCTAAAAATAATCGAAGCCAATGGATAATCAAAATGCTGGATTCATAAAAAAAAAACAAATTTTAACTATTATCACCATTTGAGATGAATTAAACAAAACAAATATGCCAAATTGAGTTTGGGTAGGAGTGATTTGGTAGGAAAAATAAATATAGAAAACTAAATTAAGTAAGAAAATAGAAAGCATTGCTATTTGATATTCATATACAGTCATATATAATAATAGATTAAAAAAGAGTGGGTAGACGAAAACCAGCCTCTCACCAAACACTTAATCCAATTTGGACGTTTTATCCAACTTTAATTGACTTTTAGGGTTTAAACATTTAGCATTTGAATGTTACATCTTTATCAATGTAGTCATATTAATGAGCATCAATGATATTTTTTTATTTTTTAAAATTGCAAAATTATTACCACAATAATGAGAACGAGAGACAATGTAATTAATAGTATTATTTATTCTAATTCTTTCTTTTGTTTGTTATTGCTTAGGTATTATTCTCCTCTGTTGGAATAGAAGTTGGAACATATATGTATGCTCTTCATATTATAAGATGTATTTTAACATCGTTTTACCATTTCGGGTCAAGGTCTCGCAGGCATGCTGGAGTACTTAATACTCTGAGCCTTCCTATAACATACTACTGAACTTCACACAATTACAAAAATTAAACAATACTGTCTTTTCGCATTGTGAGATCAGCCGTCTCAATTATTTGCCACGGAATTGAAGAAACGTGAACTGTCAAATAGGTAAAGAAAATAGATCTTCTCCTTCCTTCTTATAATAATAATAATAATAATAGTTGTAATTACAGATTTGTCATTGTCAATCTCAGTGCACATACGTATATGTGTAAGAATGTATGAGCTGGATAGAGCAGGCTTGATACCATACGTAGCCAATAGGGAAAGAGCACAGAGGCGCACGATAATCCTTGAACTACTTGGCAAGCACTTCCTCCTCCGTTCTCTCTCCCACGTGGCCACGTCAGTGTCTGCTTTGAATTCTGTTTATGACCGTCGATTCGTCGAGCTATGGGAGACACTTCAAGTGGGCCCCATTCCCACTGCCGTTTGTTCACAATCACGCTGTCATCCAGCCACACCATTGGTTCTCTTTATGCGTCCCCATCAGGTTTTCAGCGGTCCGATTTGAAAATCCACAAAGATAGCTAGTTAAAAATTTATAATTTAATTAATAAATAAACTTTCACAGGTTGTACCAGGGTCGTAATTTCGAATTGAATCTCAATCATGTTTTGAGTTTGAATCTCAATAACAAGTCAATTCTCTTTTTTTCTTGAAAAATCACCACCCAACATTTAGTGGCAATAAAATCATGAAAGTGGTTTTGAAAATAGAGTTCCTCCATCCCACCATATAAAACTCCTTACCTCACTCATATTTGCAGAGCATTTGCAATAGATCCAGCAAGAGTCAAAACTTCAAATGGAGGTTTATTTGCTATGGCTTTGACAGTAAGAGGGCACGAAATTGTGATCCAAAAGTAGGCAAATGCATTCCCTGAGCCTTTTGAAAATCAGATAGTTAAACATTAAGAATATCATGCGGAAAAAATAAACAAATATATAAACCAAAATGATATGGAAGTGTAAGAACGATAAATGCCGGCCTTACCATCACTTTTATGAAGTAAATTACTCCCAGGAGCGCTTAGGAAACACACCATGGGTAACATATGCACTCACTTTTGCTGCACTGTAAGCGGTCAATACTTTCTACTCAACTCAACTCAGTTTTTATCTCAAAAATTTGTGATCGGCTATATGGATTCTCTTTCTCCACTCTAAACGATTTTATGTTAAATCCTCAAAAATGTGTAATGCTTCTAAATCATGTTGTACTACTCTTATCTAAGTCAGTTTAGATCTACCCTTACTTTTCTTTCTATCCTCTAACCTAATGTGCTCTACTTGTCTAACTAGAGCCTCTATATGTCTACGCTTCACATGACCAAACCGCCTCAATCTCCTTTCTCTCAACTTATACTCAATTGACACCACTCCTACCTTTTCTCTAATACTCTCATTACGGACTTTATCTAGTCTAGTATGATCACTCATCCATCTTAACATTCTCATCTTCGCAACTCTTATATTAGACACATACGACTCCTTTAGTGCCCAACACTCACTACCATATAACATGGCCAATCGTATGGCTGTACAGTAAAATTTTCCTTTCAACTTATTGGGAATTTTGTGATCACATAAAACTCCCGTAGCACGTCTCCACTTCAACCATCCGGCTTTAATCCTATGACTAACATCCTTCTCACATCCCCCATCTACTTGAAGGATTGAGCCGGGATATTTAAAGTGATTACGTTGGGGTAGTATTACTCTATCCAAACTAACTCCTTCCCTATCACTAGTTCGGCCTTCACAAAACTTGCAATGCATGTATTCTGTCTTCGTTTTACTTAACTTAAAGCCCTTTGACTCTAGAGTGCTTCTGAAAAGCTCTAGCTTTCTATTGACTCCTTCCCGTGTCTCATCCATCAGAACTATATCATCCACAAACATCAAGCACAAAGGGATACTTTCTTGTATATGTTTCGTCAATTTATCTAAAACTAATGTAAAAAGGTAAGGGCTTACAGCTGAACCTTGGTGTAATCCAACTGAGATAAGAAAATCTCATGTCCCCTCCCACTGTGCGTACAATAGTAGTTGCTCTTTCATACATATCCTTCAACACTTGTATGTACCTAATAGATACCCTCTTTTGTTCTAACACTCTTCATAAGATATCTCTTGAAACACTATCATAAGCCTTCTCCAAATCGATAAAAATCATGTGTAGATCTTTCTTCACATCTCTATATTTCTCCATCAAGCTTCTAATGAGAAAGATAGCTTCCATAGTTGAACGACCGGGCATAAAGCCAAATTGATTGAGAGAGATAGAAGTGTCCTGACGTAGTCTATGTTCTACAACTCTCTCTCAACACTTCATAGTATGGCTAATGAGTTTAATTCTCCTATAATTTGAGCAACTCTGTATATTTCCCTTATTTTTAAAAGTAGGTACTAAAATACTCCTCCATTCATCAAGCATTTTCTTTGAGTTTAGAATCTTATTAAACAATTTAGTTAACAATGTCATTCCCACATCTCCTAAACACTTCCACACTTCAATTGGTATTCCACCAGGTCCACAGGCTTTACCTACTTTCATTCTCTTAAGTGTTTCCTTTACTTCTAAAGATCTAATACTTCTAATATAATTCACATTCTTTTCTATTGCTATGTAGTCTATATTCCCGCTATTACCACTTTAACTATTATTAAAGAGATCATCAAAATAATTTATCCATCTTTCTTTAATGTCCTCATTTTTCACCAATACTTTTCCTTCTTTATCCCAAGCAGGCAATACTTTCTGGAAAAAAAAAAACTCACGAGGACAAACAGTTAGGCCTAATTTGTTGGGGTACACTATATCCATGGTCATGATATCTATCTGAACACAAACTGATATGAAAAGATAGGGTGATTCCCAAATAAAACTCAGGCAAACCTTAAACTAATGCCAGTTGTTATAACTCTGGCTAATATTCTCTATGATAGTGATAATTTAAGACGCAAAAAATGCTGCTATAAAAGAAAGGCTCCTTCAAATGTCAGGCAGTATAAACCGGATGAATATTCAGTGCTAGCTAACTTGGTGCTGTCCCACTAGACAAGCAACTGGTCAAGTCACTCGGGGGCAACTTCCATCATGTGACATGACCAATTGACCATTAAAAAAAATTTGAAATACATACAAAGTTACAAACATACATAGGATATATATAAATAAATAATATTGCAAACAGAACACATATTGGTTAGAATAGGGAATTTTCGTTAAAAAAGCAGGAGTTAACAACAACCAGTTGAGATAGAATTTTTCCTGCGTAATTGGAAATTCAACAACTTTTCTTTCTCATCCCTTAGAAAACTGTTTCAGTTTTCGTCCATGCTATTTGTACGACAGGCTGCACATTTTGATAATCTAAGTTACCTTGAGGACTTGCAGCCCAAAACATTTTCCAACTCTGGAGATTAGAAAATACATTCCTAAATGTGACTGGTAGCCAAGAATAAGCAATTTTCCTTTATTCAAAAGAATGCAAACACAAGAAAGGCATAGAAGAAATTCTCTGCTACAATTACATTTAGTAACCTCTCTAAAAAAGAAAAATTTTGGGATATGATGTGTTTTAACAGATGATGAGTATCTGAAACTCAATAAGGGTTCCTCCAGATTGGACCAAATCATCAACAATGGCCACATGACAATCAGCAAGATTTCCCTTCTTTAGTCGAACTATTCTCTTATCACCTTTGCGAACCTTTGTGCACAATGCACACCACCTAAAACTCAACAACATGAATTAGTGAGACCATGCAACAATTGGGGTATAAAAATACTTAGTCTACATAAGCAAAGTACTGAACCAACCATGGGAATTGTGCTCCATCATCTGGAAATGCAACAACTATCTGAAAGATAATGCTATTAAATAGGAGAAATACATGATACAGCAACTGAGCTATTCCTATTGGGCTAAGAAATTCTTAAGGAAATAGAAGAGTTATATTCACAACAAAAGAAACCCAACAAAAGCCGCTTATCAACAAGCAACATTGTTATGCAATTGGCAGAAACAAGCAACATTGTTATGCAACAAACCCTATCAGAGTCAGGAAGCTGGTGAAGACGTTACTTTAGCAGAGGAATTCCAGTCTCGAACAAAGGCAAAACCTGGTCCGCAAAATAAAATCTTTCATGCACACATATATATATAGGTGGAAAAAAAAGGAATAGAAGAAGAAGAAGAAGAAAAGAGAGAGACGAGACTTGTCACTTGACAACAAATATCAACAGTAACTTCAAACACTAAGAATATGTTCTAAGGCTTACAAAAGAAGATGACACGAGAACAATTTGGGCATGCTCTTAAGGGCTAAATATGTGGTCAGGGGTTATATGTTGACATAAGGCAAAAAGCAAACCCAGTAAAGAATATATTAAAGGGTAAATAACAAAAGCCCCAACATTTAGCAAAATTCACACTGGTACCCTCAGTTTTTGATAAATGAATTAAATAGTCATTGAATTTTGAAGAAATACAGACTTCATTCATTCCAATTAACATTCTAAACCATCACCTTTTAAGCAAAATAACTTTCTAGTCCCTCTACCATTTAGATGAAATAATGTTTTAGCCCCTCATCTTTTGACTTTCTAGGAACAAAGTAGTTTGAATTGAAAAATCATGGATTAATTAAAATGTTACTCAAAGTACTATCTTAGGTCTAAAGTGCATGATATTTTAATAGAAGAACTGAAGTGCTATGAAATTAACAAATTGAGAACCATTCAATCCACTTTTGAAAAAGTAAGGATTTGAATGAATTTTGCCAAAGTTAGGAAGGTCTTAGTTCCATAAATTAAAATCACCTAAGGCATGCAGTGAAAACTTAAAATCTAGTACAGTGTAAATTGATCCAACATAATAATAGCAATTTATAACTAAAATGACCAAAGAACTTACCTTCTTAAGATATTTTCAAAGAACTTCCTATGTATGAAATTCTATGAGATGATGAACTGCAATGTTTTTCATGACATGTCCAACCCTCACTTCCTAAGTAATAATCCAATAATATTTTCACCATTTTTTTATTAAAAATCCTCTCAACAATGGTGATCATAGTGCCTTTCAGGTTCAAGATGCCAAAGAACTTGCTGTAATAGAAAGAAATTAAAAACTAGCCAAAGAACTTGCTATAATAAAAAGATGCCAAAGAGAAAGGAATTCCAACCACACTGTTCACTGAAACCAGAAAGATTTAATAGAATATGAAGATCTGCTATAATACATTTCAAAAACTAGCCTAACAAGAAAATTTTCAGCATTGGTGTTCTGGTACATAAGCTAAAATTATAACATATTTACACATAGACAATAGGCTACTACCATACCAATGCAATAGAAGTAGATAATTTTAGCATTTCACATAAAAGGAATTCCAACCAAACTGTCCACTGAGACCAAAAAGATTGAATAGAATATGGAAACTCGCTATAATAAATTCTAAAAACTTGCCTAACAGGTAACTTCTCAGCTTTGGTGTTTTGGTATATATAAAAACTCACTTAGACATGATTTGCTAAAAAGATAATGTAACAGCGATTAAAAATATTTGAGTGTAGAGCACTACAATAAAGGAAAAAGTAGAATACCAGTTTCCCAGTTATATTATAATAGTAACAATAATAAAAGATAATGGCAAAAAACCAGTAGAGCATTAATGTCATAAATGACTAGACTAGTGGTGCCACCCCTTGATATGGGAATATTCGATAATATCCTCACCATTGTAAATGCAGTTGCAACATTCCCTTCTTCTTCCATTTGCTCAAAGGAGCCAGTTGGAAAGAATGGTAAAACTAACGTGAAGGAAGCAACAAACAGTCGTGGAAACGCATATATGACTCCTGGAGAACTGAATGACACAAGAAAGGCAACACGTTCACCTCGCATTTCTTGTGCATTGTTTATATAAAGGTTTGGAAATCCACATCAAAATTCCTGAAAAAATAGTAGAAACTCATCACTACTCCATACCAAATAAACTCAAGCTGATACAAGGTAAATGTGCAATCTACCTTACACCACAAGCTGAAGGCCATATGCTGTCTTAAGTTCTGAACTATAAATATTTATGCATATAATATGCAACTGCAGAACTTATAAAAGATAATTTTTCATATGAAGAGGCAAGCAGAGAACAGATGCAGGAGCCTGTTTTTTTTTTAAGCCAGAAAGAGTTACTTCATCAGAAGATCACCAAATCTGCCATTACTAAATATTTAGTTTTCACAATTAATCTTTCGTACCTAATTTCCAACCCACCTCTGGTCAAGCGTATGTATTCATTCTTTGGTTTGAATTTAAAATTTTACAGCAGACCAAATTTTCATGGAAACTTCTAGAAAACAACATTAGAGAAGCTAAACAAGAGATAGTTGTTGCAGGGAGATGAGCGCATAAAATGTTTGCAAAGTGCCGCAATTCTCAATCAAAAGCAACTAAACTCAATTAAGCTCTAATCCAATCTACATAGGGACTTGGGGTAGCTTATTTGAATCCTTCTATATCACATAGATGCGGCAAAGTGTAATATTGAACATCACCCACAGTGGCCCTCTTTTATCTGGGTTTGGACTGTTTATGTACGTTCACAGGTGGTGTTTCTCACTCACGAAAGACACTCTGTTTTACTTCCCCTAGGGGATATGTGTTTCTATGCAAGATCTCAGAGAAGATGCAGCTTAACCTTTAAGTAGAAAACCAAAACTCAATTCCTAGAAAATGGCAGTTGACTTCCTTAAATTTTTGCATTCATGGTAAACCTCAAATAATATATAGGAAACAGAAAAGTTGCAAGGAGATTCAATTAAAATGGAAAGAGACATTCTTGATTCTTCATTCAAAAGCATCCAGGAAGTACTCTTTCTAGCATCAAGTAGTAGTGTAGGCTGAAATAATCATTCAATATTCTATTGAAAAGAGAATTCCTTTACACCATAAAAATCTGAGATCAAATCTCTAATCCATCTAAATGTATGCTAAGAAGAAACAAGAAAAAAGTACAAGGGCGTTCATTTATTTTCATGGTTTAGGGAAATAGACTATGGCAGCAGAACAGAAATAAAAAAAAAGAACAAAGTACCACGACAAAACAATTAAGTTACAAAAAAGAAAAAAAAAAGCACACAGACCTCCCGTTGATGGATTGGAGAGTAATGAGGTCAGAGTGAGCAGCGACTTTACGGGCAAGGTATTCACAGTCTGCGCAGTAAAAGAGATGCACTGGCTTCTTCTGATGATGAGGTTGAGTTTTTTCCTTCTTCTCCATTTCCTAGTCTCTCTTTCTGAGTCCTAGCAACACTGTGGATTTCAATAGAAAAAACGAACTGAACTGAACTGGAACAACAGAACCAATTTGGACCGAGAGAGTGCACATGAAATTAGTGAATAATATGCAAGTGCTGCAGTAATGAACCCCAATAACAAATGCTTACTCTGGGCAGCTTAATCCGAGTAGCTTCATAAAAAAAAATAAAAAATAAAAAACAAAACAGAAAAAAGAAACATTTGTGCCTATACCCAACACCAACTCCAGAAAACCGAGATAAGCCACTAGAAAACTATAACCTAAAAAACCAATTCAGGACAAGTATGCAAATGGCAACATTTGTGCCTATACACCAACACCAACTCTATTCATTGGCCGAGAAAACAAAGAAAATCAATTTAAAAAATGGAATTTCACATTTATCTCTGTTCTTACTTCTTAGAATGGAAAGAAATCCTAGAATTATAGAATTTTTAGGGAAAAAAAAAACAAGAAGAAAAACCTTGGCAACTGCGGAAAAGCCGGAAGAAGAGGCTTGGAGAGTAAATGTTAAACCGTCGGAGAGGGCAGAGGAGAGGCCGCCACAGCTGCAGAGAGAGGCTGCGAAAGGCCGTTGGAGAGGCGAGAGATGGTCGAGAAGCAGAGGGACATGAGAAGGAAGCGTGAAGACTGTCTGGACTATGAACACCGAACTGGGTCGACGTGCGCGGCAATAAAACCAAGATTATCTTCCAGATGGATCCTATCTATGGAATACAATTACAAAAGCGAGTTTTTTTTTTTAATAAATAAAGAGGATGGAAATTTAAAACGTTGTGAATTTTTTTTATTTTTTAAAATAATTATTTTGTAAAAAATATTATATTAATGTAAAAATAATAGCACACACATATATCAATTTAATATGTTATATTAAATATAAAAAAATAACGTGCGGTTTTACGCTTTTAATATTTAAGATTTGTAATTTTTTTGGCTGTAATTTGAGATTTATAATTTTGTGTTGTGAGTATTTAAGTGGTTATATTTTTAATATCATTTAAAAAATTAATGAGAGATATATAAAATTATTTTTTATATTTTTTAATTAATTTTGATTAAAATTTAAATTTAAAACCTTTCAATTTTTAATATAATTGTAATAGCATTGATTGAATTAAAATTCAATGATTATTAATAATCTTCATATAATTAAAATAAAAAAAAATAATTAAAATAAAAACGAACATACAAGAACTAAGAATTGCCTAAACATATTATTTTGTATTCAGTTTGACTCGTTTAAAAAATGAGTTGAGTTTAAATTTAATTTTTAAACTCGTTTAATAAATAAATCGAGTTTGAGCAATGCCATATTCGACACGTTAATACTTGTAAACAAATTTAATTATAAAAATATTTATATTAGTTATTTTATTTTATTATATTATAAGTATTTATTATTTTATTTATTAATATTTGAAAAATAATATATTGTTTAAAATTATGATGTAATTAATATAAAATATATTTTATTAAATATAATTATTTGCAATTTATATTTAATTTTTTATAAAAATTAATTTATTTTTTATATGATAACTAATCCAAATTATGTAGTTGAAACTTTACAATCCTAATCTAAAATTTAATCTATAAGTAAGTCAAATCATTTTGCAATTTGCTCAAAACTTAGTTCAATAAAAAGCCAATTTGGCTTGACTTAACTCATATAAAGCCTTTTTTTTAAACGAGCTAAAGTTGAGCATAAGCTCTGTAACACCCCTATTTGCATAACCTGATAAATTTTACTGTTCCGATGCTCGGTGTCGGTCTGGACAATTAAGAGAATTAGAACCACATCTAAGACACCTAGATAAGCTCTGAATACAAATAATTAGTAATTGCCAAATAGTTAAATATAAATAAGAAAAATAGAATATAAAAGGTTAAATGAGTTGGGAGTCACAGCGATAGGTGACCTTCCCGGAAAGTGACTGCAAAGGCCATCGTAACCCTAATTCTGAACCGGAAGATATGACGCCGCGGTCCTTAGGACTATTGCGAACACAGTGGAAAAGAGAAAATCACAGAAATAATTGTTAAGCAGATCAAATAATTAGGTTAGGGATCCAAAAGAAATATTGAATAACTAACAAACCAAATCAGACCGGTGAGGGGCAAAATGGTAAATTCACCCCTAGAGCTTACTCCTGACCTAATTGTCTAATAAAATCGGAAAAATGAAAATTTCGGAATCGATAATTAATGTCACGACCCAACCTATGGGCCGGACCGGCACTAGGACCTGGGCCAGCCTAAAGCCCCCGAGGCCCGTAGTAAGCCTTAACTATTCATTTGCCCAACTCTAAGGCCCATTTGGGCCCAATTTCAAGAAAACAAACGGACAGAGTCCGGCCATAAAATGGACTTACCAACGGGGAGTTTTCGACTCACCCGACCTGTAAACACAATATATAGTCATTTGGGGAGCTCAGCTCACCCTCCACATACTCATCAACATAAAATAAATGGGAGCTCAGCTCCCTCATCCAATCCATCAAACATGCATAGCATATTTAGTTTACAGGTCCAACATGATAATAATATTACAGACCAAATTCAAATAATTACTGCTAACACATGCGGAAATTCTAAGAGTAATTAAAATTACACAAATATTGATAAACAACCTGCGAGGTAGAAAAGCAGGTTAACCCAGAACAAAATATCCTCCTGTGGCTCAGAAAATTTTTGAACATGAGTTAGCGTTAGACTCAGAGAGTAAAATATCAATTTTAACCATAATCTCTATAACTATCTAAAACTCATGCAACCTGTGGAATGAAATGCAACATCAGCAATAAATTCACATCATAGCATCAAAAAGGTAATTTGGAGCACTCACACACCCTGTAGCATCAATCATAATATATTGGGAGCTGATCCCCTATACAGCTCTCTTAAATCCAAACTGGAGCCCCAGAAGAACTCAAGACGGACTTTCTCTTAATAAACAAAATCGAGGGTCCCAAATAAGAACTCAAGCCGTGACTACCCTCAAGGAACGGTCCCGCCAAGAACTCAAGCCGTGACTACCCCGTCCTATCCATAGTCCACACCACATCACACGCACGCCAACGCACGCACACTGCTCCAAATTACCACAACAACACTCATGGCACATTAACAGTTATGAATGCAACATAATTCGTGCCTAGAGTTTAACTACATAAATATATGCATATAAGTGATGCATGGGCATGCTGAACATATAATAATATCGAAATTACAATTAAAATTAATATTTTACTCACAGTACACCGATGACTATTGTGGCTGCTGGACGCAGAAAAATAGCTGATCTCGATCACCTAATAATTAAATTATAAATTTATTAGTACTAAGTTAGAATAAAACTCTAAAGAGGCAATAGACAGCCTAATTCATGCCGGAAATCCGGCAGAGTTTCCCCTATACCTGGAACCTACCCAACCTGCAAAAAGGCTCAAATAACACTTCTAAATTCTCAATTTCCACAATCACATCTCATCAATATCACATGGCCCCTCCTGGGCCCTCCAAATCGGACAATACTCAAAATCTTAAAAATTACGTTTTAGTCCCTATAATTGACATTTTTCAAAAATCCACTCAAACAAGCTCTAAAAATTCTAAAATTTTGCCCCGCGGTCCTTAATAATATTATAAGGCTATTGCAAAATGAATTGTAATTTTCTAATTACCCATGAATATTTTATTCAAGAATTTTACTCGATTCCATAAGTTTCCAACAGCTAACATATTCCTAATTCAACCCAATTAAATATTAACATATTTAAACCTCCATCCTCAAGCTCCAACCAATTATATAAAATTTAATTATCTTAATTTCAATTAATCTTATATGCCCACATGCTAAAAATATAACTAAAATCCATCCATATTTCTCAAAAAATGTTTTACGATCACCCAAAAATTCAACTAACACCATAGAATATCTCCAAATAATTTTACTTTCATCATATATTTTTCTTAGAATTTTTCTCCAATTTTTCCTGTTTAAGAAACATTGTATTTATGCTCCACAGACAGAGAAATAATAAGAATTGTCTTATCCGAAGTTTATCTGTGTCTCAAAAATTCCAAAAATTTATGAGGAAGCCTCTGGAAGTTGAACCATCTCCATAGCTCACCGGAGCCATCACGCACCACCACCGCACGCCGCCGGTCACCGGCGACATTTGCCGGATCTGATCATACCACCATGTTCCTCTCCTCTTCCTCAGTCCATATGTGGTCTCGGATCGTCGTAGATCTGACGAAAAAGCTTGAAAAACCCGAAACTTCTCTCCTCCATATCTCACTCATCCGACCTCCATTTGCTTCAAAATTGGTGTCAAAAGAAAGCTCTCGGAATAAGCTTTCCAACGCCACCGGAATCGCCTCGATCAGACGTCGGACGAAGCCGGAATCGCGCCGGAAAGCCGCCCATCGCGGCGCGTTTTCTCTCTCCTCTTCCTCTCTTGCCGCCGTTTCTGGTGGTCCTGGATGTCGCCGGAGGGTCGCCGGCCGGTGGGGAGCTGCTTGGGACGTCGCCGGTCGGTCACCGGAGAAAGGAAGAAGAAGAAGGAAGGGAAGGAGAGGGAAAGAAGAGAAATGGGGGGGGGGGGGGGTTTCCTCCTCCCGTTTTTGAAATTATTATTATTATTTTTTTTTTTTAAATAAAAAGGCTGCTGTGACAGTGGGAAACCCACTGTCACATGCCAGTCCCAATCTTCAAAATATATATATATATATATATATATATATATATATATATATATATATATATATATATATATTTTTTTTTTTTTTTAATTTTCTGGGTTGTTACATTCTTCCCCCCTATTCGAAAATTCGTCCTCGAATTTTCGAATAAACAAGAGATATGGAAAAGAATATTATCGAAATAAGTGCAATCATTACTCCTCCAGCTATGCAGATATTGGTAAAACATTTATTCTTCGAACTCTTCGTATATTATATATGACATTCTACTGTTCTCTGATTCTACTATAGTGTCCTATTTGTCATCATCTATTTCTAGAGATGCTCTTATCTCTTGGCTATTCATTGACCATTCTTCTGACACTTCAGGTATTCATTATAACTCTATTACTCTCGACTTGATATCTGATAACTTTAATTAACCTTGGCGCTTACCTCACTTTTATTACGCCCTAACGTGTCTCTTGGTGACTTCAGTCATCATTCCTTTGTTTTAATAATCTCTGTTTTCCCCAATGACATAACTTATGTTCCTTATTCCATGGTATCCTATGAGTAGCTTTCCTGTAGCACCTAATCTAGGCATCTTGTTCGAGATCTTTACTCTTCTTATGACCTCAGTGGTTAATACCTATAAATCTTCTCACTCCCATGATACTTTAAATTTTTAATCTCTTTTGTGTCATTACTAAGGTACTTAGACCAACCTCTGTTCATCTTATGTAACTAGTCAGGTAGAGTCTCCTCTCTTATATGACAAACGTGTTTATTTTCCTGACAACTCAATCCATGCAACTTTATCAATTCCCACTCCTTCTCTGGAATGGAAATATCTAGACTTCTTCCTATAGCTTCTTAGTATGTGGCCTACTTCTGACACATTGGCACTCAGATCGAGGCTCCACTACTTCTTTAATCTATCATCTCATAATAACTTATTTTAAACATCCCTTAGTGTGTTCCTAGCATACCTATTCCTCCTTATCCTCATCATTATAACTGGCTCTATCGAGCTTTCTTCGTATCCTTTGCATCTTATCCACTTCCCTTTTCCTATTTTTGGTATTGTTGATATCTTTTCAACCTGCTATACTTATTCCTTAATTTTTAGTCCTATTTCACCATTACCCCTTTTTCCTTCAAGGATATCCATCCCATCATTAACTTTAACTTTCATTTTATTTCTTAGTCTTATCTTGATTACTAGTTCCATTACTTCGAAAATTCTAACCTTACGGCTTACTCCTGCCAGCACATTCTTCACCTTTTGTAACACTTATAATTAACCATAGAAAATTCTTTTTGTATCCCCTTTATCCAACTTAACTATCAGAACATTATCATTCCCCACTAGCCTCAGTAGGAAATTGCTCCTCCTGGATGGATAGGAGCCCTTGAAACTATAAGTTCCATCTGAACTAACACAGCTGTGGAAAATGTATACCATGCCTTAATTCTAAACAAAATACTTCATGTGTTCATTCTCCTTAATATAATCACATATACTGCATATAGCTTTCTAAACCTCAACCTCAAATTATCCACCAGCAACAATTTCATCTATTGAAACTCATCCATAAATAGTACTTCCTCTAGCTCATAGTTCAAAACGGTGGCAAGCCTTGGTAGCTAACTCCTTTTGACTCCTATCACTATTCTGATTGTCATTTCATATTTAACACTAGGTACGTACTTACTGTCATTCTCATATCACGAAATTGTATATGAATTGGTGCCTACTAAACTCTCAAATAACTAGGTCTCCTTGACTCAGTCTCTGTTCCTTATATAACCTTTTAGAATCAAAAGCACAAGCTAAACTTGAAAAGAAAGAAAAATATCCTCTTATATTCAACTATGCCCAATTGTCCATATAATAATGTTTAACCTATGTTTCTTAGTCTTTCTCTTCAAATTTCATCATCTCCTAGCACAATTGTGCTCTACCTATAAGGTATCATCTGCATTAACCCTTTACCGTACCATTTTCCTTCTTGACATAATATTTTATAATTTATTAACTTTACTTATACTCGACCTATGATTCATATCTATCATAGTTTATATTGTGCCCTAAACTTTTGTTGATTCCTGAAAGATTTCTCACACTAATAAATTCTTCCAACACCAATTTCACCCTCATCTATGGTCATTAATTTGATCCTTGAACTTTCTAGTGATTTATAACCACCCAGACTTGTCACTTTTCGTTCTACCCCTACTATTGTCCTGTCGTTATTGCTTCACTACAAAGTGATTCTGTTGATCACACTAAAGACGTTTGCCTGACATTCATAACGAACCTCTAACTACCTTCTCACTATCTCAAAAGTCTAACCTAAAGCCTCTGTGTCATTATCTATCATTCTTTTCCTCTCATCATACTTATTTGATCCCTTAGATTAACTTTTATTCAACTTACTATTTACTAACTTCTTTTTCTCTACCTAATTAGGTAGTCCGCAATACCATCGCACACCTTCAAGCATTTACTCATTATTATTGTATTCCATACCTCCATCACTGTTCTCACTAATATGGTCCCATTTTGGGTTCTCCATCATTGTCATTCACCTTGCCAATAATAACACTTAGCCTACTCTATATCTTAACTTGTTCCTTTTATTACGCGTCCTTCAGGTTGTCCTTTCATTTATTTCCTTTGTCTTACCCAAAATAGAACTTGACTATTCTATCCCTGGTTCCATTCTTCTTCCTAACATGACAGCTGTACCTGCTAACTATATCTTCCAGAGTCTCTACCACATTATCACATATCTGTGCTACTCAGATTTGGTCCTTTGATCACTCTAGCTAGTACTCCCACTGGCATTTAAATTATATTGCATCTGCAATCAATTGTCCAAACTTTTATTCTGCACTTTCTTTATCCATTGGCCTTCTATGATTTATCTTCGCTAATTTATTACTCTTAATACTATTATAATTAGATTATATTATTGTTTTGAAAAATATGAAGTTAGAAAGGAACTCAGGAAATTACAGTCATACTTTTATCGTATGATTTCTATTCTTATCCTTTAGCTTACATAATACCCTTACTACCTCGAGAACTGATTCTGCAGTAATTTTTATTTATTATTATTATTATTTTCTATGTTTACTCAATTAGCCAAAACTCAAGATTCCGGGCACCCAAACCCGTCATCCAATTCAAAGGATTTACATCCATCGTGATCTGATTATATATGATTCCTATAATGGAACTTGTATCCTCTGCAGGATACCCAAGCCAATTACTCTCTACCACACTCTACAGTCCCATCTGGGGCACTATTTGGTTGGTCACCATTATTAGTAATAACTTTCGATCCCTTCTGAAAAGATAGGACTACACCCTAACTTGCTGCAACAAAGGTACTACATTTACCACCTTGCCCAAACCATGTCAAATTAATGACTCTCCTATCATATCATATCTCTGTGAATCCTCAATTCATAGTTTCGACCTTCCCTAGGTAGTAGGGTTGCACTTTACATCTTGCTAATACACACAAGGTATTCTATTCTCACTAAGTTCTAAGCAAAACGTCTGTCATTCTGCAAAAATCATCCAAAATTCCATACCGAAGACTAGATGGTCTCACTCAATAGGTGTCACTTTTTTTACTTTGCAACTAGTCTGAAACCTCTGGTCTGATAGCAACTTTTACTGTAACTCTAGCTCATGCTAGGGTAACTGAGTCACTGACTCTAGTTATCACCCAACTGTGACCTTTCAATATTCTAACTCTAGACCCCTAATCAAGAGTTTCCAACTCCTCTGCAGATATAGAACTCGCATTGCGGTATTCAGTACCAAAGCAGTGCACTGCAACATCCTCATCATAAGCACTACAGGGAAGTACGCAGCTCTACACAATAATCCCATGTCGGCATCAGAATCTGCACTACGAGCGGATATCGAGAACATTGTATAGTTACTACGATACGTCCTGACAGACTAGGTCTCCCAATTTTTTATCTCTCTTGAATCTTTTATTATCACAAACTTATTCTGACTGGGTCATCATCGATGATCGCCAGATGGTATCCTCATCCTTATCTAGGCAATCAGACTTTCAAGACTCACCTTTATGTATTCGTGCCTTGCACGAAATGGGCACACCATTTAAACCCATACAGACAGAAACATAGCATTTCTTGGAGTACGTATCCTCATGATAGACCTCATATGTCTACTAACTCTATTTCACATTTCTATGTACTCCACGAAAATCAAGACACTAATTGAGGAACTTTTATATTTCCCGAGGTATAACGCAGAATCTAGAAACAAAGATACAGAAAAGACAAAACAGAATCCTATACTCCGCATGTAACATCCTAACAAGACTCCTTTTACACTCCTAATTATATTATTTCCCATGAATCTAGAGCCTAAGCTCTGATACCACATTTGTCACGACCCAACCTATGGGCCGGACCGGCACTAGGACCTGGGCCAGCCTAAAGCCCCCGAGGCCCGTAGTAAGCCTTAACTATTCATTTACCCAACTCTAAGGCCCATTTGGGCCCAATTTCAAGAAAACAAACGGACAGAGTCCGGCCATAAAATGGATTTACCAACGGGGAGTTTTCAACTCACCCGACCTGTAAACACAATATATAGTCATTTGGGGAGCTCAGCTCACCCTCCACATACTCATCAACATAAAATAAATGGGAGCTCAGCTCCCTCATCCAATCCATCAAACATGCATAGCATATTTAGTTTACAGGTCCAACATGATAATAATATTACAGACCAAATTCAAATAATTACTGCTAACACATGCGGAAATTCTAGGAGTAATTAAAATTACACAAATATTGATAAACAACCTGCGAGGTAGAAAAGCAGGTTAACCCAGAACAAAATATCCTCCTGTGGCCTGTAAAAATTTTTGAACAGGAGTGAGCGTTCGACTCAGAGAGTAAAATATCAATTTTAACCATAATCTCTATAACTATCTAAAACTCATGCAACCTGTGGAATGAAATGCAACATCAGCAATAAATTCACATCATAGCATCAAAAAGGTAATTTGGAGCACTCACACACCCTGTAGCATCAATCATAATATATTGGGAGCTGATCCCCTATACAGCTCTCTTAAATCCAACCTGGTGCCAGCGAAGAACTCAAGCCGGACTTTCGCTTAATAAACCAAATCGAGGTCCCAGAAGAACTCAAGCCGTGACTACCCCTCGAAGGAACGGGTCCCAGAAGAACTCAAGCCGTGACTACCCCGTCCTATCCATAGTCCACACCACATCACACGCACGCGCACGCACACGCTGCTGCTCCAAATTACCACAACAACACTCATGGCACATTAACGCTATGAATGCAACATAATTCGTGCCTAGAGTTTAACTACATAAATATATGCATATAAGTGATGCATGGGCATGCTGAACATATAATAATATCGAAATTACAATTAAAATTAATATTTTACTCACAGTACATCGATGACTATTGTGGTCATTGATTTGAGAAAATAGCTGATCTCGATCACCTAATAATTAAATTATAAATTTATTAGTACTAAGTTAGAATAAAACTCTAAAGAGGCAATAGACAGCCTAATTCATGCCGGAAATCCGGCAGAGTTTCCCCTATACCTGGAACCTACCCAACCTGCAAAAAGGCTCAAATAACACTTCTAAATTCTCAATTTCCACAATCACATCTCATCAATATCACATGGCCCCTCCTGGGCCCTCCAAATCGGACAATACTCAAAATCTTAAAAATTACGTTTTAGTCCCTATAATTGACATTTTTCAAAAATCCACTCAAACAAGCTCTAAAAATTCTAAAATTTTGCCCCGCGGTCCTTAATAATATTATAAGGCTATTGCAAAATGAATTGTAATTTTCTAATTACCCATGAATATTTTATTCAAGAATTTTACTCGATTCCATAAGTTTCCAACAGCTAACATATTCCTAATTCAACCCAATTAAATATTCACATATTTAAACCTCCATCCTCAAGCTCCAACCAATTATATAAAATTTAATTATCTTAATTTCAATTAATCTTATATGCCCATATGCTAAAAATATAACTAAAATCCATCCATATTTCTCAAAAAATGTTCTACGATCACCCAAAAATTCAACTAACACCATAGAATATCTCCAAATAATTTTACTTTCATCATATATTTTTCTTAGAATTTTTCTCCAATTTTTCCTGTTTAAGAAACACTGTATTTATGCTCCACAGACAGAGAAATAATAAGAATTGTCTTACCCGAAGTTTATCTGTGTCTCAAAAATTCCAAAAATTTATGAGGAAGCCTCTGGAAGTTGAACCATCTCCATAGCTCACCGGAGCCACCGCCGGCACCACCGCGCACGGTGGCCGGCCGCCGGTCACCGGCGACATTTGCCGGATCTGATCATACCACCATGTTCCTCTCCTCTTCCTCAGTCCATATGTGGTCTCGGATCGTCGATCCAACGGTCGGATCGTCGTAGATCTGACGAAAAAGCTTGAAAAACCCGAAACTTCTCTTCTCCATATCTCACTCATCCGACCTCCATTTGCTTCAAAATTGGTGTCAAAAGAAAGCTCTCGGAACAAGCTTTCCAACGCCACCGGAATCGCCTCGATCGGACGTCGGACGAAGCCGGAATCGCGCCGGAAAGCCGCTGCCCACTGTGCGCGCGTTTTCTCTCTCCTCTTCCTCTCTTGCCGCCGTTTCTGGTGGTCCTGGACGTCGCCGGAGGGTCGCCGGCCGGTGGGGAGCTGCTTGGGACGTTGCCGGTCGGTCACCGGAGAAAGGAAGAAGAAGAAGGAAGGGAAGGAGAGGGAAAGAAGAGAAATGGGGGGGGGGGGGGTTTTCCTCCTCCCGTTTTTGAAATTATTATTATTATTATTTTTTTTTTTTAAATAAAAAGGCTGCTGTGACAGTGGGAAACCCACTGTCACACGCCAGTCCCATTCTTCAAAATATATATATATATATTTTTTTTAATTTTCTGGGTTGTTACAATTAAATTAAAGAACTATTGAAAAACTAAGGAAAAAAAAGAAGAAAGGAAAATTGGCTTTATTATATCATCACCTTACCTCACATATGACATCATAATTCAATTTTAATTTTCTCAATTTTTGACTAAGTCAAATACAATTAATAAACACATAAAAACATAAAAAAAATTAAAAGAATTTCATTTCTTTTTCTCCCATCCCATATGCCGTCCACCTCCCATCTCTCTCTCCTCACTCTAAAACCTCCATTAAAGCTCAATTTTGAGCTTGAGTAATCCAAAAATTAACCCATAAATCCCTAAATTTCTTAGTTAAAATCTCCAATCAAGCTTTAGCAAGAGGAGTGGAGGAAGAAAAATTCAAAAAGAAAGTGGAAATTGAAATAGTGAAATAGCTACCAAGAGGTTAGTTTGATTTCTCCTTTTCTATCTTTAAACTCATAATTAGGTACTTTGATTTAGTAGTTAATTGTGAAAATTGAAACAAAAATACCATGTTAAAAACCCCCACCAATTTCGATCAAGTTAGGATCCGTAGGGTTTAGTATGCTCAAGTTAAATTAGGCAGGAAATTAAGCTTAATTAAGGTGGACTAAGTGATTTATGTAGTGAATTTGAGGTGAATTGAACAAATTCAAAAATTAAGGTTTTTAACCCTCTTGAAAATTTGAGAAAAATTGAGAAAATGGTCAACTGATGCTAATGACCTTAATTGAGGTTGAAAATGGTCAATTGGGATCATTTGTGGTGTGTTTGAATTGTTATAATGAAATTGCAATTCGGATTGGTTAGGGTCACTATTCTGGCAGCTTGACCTAGGTCCTTTTCAGGGACTAAAATTGAAAATTTACCAACCCAATTGGTGTAAGGCTAATTGGGAATAAAAACAGACACATAATGGCACATTTTTTATTTAGAAATTATGCCCAAAAAATAACATTAACATAGTGTACAATTAGGTCAAACCTGGGTGTAGTGCACTGCAATTGTATCAAAATGACCAAATAAATAGTATTTGTTCATTTGGCCATAACTTGGGCTACACAGGTCCAAATGACCTTATTTTTATGGCATTATAAATGTATGACATAGCACTACAACTTTTATGAAGAACACAAACCCAAATTCTGCCCATAACTAAGTCATTTTGCCACCCAAATTTATAGATCCAAAACTGCCAGAACCAAAGTAGGTGCCTAGAAATATGGGTTAGGCTAACCTGGCCAGCCATGTTCAAATGGTCATATCTTGGGCTACAAAACTCCAAATGGAGTCATTCAAAAAGAGAATTAAAGATAAGATAATAAAGAACAATTTTTATGAAGAACACTTTGTTAAATTTCCACAGCAACTTGATAAATAGAACAGTGCAAAATAGGACATCAAACCTAAAAATTTGAAAATGCAATTAGGAGACCTAAAAATTGAAAGGGCAACTAAAACTAACAAATTTGGTAACCAAAATGTGGTATGTGTGTGATTGAAATTCCCATACATATTAAGCATAAGAAAGTCAATAATTTAACTTGAATAGTGTCATGAATAGTAACATCACAATGCAAAATTCAAAGAACGTTAAATCAAACATATTAGAGCTAGACATAAGTAATTGTGAATTTATGATTGAATTTACTATACGTTATGATATTGAACTACTGTAAAATTGTGCGTTTCAGTTGAAAAGAATACCGGGAAAGAACCCGAGACATCGAGTCAAGGCCTAGAGGCGACTCACAAGAGATTTGTGTACAACATAAAATTTTTCTGTAAATTCTCATTGATAATTTGTTTTGATGAATAAATTGTGATTTATTTTTATTGCAAATTTGTGAATAAAATGAATATTATGCTTTTGACTTCAATTGTTGGAAATTTAATTGTATGTATTTGAATTGTCAATAAATGTTTAATAAAATATTAAGATAGTTTTGAAACCACAGTGTCATGACCATTTTTCTGAATGCCTCACTAGCATGCCTAGTGAGAGGAATTAGTTTTGAATTTAAAATTTGCTCTCTGGCTTAAGTGTTGAGGTATGTGCCAGTAGAGGAAGAAATTGAATGGGTACCCATAGTTTGAGCTAGCTAGCCTTGAGATTCTTCATAAGCCTCCGGCTATTGAGATGAACATTATACTGATGGCATGATATAACTGTGTGTTTTTGTAAAATCTATTTTGGGACTTCCGAAATGAGACTGTCTTGACTAAAATTATAAATTGTGTTTTGTATTTGTTTTCATTTTCAGTACCATATTAGAATAAATATGATTTGATTTATGCATAAGATTTTATTTTAGTATGTTGTGCACCATTGAGTCATAGTACTCAGCGATGACCGTTTATTACTGTCGCAGATAAAGAGACCAGTAGAGCAGCGGAGTGAGCTGCTGAGATTTCAGAGCTACTTCTGGACCTTTTGTCGGGTGTAATTTTATATCCTGATTGTACATGTTTATTTTGATGTAATTGACTGCATGTACATTTGCAAATTGGTCATGAGCAATTGTACAATTTTTGTAATAATGTTATTTTGGATTTTCTGATGTAATTTAGACTGATAAATGTAAATTAATGTTTCTTGAATGAAATGTGAATGAAAACTATTTAGTATTATTTCTGAAATATTTGAGTTGAAAATTGATTTAAATTGTGGAGATTGGAGAAAATTATGTTGACTTGAATTTTAATGGTGGTTGTGATTTGATGAAGTGTTATATTAGAAATGTTTTCTACATGTAAAATTTTTTGTTTTTCTCAATTACAGCCGGCACTTTGCCGAAATTTTTTTAAAATTTACGGAAAAATAAAAATGGATAAAAATTTTACATAACTTTTAAACTTTAATTAAATGTTTTTAATGCCTACTAGAAATGCTCACCACTTTCAAAAAGTAAGAAAATTGTTTTAAAGTCCCTTGTAATGTATCTAATGGGTTATCGGTAGGTGAAGTTCGGTAATTCATTAGGTATACTACGAGATCATGTTATGCCTTACAGAGGGGTAAGGTGTGACAAGCTCGAGCTCAGCTCAAGCTGAAAAAAAATTTGATAAATCAAGTCTGGATTTGGCTTGATTCATTTAGATCCTACTTCCATCATTTCTCCAATTTTTTTTTTTATTTCATTACATAAAAATTTTTTATGTACCTATGAGAAAAGTATTCTTTATGTATTACATTAGTATTTTAAATAATAAAAATTTTTACATTAGTATTTTAAATAATAAAAATTTAAGTATTAATGGCTCAAAATTATAAATTTTAAATTGTAACAAAAAATTGCATACTTCATTTTTTTTTTTCAAAGATAGAGAGTAATTCATTAATATAAAAAGGCTTCAATGCCTGTTACATATTAGCACAATAAATAAAGGTTTACAAGCAATGGGCCCTATCTACACACCACTTGATCCACAAGAATTAAACCCATACATTCATGCAGATCCCTAAACCCGAAAGCAACACAACTCTTAGAAACTCATAGTGCAATCGCAACAGAGCAGAAATAATCCATTGACAACATGATGAGATGGTGGCCAAAGTTGAAAAAGAAACGGTAGAAACACACAAGGAGAGGCTTTCATCAGGACAAAAAGAAACCTAGTGAGGTGTATCAAACACTCTTCCCCACAACAAATCTCAACTCAAACTTAGTTAGAGCCTAAGATCAGTGGTTCAAACGGGATATGCAGAGCACCGATCAGAAGAACATAGCAATCAATGGGTGTTAGATAGAGCTCCTTTTGGCTCTCTCAATCTCCTATAGCCAGTTGAGAGACTGGATGCTCACAAATTAGATGTGGCATCGTTATGTCTCTATGAGGTACCTAACCACACAAAACCCAAAGATTAGATGTAAGCATAGATAAATAACCACAATAAACAGAGCTTCATCCCTTGCTGAAGGTTTAAGATAAAGGGAGAAGCACATGCAGGTCCTTGGCACTCCTTCTCTTTTTAAGAACAGCCTACAACCAAACGAACACCCAAAGAAAATATTTACACCCTGTCCAAAGGTGGGGAAGGAGATACCCACTCTCCTAGCCAGAGGAAGGAAGGCCAGCCCCTGCCCAAGAGGGGCAGAGGTGACCACTTAAATGGCAGAAGAAGAAGACTTAGGCTTTTGAATAAACAAAAAACTTTGGAGAGAAAAGTTCCCCCTCTAAACTTAGAGAGAGAGAAAATCGAGAGATATCTTTAAAATTTCGATGTGAATCTACTTTAAATTGTATATAGCTTATGTATTAAAATTACAAAATTATATATAAAAAAAAATTATACTTTCTTCAAAATATTAATGGCAACAAAGTATAAATATAAAAATGTAGAAAAAAAGCCCTAAAAATTAATTAGGTACATAAAGAAATAATAAAAAAATTAAAATTGGCATGGAGCATAAATATAAGGAGATTATGTATATAGATTAAAGATTTGATTATCCAGTTTAAAAGAGAAAATTGGGATAGATATGGACCAATTATTATCACAAAATAGTGCTTGGCCTCTTAAAATCCTAAACAAATACAAATCCTATGCTTTGTTCCCATCAAATACATTCCTATTAAACTAATCTAGCAAGTGCGTACTCACTTTACACTTTAGCGGTGGAGCCATCGCTTTTTAGTTTTTAAAGCCTAATGTCAATAGCAGAAATGAAAGTGATTACTCGAATATGAGTTCGTCATGTAATTAATATTTCTTTAATCACCATATTAAATAAAATTAAACAATATCAATATTAATACGTATCCATAGGTATCCATTTGGTCAAAAGTATAGAATATTTAATGGCTCACTTTTTTAGGCTTTTTTTTTTTGTTACCATTAATTGAATAAAAAATAAATATTTCATTAATTTTCAATTGTATACAAACATTTTAATTTTGAATTATATACTCAATTTTCAGAATCTAATTATACTCAATTTTTGAATTATAATTACTTCAAATTTTAAACGTTGAGGTATGTAATATAAAATTAGAACGTTTAATATGATTTTCAATTAATAAAAAGTTTGTCTTTTTTTCTTTTAGTATGCCTCTTTTATTATTATTATAAGTTAATTATTTAAAAAAATTAAATTTAATAATTCAGCCTAATTATTGTTGTAATTTGTAAAAGCAAACATTTCATGCTGCAATTAAAAAATTCAAAAGAAAACTTTACTTGTGACATAATTTTAAAATTCAAATCACTATTAATAAATCATGAAGCGTCACTGTCTGATTAGATTAATTGCTTTAATAAAATTAAGATCCTTTCAATATGCTTAATTTTTAAGAAAAATAATTAAGAAATAAAAGGAAAATGTAAATTGAATCACTCTTTTTAACTTTTAATATGAAATATTTTCTGCATCTTTCAAGTACTAATTTAGAGGCATTGTAGCGCAGTTAAAAATATTATAATTGGTAGCACCTTTTTTTTTTTCTTTATTTTTCAATGGAAATTAATCAACCCATGTCTATTAAAAAAAAAAAAAAAATCAAAAGTAAAGAAACAAGGGTGTGGCATGAGAGAGAGGGAGAGAGAGGCATTAATGGAAACGTTTGACAATAGTGGCCATTAAGAATTAACCTCTATATAATTTAAATTTTAACTTTTGGTGATTGCAACCATTTTGGACTGGTTTTATGTGACATATATAGAGTGATGACATATTAATATAATGAATATTAATTATAAATAAATAATTAATTAATAATAAGAATACACGATAATTATTTAAGTATGAAATATTTGATATTTATTTATTAATATAATATAATACTTGATATTATCTGACCTATTTTCGCTAGAGATGATCCGAGAGTTTACACTATACAGCAGCATCAATACACTTTTAGTGTAGATAAGATTGATTTTTTTTTAATTATTAAATAATATGAAATAATCGCAAATTGGGGATTCTGCTAAAGCAGGAAGTGGCATCTCCTATGGTTCAACTGTGTTCATTTTTTTCAAAAATAACTTTTCTTTTTGGAGAAATTGTACATTTTAGCATTTGGTTCGCACATTTTCTTCTCAAGATATATATTGGTTCATGTTTAATTAGTTAACTCGCTAAACTTTTTAAGAAATATAACATAGAAGTGGAATAATATATTTTTTTTAATTTGTTAATACATATTTATTTTTTAAAAAATATTTTAAAGTTAATTAAAAAAGATTTATTCCTAGATTCTTAAAGAATTTTTTTTTTTTTTCTGAAGATAGTACACACGACTCATAGTGTTCAAGGAAGGGACTTAAAATCTTGGTAAAATCATTGTAGTTTTCTCATGGCCTTTCATCCCATATAAACACTACACACACACTCTACACCCGATGTAAAATTTCAAATGACCAGTTTTTGAGCATGCCTGTGTAAATACGGACCTTAACCATAGCATCGCACACTGGTAACTCAATTGTTCATCTCTCTCGAAGTTTGCTTTTTTTTATCTGAAAATAGAACACATACACATAGTGCTCAAGGATAGGACTTGACATCTTAATAAAATTATAACAATTTTATTAAAACCCATTATCTCATATAAGTACAACGTACATACACTCCATATTCGACATGGGATCCCGAATGACCAATTGCATTTATTGACGTATCCCTTGTGAGGTATATTTCCTCCGCATTGCATTTACTGGCCTATCATTAATTAGGTATTTCCTGTGAAAAGCCTTTTTATTCTCTATCTAGAGGACTCTCCCAGCTTCCACAAACTCATTAAACCTCTCTTCTACTTTGGGCTGTCATCCACAATCTGGAAAATTATAGTATTTACCGGGAAGAATAAAAAAATAATGCTCTTATAGATATAATTACAATTATTTTTTAAATTTAAGGATAATGAGTTTTATATTTTAAGAGGGAAGAAGCATATACTAAGAGCGTACAATTAATTATTTTTTAAAAAAAATTTTGTTCTAAATTAATTCATGACAAGTTTCGTATTTTTAATTGAATGACATGTTATTGAAATATTATATATTTTTTAATTATTCTTACAATATATTAATTTACTTTCAAGGGATTGATTTAGATAGCACGGATGATTCCTTCAGCTGAGCGATTTTAAGTTCGAATTTTACTATTGGCTTTTTGGTGTGATGATATATTTTTTATCCAATTAACTTATCCTTCAATATAAATATATACTGAAAGTGTTTCCAGATTTATATGGTTGTAAAAGGCTTAATATTTTTATTTCGGATCGTGATTAGTCTATCCGTCTACTCTTAATTATGGGCCATCTTTAGAGGCTTGGAGACTCAGAAAATTTGCTGGCAAGCTATAGTACTTTGATTAGAAGAATTCAAAGTCTTTTGAGACGAAATTGGCGAGTAATAATATATTATGTGTAATTCGAATTGATGGACGAATTTCATAACAACTCTTAAAATTAAAATTGGAAGTAATTACGCTGTATGAAATCAGACAATAGGAAAATGAGCTCGGAATTGATCAACTTTGGATACTTTTTAAGATCGAACCAAGGTTTCATAGACTTAATTAAGACTTTTTGATCCCCATTGTCTTAATAATTGTGTTTTATGATGTTTATGATTCTTATCTTATATTCTTTTGACTTTTGCCTTTGCAATTTTGAGAGGATATGAAAATTGGATATTCTTTTACAAAAATAAATTTATACTTTAATTCCATGTACATGTATAGAATATATTAGTTTACGTAAAAAATGCAGATTTGGCAGTCGCTGTGAGGTCCTATTTTGAGTGGGTTGGCGTAGAGCCATATGCACCACTCTTTTTACTTACAGGGAATCATTATCTTCTCCACATTGAGTGGAAATTTTGACGGGAAAGTGTCATCTACGTAGATTATAAGAATAATAACATCGACCTACTTTAGTGGTTAAAATATGATAAATTCAGATTCCACAGTCTCATATTAAAAATCTCCAATCTCACTAAAAATATTTGCAAATTCTTTTTCTGTACTGCCACTTTGTACATGACTATCCAACAACAAAACCTTTCCAAAATCAAATAATTAAGTTAACCCAGCAACCAAAAATCACAAGAGAGAAAAAGAGAGCTCTTGAGCCTCACACAATCATCCCACGTAGATTTTAATTTCACATAAAATCTTGGAATACAAGAAGATAGAAATGATTGAGATATACAACAGTATTTATTAGAAAAAGAAAGAAAGAAAGAAAGCAGCAGAAACAATAATAATATTAAACAGGAAAAAAGGCAAAATGCAAACATCATCATCATCATTACAAACACCACTTACCAGCCCATACACCAAACCTAAATTCCAAAACAATTCTCTCTTTTACTTCTTTTTCAACCTTCTTCTCACCTTTTTCCCTCCTTTTTTGTTCATTCTATTGCTTGCCCTCCCCTCTACTCTCCATGTCTCCTTTCTCAAGTCCTAATCTCTGCTCTCTCCCCGATCTCAAGATTGCCCAATCATATATATACACTTTATATATATGCATCCTCTATACAAGACAAAGAATACAAAATCTATCCCCTCCACAACAAGATCTTTGATGCTTTTGTAAATTAAGTTTTCTTGGGTCGAATAAAAGAAAGAAAGAAAGAAAGAAGAAGAAGAAGAGGGTTGGAGGCTTATATGTGCACATGGGTGGCAGTGAAAGAGTTATCTATTATTTGGTATTCTTCCTATTTGGTCTGTACTCTTCAGGTGACTTGATTGCTCTTCTCTTGTTTGCTTTGCCTGAACTGTATTATTCTTTTATAATTTCCATTGTTTTTGTGTGTGGCTTCTTTAGTTTTTGAAGTTCATATCCTCAGTTTGTATTTAAGCACAGCTAAGCCATTTTTCTTGCTGTGAATTTGTGGTTTTAGTTGTGTACTTGTCCTTCTGCTATGTCTAGTTCTTTGAACTCAGATTTTTTTAATTTGTCACTTTACTTGTTGGAAATGGAATTTGATTGCTTTTTTTCCATGTGGGTATGGTTGTCTTTTTCTGAAATGATAGTTGCTTCTTCAAATATGCATGATTAATTGCTTTCTATTAAGCTAATAGTAAGTAGATTTTCAAACTTTTATTGATGCTCCTGTTCAAATTTCAGACCTTTTTTTCCTTTTCTTTTTTCTTGCCAATTATCACTTCTGTTGGCCTACTCCATTTGGGCACTCATTTTGCACCGTCTGCTCCCAATATTACTATCATTTTCAAAATTAAATATCTTATTCTTTTTTTAAATTAAATTATATTTAAAATCTAATTTAATGAAAAAATTATAACTGTTTTTCTTCATAAAATCTTATTTGAAATTATTTATAAAATTGTGATGTGTCAAATTTAAAAATAAAATAGACTCAGTTTTCTAATATTGACTTTAAACTCAGGTCCAAGAATTACAGCAGTTGGGCATTCAAGCAAGCTAGAAGATGGAGCAAAACGACATCATCTCACTTATATTTCCAAAAGCCAAAAGGATATTACTACTCCGATGACTACTGTTCCGACGATCATTCCGACCTCTCCTACTTCATCAACTCCCATCGTAAACCCGAATTCAGACCCCGATTCTACATCGCCGGCTACCATGACGCCGGTGATAACTCCAACCACAACATCATCACCAGTATCTTTTGGAGCTAGCTGGTGTGTAGCCAGCCCAAGTGCATCACCAACGGCGTTACAAGTAGCACTGGACTACGCTTGTGGTTATGGTGGTGCAGATTGTTCGGCGATTCAGGCTGGTGGAAGTTGTTACAATCCCAATACTCTTCATGATCATGCTTCTTATGCTTTCAACAATTATTATCAGAAGAATCCAATTCCAAGCAGCTGCATTTTTGGAGGAACTGCTGTTACTACCAGCACTGATCCAAGTGATTCCACCATCCTTTTCTATTTTTTTTTATTTTATTGCAATTAATATATTTTACTCTTTGCTAATTCAATTTCAAAAATATTTTTCAGGCAGTGGGACATGTCAGTATCCATCCACAAGGTAAAAAAAAAATATTGCAATATATATGACCTCCTATTAATTAATTACTTTGTCATAATTAATTAATTTACGTATGATGAAACTACAGCACAAGCTCGTCAGTGTTGAACACCACAAATTCAAATGGAGCAACTGTTTATGGAGCGGTACCTTCAAGCCCTTCTACCCCAGCTGCTGCTGCAACTGCCAAAATTAATAACCAAATTAATGTCTGGTTAATTACATTACTCATTATTGTGCTAGCTGCTGGCCGAACGTAATCTTTCTTCTAATTAGTGTTAATTTTCTTAATTGCTTGCTTGGTAGTCTATGTTTTTAAGCAGACTCAGAAGCATATAGGCTAGAGAGAGGTTACTTTTATTCTATTTCATGTGTAAATTTGTTTTGCAAAGAGACATGTAGGCAAAGAAATTGTGCAGCTTCCTTCTCATTAATGGAAGATTGCCTGTCCTTTTGTTAAGACTCAAAATATTGTTAATGTAATTAAAATTTTCTTGCACGTCATTTTGGCGGCTTGTGGATCACTTTTTGCTCTCTTTTATTTATGAAAATTGAAGTTTATATTTATTATTATTATTATTTAGAAATTTTAATTTTATTCATTAGGAAATAAATATTAAGTAATTTAAGTCGTGATTTAGGTATCCAAATCATTAGAAAAACGATAATTGTTTTTTCTCCTCCAAATTCAATATATATTATTGTTGATATTTTATTAAGAAATAATTTGAAATTTATGTTAATTAGTTTGAACTTTTATTTTATACTGATTATTTCGTCCTTAATAATATAGCTTAAAGTTTATTAGATATGAAATTTCAGCCAATAATAATTCATTGCTGCTAATTTATAGTTAATTAAAAATTAACTTTTAGTCACTAAAACTGCCATCATTAAAATATTAGCAGTTTACACATTTACCCATAATATAATTAATCAAATATTATTAGTAATGTTTTTACACATTTACCCATAATATAATTAATAAAAAATTTACAATCAAATATGTTCCATTTGAATCCAAACAAATCGCCATGCATAATGCTTCTCTCAATATCGAAAGATCTATTTTAAAAAAAAATATTAATTTTTAATACTTTTAATATATTTAATAATTAGCCCAAAATTGAGGGTTCAGCAAAGCCGGCAACATATATTAAAAGGCCTGAAAACAGAGTTACATATAAAACAGAGGCCCAAATCCAGCATAAAACAATCACTCTTGCTAGACTGCTGACCGGATAAAGAAAACCACCATGGTTTAAAAGCATATAAAAGGCTGTTCAAACTCGAGGATCTTCGGAACTCAACCCAAATGACTATTAGCCACCGGTATCTTCCAAAACCAGCACCGCTAGTTTGAAACCTGTGGGCCTGAGGGTCCATCAAGGCAATAGTAGTCATTGTAGACCATAAGAAGATGGCCGAATCTCATCATCATTTATTGCCAAAGTTAAACCAAGTACGCGGAGGATTTGAACCCCTACTACGCTTCCGAATGTGGCATGGGAAAGGGAAACCCAAGCTTCTAAGCACCTCAAGAAAATGAGGCGTGAGCCATTACTCAATTTAAAACCATACCTTTCTCTGTTCTCTGCCGTATATTTTTTATGGAAAAGGTTCAAATTCTCTCTGTATTTATTGGAGAGATTTAATTTAATTTATTTTTAATTTTTAATTTAATTTAATTCATAAATTTTAATTTATACTCAAATTAATTCAATTAACAAAAAAAATTATAATTATTTAATTATTTTTTAATATTAAAATATTATTTTTATATTGTATAATTAATTAATAAAAATAAAAATATTATTTTTATTATTTAATATTATTAATTAAACTGAAAATATAAAAAATTATTTTTATATTATCATATAATTAATTAAAATTAAAAATTATTACTATTCCAATTAATAATATTGAATAATAAACCCTTTAGGTCATCAAGTGATTGTTGATATCAACCCAAACGGATCATGTCAAAAATAATGGATGGAAATAAGAAAGAGACCGTATATGAGATGAAAGTGGATGAGTGCAAAACTGATTGAGGATAAGTATAAAAAAAAAAATCTAATCTATTAGGATATACCATGGTAACTGTATAATGTTCTCGATGTTTGTTCTGTAAGCTGCATATTACAGTACTAATTTGGAATAATTGTGTAGAGCTACGTATTTTTAACAGTAAATCGAGATAGGGATAAGAAACAAATTAATTAATTAATTATACAATATAAAAATAATATTTTAATATTAACAAAAGTAAATTTTTAATATTATTTAAACAAAATAATTAAATATTTTAAAAATGATATTAAAATATTATTTTTATATTGTATAATTTGTATAATTAAAATATTAAATAAATTATGTTTATATTATATTTTAATATTAAAAAATAATATTTTTATTAATTGGATTAATTTGAATATAAATCAAAATTTATGGATTAAATTATACTAAAAGTTAAAAATGGACTAAATTGAACCTCATACGGGCAAATTGAACCTTATTCCTATTTTATATTGTGAATTATACTTTCCTAAATTTAATCCTTTTTATTCATTAATATATTGAAAACTTTATCTTTATGATCCGAGTTTAGAGTAACAAATGAGAATAATTATTTACATATTATAAAAAAAAATTACGATTTTTTCTTAAATTTAGAAAAAAAAATCTAAGATTTGATCTATTATGTAATCACTTAAATCCTCTAATTTTTAAAATTAAATAGGTTTATTGCTTAAAATAATTATGCATTTTTGTGTTTTTTTTTTTTTTCTGTATAGCATATTATTCTTTTTCTTCTTAATTCCTCCCCAAATCTATCCCCTTTATATCCCTTCTCAAAGTCATGTTTAGTATAGTATAATTAAAATTATCATGTAATCTTATTTTATTACATATTTAATTATATTATTTGATAACACAAAAAAAATAATGTAATAAAAAATAATTATATAATACAATCAATTATATTTAAAGTAACATAATTATTATTATACCACTACTATTTCTACACGGCTATCACTACCACCACCACTACTAACATAACCACTATTATCATCATTATCCTATTACTGTTTTCACTATCACCACCACCACCACCATTTAATCACTGTCACCTCTATATCACTCGATCACTACACTTTTACCTCACTTTGCCATCACAACCACTTAACTATCATTATTATTCGACCACTAATCATTATAATCATTATCACTTATTCTTAATACTATAAATAAATTAAATATTAAAATAAAAATTACTATTATATTATACTACTTATTTTTTTTATTTTACAATTAAATATATGAATATAATAATAATTACATTATAATTTTAATTATACTACATACTTAATTACATTGCGTTGTATTACTCTCTATCAAATACAATCTAACTACTCATGATCCCTCTCAAATCATCATATAATTTGATTTACACATTTTTAGTTTCAAAAGAATTGCTAGAAAACCTAATCATTAGAGTTAAATTTGTTCCTTGATTCCATGAAATTTGAAGACTGTTTTAGTCATAAAACATGATTAGCTCAAGTGGTGATGAAGGCAAACATACATGATAGTTAAGTGGGTGAGCGAGTAAGCACATGATTCTTTTGTTTTGTAAAATTTATTTTCCGTGGGTGTAATCAATTCTAAAATTCTGACTTCATGAGAAGAGATGAAAATTAATCCATCATTGTTCAAGTGAAAGGAAAAAAAATCTTAGATAAATTTTAATTTAATAATATTAAAATTACTCTTAGAAGTACAAAGTTATAAATTCAAAATTTAACTGGAGTCGAATAAAAAAAAATATATAGTTTCTGATCGAAAACAATATAGATAATGACCAGATGCCAAAGAATATATAAAACGAAAAAGAAAAGATAGAAAGCCGATTCATTAATAATTAATATAGAAAAAAAATATACACAAACATCTAGGCGGGTTTCCTAGTATTATTATCCTGCACAACTCCTTCGTTTCCAGCTAGCATCATGTACTTGTCCTTCCTTGTAAGAGTAGTGCACTCAAAACCCAGAGTATCAGCCAGTTGTTTTTGGATATAGTTTGCCACCTCACAGCTAGATCTTCCCCCAGCACGTGTGAGCTCTCTTGGTAACTTGTCAAGGATGTGAATGTGGTAGCTTGGTCTAGGGTTCATCAAGAAGAAAACTGGATCCAAGCATTTTAATCCACTCGCAGTTGTCCCATAGAACATACTCACTCGAGTATTAACGGCTACAGGGACTATGTCATCTGCCAACTCTGCAAACAGTGAACTAAATCTCAGTAAATATGGCTCTCTACAGGTGGTCCCTTCAGGACACACCACCAAGTCACCTTCACTTAGCAATCTTTGCATGGTCTCCCCATCTCGTTTTCTCTGTCTAGTTAACCTCACTGTTTTAATTGGTGCTATTATTTCAGACATTTTGCTCAGGCTATATGTCACTGCAGTCAAAGGCTTGCCTAAAGATGTGCTCAGAAAAACTGGGTCTAACAGTGTTCTATGGGTGCAAACGTACAGGACACCCCTTTTATGGCCTGAACTTGTTGTAGCAGACCCTTTTACCCTCAGCTCCACACCACTCTGAATGCCCAGAAATAAAGCTAATTTGTAAGGAAGGCAAATACCAACAAAGAGCCTGAAGATAGCAAGAATTATTCCGAGGGGGATCCACATAAACATTGATAGAGTTGCTAGTGGTGTGGGCAAGAAAGCTAGCCTTCCATCATGAAATATAAGTGGCTTTGGGTATTTGTCCCTTGTCATTACTGAACTACTCCCGCTATCCTTGTTTTCTTCTTTGTTTACCACATAAGCTTCCTGTCACATTGGCATAAAAAACAATCATATAAACATAATTAAGGAATATATATATATATATTAATTTGCAATTCATGCAGAGTGGACCTGCCTATATATGCCTAAAACAGAAAATGGTAATTTTCTAAAAATTGCATGATTTATATTTATATTTCGGTTATTCTTGGCGAAATTAATTAATTTATTTATAAAAATGGCATATATTGCTGAAAAAATGATTAGATCTATATACCTTGCAAAGAGAGATGAAGAGATGGTCACGGAGGCTTGAACTTCCAAGGCCTATCTCAGGCATTTTTTCTCCAAAATAATCCTTGAGAGCTCTGTGCTTTACTAGCAAACCTGAATTAGACAACAAACCAGTGAAGTAATTTCCAACAGTGTGCAACTCAGTACCCATCACTTCATTAACGCTCAAATATTCCTTAAGAAATCCTTCAACCATCACCCTAGGGACGCTTGTAAAAACAATCCTAGACCCTGTTGAAGCCAACAACTCATAAGCCTGAAGATGAATATTCTCAAGATAAAACTTAGGTAAAACTGTCCTACCAACACTCTCAATATCTCTTTTCTTGAGCCCACAGAAGGTGATGAAGATCATGACCCTTAACTGGAGCTCAAAGTCCAAAACCCACAAAACGGGACACGACAGCAACAGCAAAAATGCTCTAAAAATGCTACCACCTTCGAAAGCAATCAGCATGAAATAAGGGAAGAAAGAACGGGTTCTTAACAAGGTTCCCTGTATATCACACACCAACGTATCAGACCCTCTATTCTCCAAACCGCACTTGTCCACATTAGGAAACAAGTGAACTTGTTGCTGTGATGATTTCAGAGATGGATTCTTGAATGAGAAACCATAACTTATCATCTTCCTAGCAGCCCTGTAACATGAGTTAGCTAAGAGCTGGTACAAGACCCACTCTGCTAGCTTGAGAATCACCATTTGAAAGACCATGGATTTTTCTTTCTACGTCAACGCTGCCTTAACAAAAGAAAAACAAAGCTGAGTGCTTCAATGAGAGAGAGAGAGAGAGAGACAAGTAAAATAAATGGAGATGGTTGTGAAGAACAGGGGAGGATGCAGAGAATATTTATAGGAGTCATTAAAAGGGTTATGCATGGGACGAGTTGCCCACAGCATTTCGGTTTGGTTAGCCACACCGCTGGCATTAATTGCAGTACGACTTTCATTGTCCATCCTTTTTATGGTTTTCTGCTTCTTCAATCCCCTTGCTGCAGTTACAACTTTCTTCAATTAGGGTACTTTTTTTTTTTAATTATTTTGTTATGAATTAATTGAGCATTTTTTAATTTTGGAAACCATTCTAAATACGACTGTGTACAATGTATGACACAAGTATACCAAGTTTTTAAGCCAACTTGTACATGCTTGTACCAAGTATTTGCATTAGTAACAGTTAGGTTGGCTTGTTGGTGACCGCCTTTTTTAAAGTTTGAAATTTTCAATCTCTCTTGGATGTTCATTCTCAATTATCATGGGAAAATTTTTGTCTAAATTATAAATTTGATATATAAATATATAAAATTTAAATATTTAATAATTAAATTTTATTATATATTTTAAATTTATGATGAATTAATGTACATAATTCCAAATTCTTGTGCTTGTGAACAGAACGTAGACATACTAATAGATAGAAACCTGGAAACTGCACGTTATCTTGTAAGGGATTTCATTTGCAATCCACGTGGACCTATCTAGAGTTAGATGACCCATATCCATCTTATTCATTTGACTTTTTTTAACCAATTCTAAAGTTGTAAATGCCAAAAATCTCTACAGCAATTTTCAACCTTTGACTTTTGGTAATATTAACAATAAACCATTGACATAACACTAAAAAATATAAAAAAAATATTTTTCCTAAAACAAATTGACATAATAATATAATCTGTTACGGTTTCTCTATAGTAAGCCTAACAGGTTGTTGAGAGCTCAACAGCATTTTACCAAGAACTTATAAGAATTTCCATTTCAAAGTTTTTGAATGGAAAAATTATGAAAATTAATGAACTCAAGCCTTTTCGTTGATATGGTAGTTAAATTCATGCAATTCTTGCTTGTATATAGAGAATTAACTTACGGATAATCAATTTAATTACCAATGATTTGATTTTGCCATTTTAGACATTTGTTATGATTCGAAATGAAAATATTGTATTTTGATTCAAATGCATATATCAATTGTGAATTAGCTACATCTAAATTTGTGCATGATTTGGTGTTACAAATTTTGAACACGAAAATTTACTGAATTTGTGTCATATGGTAGTTAGGTTCATGCAATTCTCTTCAGTTGTTTGGTAGATTCATCATTTGATTTTTGGATGTTTGATTATATCATCATGCATTAACTCAGCGGTGGCAATTGCCATCCCTCGAGTATGGGTTGGGGTCATGTCAAGTGTTTTCATAAATTCTGCTTGCCATCTTTGAATCTTCTGAGATTATCATAAATTTTTCTAACATAAAATTTAAAGAGAAAACCTGCCAACTTCTCTCCTCCATACTCATTCAAAACTCAACAAAAGGACATACGTTGCATCTTTTCTTTCCTCCCTTCCTTCTGATTTCCTTCTGATTATGGTGATTGATGTCACAGTTTGCGTTGGCTTAACAAGGATTAGCAAAAACCATGAACAGTCCCACATTAAAAAAAAAAATTAAAAGAGATTTATGGAGATCAAGAATTGATTAATTTTAACAATTTAAAATAAATCCATTTCACCTACTTTATCTCTGCCATTCATTTATCTCCACCCCAACCTTCCAAGCGATTAAAGCCTAGAAATTGACAAGAAATCTAGTGTAGATTGAGAAGATGAGAAGCAATTACAGTAATTAAATTGTGATTGGTAGCAAAACCAAACCTTCCTAAGCAATTAAAGCCTAAAAAATTAATTAAGGTATGGTAGCACTACCATGTTTATAGTAGCGCTAAGGTGGCATTGGTAGTGCTACCAAACCTTCCAGAGCAATTAAAGCGTAGAAAATTAATTGAGGTGCCATCGGTAGCAGTAGCACTGCCATGACCACACTTCATAAAGGTGTTATATGGCAGCACTTGCCATGACTACACTTCATAAGGCCCTTAAACACCTTTTAATTAAAGAAAAAATTATTGATGTGTTTATGGACTGGCTTTCTAAAGATTGGGTCTCTGTTAGGGGTTGATTTGGGTCCTTGTTTTCTTGTATAATCTTCTTGTAATTGAATTATATATTATTTATTGTTATTGCGTGATTACTTAATTTTATAAAAAAAATTAAATATATATAATATATAATATTATTTTTAATAAATTTAATAAATTTTCATTAAAATTAATATAAAATATAAAATTAATATCAATTTTTTATTTTGAATTAATATATATGAAGAGTTGAAGTAACTATACAGTTCTTTTTTTCTAAAAAACTTATTTAATTTGTTTATAAAATTTTATTTTTTATATTTTAAATAATACATATTTTTATATTTAAATTATATTAGGTAGCATATGTATATATAAGAAGAAAATACTCTTAATTTTTAATTATCATTTTAATATTTTAATGGACTAAAATAATTGGTAAATGTCTTGGTTATTAAATTTTTTTTAAATTAATTTTTTTATTTTTAATTATTTCAACTTTTAATTGTGATTAAAAATTATATACGTACACACACTTAAAATTGACTAATTAAATAAATGATCCCACTAAATATAATTTTTAGTTCTGATAATTGATAAATTTTATAATATAATTAATTTAAAAATAATTAATTAGATTCATTACTTGTATATTTTAAAGGAGTTAATGTTACATATGTTCAAAACATACCACAATAAAGTATAGTTAGAATAAAAAAAATTATTGAGGGTGACAATATTATAAAAATTTATTGAATATACGATAAAATAAAAAAATAAAATATTTTTCATTATTTATAATATAATAAAATAATAAAAATTATTTAGAGGGACTATAATTAAAAAATATATATATATATATATATACTTAAAGAAAATTTTAGTAGGGTTGAAGGTTCATGTCCCATTAGCCTCCCTTCCCTCTGCCCGAATCAATTTAATAATTATTAAATTAAATATTTATTTATATATTTATATATTTTTATATATTTTTTAATTAATTATACAATTTAACAGTGGTTGAACTTATTTCCATATAAGATCCCAACTATATTAGATTCACCTAAAATTATAATTTGAATGATAACGTGTTAGCCACTATGAGCACATAATGGGACTCTTACTTTTCATGCCAACAGCCATTTTGTCATGGTTTCCTTTCGTGTCAGAGTTCCAAACTCGTCGACTCTTCAATCAAGCGTTTAGCAGAGGCTTCCGGATTTCTATGATTCTCGCCGGAAAGAAATAAAAGACACAGAACTAGAATTTCTACAGTTTTATTATTCATGTAAGATAGTGATTGCCTTTACAACATCCTTATTTTTATATTTTTTTTATATATTATTAACTTTCATTACTTGAATTCAAGATTTCAGAGTCTTTTCAAAACTGTACATTAATAAATTAAATTTCATTAATTACTTATTTTTCTCTTGAGTCATTCAGATGTGAATTCGCTGCTGAAACCCATGTCATTTTTATATATCAAAAGAAAATTTAATTTGTAAAAAAAAATGATGCAAAATTCTCAACTATTTGATACTACAATTTATCTTAAAATAATAATAGTTAAAGAAGAAGGCCTTATCACTGCCGACTAAAGGTGAAATTATTTAAGAACTATTGCAGGCTCACGCTCACTCAACAAAAAGGTGAACCATTCCTTAAAGTAACACAAAAACAAGAGACCCCATCATCTGAGTATGTAACCAAATAATAAGACCGTTAGATATCCACTCCAATCTTTCCATTAAAGTCAAGACCAACTTCCAATTAGTCCTTTTTTGATAAGTAGTACAATTAAGTCTCAGAAACCTTTCTCTTTCACCAATTTGTGGGACCTAATAACTTATCATATTGGATAAGAGGACACCAAAAGTACCTTCTTGCTCTATGCTTAATGGACAAGTATTAAGATGCCAACATATAAAGATAACATTGATTGAATCAATAAAAAGGCATTGATGCCTAATACAAAATAATTAATTTAAGACAACATAATAAGTATAAAAGGAATGTGAGACCAAACAAGTCTTTCACCATCCCAAGCACAATAGACAAAATAAGTGTAATCATGTGTAGATACAAAGCAAAGCCAATTGAGCCTCAGAAACATCTGTACAAGAAGGAAGAAACTCTCTTTCCCCTTGTCCAACTATTGTTACCTATTTTCTGTCATCAAAAACACCTCTTGATCTACCCATAGTGATAAAGGAACCATCACTCCACAATCTAAGTAGGCTATCTTGTATCCACTTCCTCCTTTGCATACAGGGAACTCAAGACTGAAATTTTAGCGCTTTGAATCTAATAGATGAAAAAGCAACTCTCCTGGATCATTTCTGTCAGTCCTATCTATGGTTTGTTTCAGAGAAATTGCTCTCTGAATCTCCCACCTTGTTTTCTATGTCAACTGATTCCTTCATGGATTCAATTTCAATGCTTGTAGTACGGCTCTTTCTGTTCCTTCGATCCTGATACAAGGGTTGTATAAATCTATTTATGGGCTTCTCAATAAACCATTTACCATAAAGAACGTGCAAAATGATTGAGAAACTATATTATGATTAGACTAGGGAAGAGCAATGCACATGAAGGAAAAGCATAGAAGTCACCCTGAAGCTCATTAAAATTTTAGGGATATCATAAATCATAATCCTCCACCACAAGATATAGTCACTGCGGGTTGGGTATGGTGGCGTCCATCAGGATTTGAAGACAGCTAACAATAAGGTAATAGGCTAGCATTTGAATAAAGAATACGCAAAATAATCATAAATCTGCGGATTTCGTTAAATGATGAACCTGTGGCAACATAAATGCCCAACCTGGCGTTAACTGTATTCAATAAGAAACTCAGAAGACATTCCAGTGGAAAAGGATTCACAACTTAATGGTTGCCCAAGAGATTGATCCTAGTTGGACAAGTACTATCAGAATTTTTATAATACATCATGATATTAAGGAATATGAACCCTTTATGGAAAAAATGGAATTTGATGAATTTACAATTAACATGTTGAAATTGCAAAGAAGAAAACATCTTCGTACCTCATGAAATGGGTACTCATCTCCTTCAAGTATTCGCACGACCTGACTCATTTTGGGTCTCTTTTCTGCATCAGGATCAACGCATCTAAGTGCAACCAAAAGAGCATGTTTTAAAGCTCGTGTTGTTGGTTTAACTTCAAGAGTTGGGTCCAGAACTTCCTCAGCTCTTCTTGTCCCCACCATCATCTTTAGCCACTGAACAAGATTGACCTGCTATGTGTGTGTAAAATGCTCAGAAAAAACTCTTGCAGGAAACAGTAAATTTACTTTTCATTAGTACACGCACAAATAGAAATTCAAAAGGAAATGTCAAAGCATGTCAACAACCACTGGATTAAAGAATCTGTTACCTCATTAGCAGGTCGGCCATGGTCCACAGGGTCCCTTCCTGTAACTGCTTCTAGCAGCAGTACACCAAAGCTGTAAATGTCACTCCTCTCATTTAACAACCCGGTATTAGCATATTCTGGTGCAACATAACTGATTTCAAAAAAAAAAAAAAAAAAAAAAATATTCCATCACAAGATGAATTGTAGATTGTTACTTCAGAGAATATAGGGAAAAAAAAAATCTACACATACCCAAATGTACCCATAACTCTAGTTGTGATGTGGCTTTCTCCTGAACCTAGGAGCTTGGCCAATCCAAAATCAGAAACCTTAGCATTAAACTCATCATCAATCAAGATATTGCTTGACTTTATGTCTCGGTGAACAATCTTTGGTTCAATCGCTTCATGCAAATAGGCAAGCCTGCAATAGGATTTGTAAAGCAATTTTTTCATCATTGTACAGAATCAGTAAGTGGGGGAGCCAAATCCTTGCCATTTATATGATGGAGGTTCAAATAAAATATCTAAAATGGCTGAGTAGAGATATGAACTAACGCCTTAGCAGTGCCAAGAAGAACCTTCATGCGGGCCTCCCATGTAAGGGTACCATGATGGCACATTGCTCCATGTAGCCATTGTTCTAAATTCCCATTGTTCACATATTCATACACCAGCATCCTACAGATTTTATCACAAAATTTCAAAATGACAATCCAAGGGCATATATGAAAAACCAGGGGAGCCACGGTATATACCCAACAACAGTGACATCATAAAAGTGAGAATTGAATAAAGTAACAACTAAATTGATAGAAAGTAAAGAAGCACACCTGTGCACTCCTTCAATACAGTAGCCAAGAAGCCGCACTAGGTTCTTGTGTCGAACATGGCCGATAGCCTCCACTTCAGCCCTAAATTCTTTCTCTGCTTGTCCCCTAAGATCCCAACGCATAGCAAATTATTAAAAGGTTAAATGACAGCAACAGATAAATAAGAGATAGTGCCTCTATAGCATTCTTACAGATTGTTAAGAAGCTTCTTCACAGCTACCTCAGTTCCATTGATTAGCCTAACCCTGTAAACAACCCCATAACCACCCTCACCAATTACATTCTCTGCTGCAAAACGGTTTGTTGCAAACTCAAGATCCCTGAGAGTAAACCAGTGGCCCCATCCAAGATGAGAAATTTCTGGCAAGCCAACCAAGGGGGAGGCTGTCACAAGTCCTGCATATGATAACGAAGACTGCTTCCCCACAGTCCCAGAGCTTCCTTCTTCCCCTGAGTGCGAACTAAATCCTCTTTCATGATGATACATTGAATTACTTTGGCTGATGTTATCAGGATCACTTGATTTGCTCATTCCCAAATGAACTGGCGTCTTTTCTGAATTTTTATTTGTTGAGTTATCATGGACTGTGAGGAATAAACCTTCAGGGTGATCATTGACACTCTCAGCCCCAACCTTGTCAACCTTGATATCCTTTGACACATTTGGTATTTGAGAGAGGGAAAAATTGTCCACTGATCTTCTAGTTCTTCGCCGAAACATAGCCCATGCAGATAGGATACAAAGAATCAAAATTATAAATGCTCCAACAGATACTCCAATTAACACCCATAATTTTAAACCCAAAACTGATGTCTTCTTTGATAATTCTGCATTCAGACTCTCAGACGACATCTGTGATTCTCCACGGTCAAACTTTTATTAGGTGGTGGCGCCTAATAAGCCACTAGATCAATAAATGCCCACCTGGGTGCCAGAAACATGTCTTGTAATATGAAACACATCAAAATAAGTTACACAAATCTAAATTTCTGGGGCTCCTACATGGGCCTGAAAGTTTTAATCATAGCCTTGTAGCTATGAATAACAAATCTACCCCTACAATAAATCCATCTTACAGATTTAATTCAAATATGAAGGGAACAAAAGGCAATGAAATCGATTCATTTTTGGAAGTGATCAGGCAGAAAAGAGAACAAATATAATATGAGATGGAGAGAACCCAATACGACATTACGATTGACAATTCCATGAACTAATAGACTGCATCCCAAAAAGAACAGATACGCACTACAGGCATGAAGAAATTAACTAAGACACATTTCCTCCATAGCTCAAGAAATAAATCCAAAGTTCAATGAGAGCAAAAAAACACTCATCAATCACAACTCCTAGAACAAGTAAACTATAAGAAAAGAAATAAGTTCTCGAAGAGCATCACGTATGATCCAAGAGATAGGTAAACAGAAATGCGAATACTTCAAAAACAAAGGGTGAAACAATAAAAGAAAAATAGAAGGAAAGGGAAAAAAAACTAACAAAGAAAAGGAAAGAAATTTACCTTTGTAGCGATCCAAGGGTATAAGTTAGCCCCCTTGATCTTCTTCCTCGAGCACCCACAAGAGCAAATAAATGACTTCTCTTCTTGGACGCAAATGAGATTCAACTAGCATAGATGGGCCAATGTAGACCTCAGTCCTCAAATAACACAAACCCACCAAAACCCAGAAGCCTCCAAAAGGCACACTTGCTGCAGAGAGGAGTGGTTTAGACGCACCTTTAGTGGGCTAAAAAAGAACTCGGTGAATGATAAAAAGAAACGGGAAAGAAAGCCAGACAAAAATCTAATCTTTGAAGACGAATGTGTACATATCTAGAGAGAGAATTGTATATAAATATGGATGATTTTTTAGCAAAAATGCAGAGATGGGTGAAATGGTTGGTGGGTCTTGTATGTATGTGCAGAGTAGATAGGGAGCTCTCATAAAGCAGGAAGGGAAGCTTAGTTTGCAATGGAGGAAACCACAGAAAGGGAGGGAGGGAGAGAGAGAAACAGTAAAGGAAAAGCAAAAATGAAGTAAACAGAGGTGGCATTTATAACTAGGCAAAGAAAGAAATGCGCATACATAATAATGAAAATCCAACAGCACAAAAGCAGGGGAGAGAGAGAGAGAGAGAGAGAGAGTCAACCCAACCCAACGGCAACAAGAGGGAACTCTAAATCTTGCTTCCTCCCCAAACTTTCCTTTTTCTTCTTTAAAAGAAATTATTTCCTAATAGCAAATATAAGTTAAGAAAAATCTTTTTTTTTTCTTCTTCTTATTTTCTTAGTTTGCATGGAATTTACAAATTATTATCATTTAGTTTGTGCAAAAATATTGACATTTAGGGAACATCTTCATTGGAGGCTAATTAAGATTATATATCCAGTTAATCAAATTAAATTAATTGATTTTCAATTGACTCTAAAATAATAATTGAATCTAATAGAAATCGAGAGGAAATTAAATTTAATTAAAATATAAAATATTAGATTAATTATCTGTGAAAATCTAAATTATTTGAAAAATATAATATATTTTTTATATTATTAATTAAATAAATATTAATAAAAATATATTTATATTATTTTATTTTAAAAAATAATAAATAATATTTATTTATTAAAAAATATAAGTTAAATATTACTAATAATTTTTTTTTAAAAAAAATCAATTAACATTATAGTACTACATAAAATTCTTGCATAAAATTCATAATAAACCATAAATAGCTAGACTATATAGCATAATAATATAATATTAAAAATAATAATCATTAAAATTAAAGAGATATAAAAATTAGAGATTAGTAAAAGAATAAAATAAACATATTAGATAAATATAAATGTACATTTAAATTAATCAATTCGAGATCACTAGGTTTATCTATTTTTACATATATAAATATAATAATTTTTTAATTTGAATGACATAAAAGATAGAAAGCTAAATAAGAGAAAAAAAAATTATATTATATCCATAGAAAAAGATGGAAAATAAAAATAAAAATTAAAAAAAAATCATGTGATTTGAGATATTATAATAAAAATTTATTAAATTGATTTATATTTAATTTAAAATAGGTAGCAACTACTAATGAAATTTTAATTTGTAAATATAAAAGTTTAAATAATTAATTTTTATTAAATTTGTATGCTCATTCAATGATAACTAAGTAATTTTAATACTTTAATTTAAATTATAATAAATAAATTATAAATTATTAGGTATCAATGAAAAAATTAAAGGATCAATTAATAAAAAATTAAATTTTATTATATTTATTTAAAAATATTTACAAAAGCTAACAAAAATTTAAAAGATTAATTAATAAAAAAAATTAAATTTTAATATATGCAATAAAATATTTATAAAAATGTTTTGGGGGCAGGACTCTGCAGCTGTAATAACTCGAATTTTTAAAATATAAAGTTCATATTTTTATATATAGTATTTTAATAATATTTTAATATTATCTAACTAATTTATAATTTTTTGTAAAACTTTTATTTATATATTTTAATATTATTTCTAAACATACTTTATAAATTATTTAATAGCTTAATTTTAATTGAAATGGTTAGTTTTATAAATTAATATTAAATCAATTATCAAAAGATATTATTTCATTATTTTCAATATTAGTTTTAAGGTTTGATTAAATTGTTATTAATTTGATTATTATTATTATTATTATTATTATTATTATTATTATACACAAATTTGATTTGGGACCCAATGGAAAAAGAATTTTGGACTTATTTGAATAAACCTAAAAAGTTCGAGGATCAATAGTATAATTAATAGTTAAAAAAAAAAGAACCTAGAAATGTCATGCAGTAACAACCCCCCCCCCCACCCGCGCCCACTCTCTCTCTCTCATTTCTCTCTCCCGTTCACTTTCTTTTCCCTCCCTCGTCCCCACTTTTCTCTGGCGACCCATCAACCATCGCCGGTGAAGCACCCAACAACTCTTCCATGGCATGACGACGACGGCGAGGCACCAGACGACGATGAACTGCAGTAGTGCTGGTGAGAAGAAAGAGGAGAGAGAGAAAAATTGCACAAAAAGGGACTCGACTTTCCAATGTCTTTCTGGTCATTTCTGGTGGCCATTTCTAGCAATTCCAAATGCAAAGAACTCCCAGGATGACAAGCTTTTAAGAAGGGACATGTGGAGCTCCGTTTCATGGCTAAAGGAAGGAGATCCGGCGAGAGAAAGATGAGAGAAAAACATATGAGTTTCACCGTCTTCTAGCCACTTTTCCGACGATTGGATCGTCAGATCAGAAATCTGAGACCACCGATGGACTCAGAGCGACGAAACCTTTGAGATGGGATCTACCCTGCTCCGATTGGACATCGTTTGAAAAAGGCGATCATCGGACGGTTCAGATCGCTTTGTGAGATTTTGAGCTTTTTCAATTCTTGTAAATTAAAAATAATTTTATGATAATTATTAATCATTTTTGGGCTTTGTTTAGGTGTGATCTGATCGAGGATAACTCACTAGCCTCGGGACCGAGTTTTTTGACCTAGTATAGGTGTCCGGCAGGCTGTCCTAGTCGTGTTTACAATCGTTCATAGCATTTTCAAACGTTCCAGACGCGTTTCAGGTGTCAGATTTGACACATGTAAACCTGAACTTCAAGTTGTTAATTTTTGTCTAATGCCAGGTTTAGAATAAAATTCATAAATTATTCGTAAGTAGTTAGAAAAATATAATTCCTTTTGCAATAGCCTTATAATATTATTAAGGACCGCAGAGCATAATTTTATAATTTTTAAAGCTGGTTTAGATAATTTTTACAGAATGTTAGTTTTAAATATTATAGCTGAATTATCTGAATGCTTGAGTTTGATCTGATTTGGAGGGTTTAGGAGGGGCCATGTGATGTTCTTAAAATGTGGACTTGAGGCTTGCGATATTGGAAGTGTTATTTGAACTACCTTGCAGGTTAGGTAGGTCCTAGATACAGGAAAAACTTTGTCGGCTTTTCAATAAAAATTAGAATGTCTTTTATCTCTTTAAGTTATTGATTTGAGTTAGCACTAATAAATTCACAATATAATTATTTAGGTGATCAGGGTCAGCCATCTTCCTTCACGTAACCGCCACAATAGTCTGCAATGTACTGTGAGTAGATATTGATTTTATTTATAATTTCAATAGTATTATATATTAAAAGTATACCCATGCATTCACTTATATATATGTATTTAGCTAATATTAGGCACAACTCGTGTTGCATTCTTACTTGATAAAATTAATCTGGGTATCGCCTTAGGGTAATTTGGATCTTTGTGCGTGTGTAGGCGTGTGTGTAGCGTAGTACTGGATATGGGTAGGACTGACAGATTGGTAGGAGTTAGTCTTGATGGGGTCTGATCCTTTTTATAATAAGTCAAAGTAAGTATGGCTTTGAGTTGATATCACTGACCCCTGCATTTGGATAATTAAGAAAAAATTCGGCTCGGGTTGATCTCTTTGGCAGACATTGGATTAAAAAAATTGTATAGGGGATCAGCTCCTATATAGATACATATATTGATGTAATATATGAGTGTGTGAGTGCTCCAAATTATTCTTTGTGCGAATATTATTTGAATTTGGTTGAATATGTTAGTATACATTACATTTCATCCTTAAGGATGTATTAACCCTAAATAGTTATAGAAATTGTATTTAAAATCAATATCTTACTTTATGAGACGAAGGCTCACTCTTGTTCACCCTATTTTTCTAGACTACAGGAGAATTTATTTTCAAAATAATCTGCTTCTTTTCTTGCAGGTTTATCAGTGGCTACTCATTTATATTATTATTTTCTTAATATGTAATTTAGAACTCTTCATATGCTAGCAGTAACATTGATCTTGTCAAGGGCTGTGTTAATTTATGTTTTTGGTATTAATAAATGAGAAGTTTTTATGATATTTAAATAGTTTACAAATGATGGCAACAGGATTGAGCTGGACTCCCTTAGCTTTAGTTTCTTATGATTATTGGGTTGGGTTTGCGTGAATAAAAGTATAATATTTTATTTTATTTTATTTAGAGGTTGAGCCTAAGTTTTTTGCCTTAGTTATGGATTTGAGAACAATAAAACTTACTATAAATCTCGGAGGTTTTATGTTGGCTTGTATCCCAGTGTCGGTCTGGATCATAATTTGGGCCGTGATAAATTCTATTTTTGTGGATGATTGAACCTAAATATTTAAATAATTAGTTGCATTTTAACACCAAAACTTCATCTAATCAAAAATTCCTTCCATTATTTTTATAAGAGCTAAACTCACAATACACATATATTCAATCTTACTCCTACTTAGTCTGAAATCCATACTCTCAAGAGATTTTCTCTACAACTTCAATTTTTAGTTAACTTATTCACTACATTCTTCTATTAATATAATATCATCTGTAAATAATATATATCATAAGACATCATGTTAAATATAACTGATTGACTCACTTATGACAAAAATAAATAATTACGAATTTAAAGTCGATACTTCATGTAAATCTACTGTTACGGAGAATTCACATTTGATTGAATTCGTTGATGATGATGGTGTATTCTTGAAAAATGTTGCTCTCTCGTTTTTGCAAAGATTTTATTACTTTTCTTGATTTCATGTGTATGTGAAATTTCTCTAGCTTTGAACGACTTTCCACGTTGCCTGCGTTTCGGGGTTGAAAATTGTAGTGATTATTTTAAATTATCAAAGTTTAGCGCTAATGCCAACTTTTGCGGATGATTTCTAGCTTGAGTTTTTTAATTCTTCCATAAGCTTCGTTGTTGAAAGGTAAAATTGAGTAAAATAAAATTAATTTTTCTTCATTAAAAATAAAAATAAAAATAAATTATTTAAATTTAAACTTGTTATACGAAGAAATAATTTAATATTTAACTTTTTTATAATTACATAAAATAATTCTATTTAATAATAGTAAAAATTTATGATTTGATAAGTATTAATTGGAATTGCGATCATTATACTTCTCCAAATGTAACAAGGGTTATATATGGCCCATATATATAAGTATGAAGGAAGTCTACGGTACTGAGCATTTGAGATGGGCAATTCAACATTTAAAATTGGTTAAAAAATATATTTCTAAACATATTTTTAATTTGTAAATTTAGTAATACAGTCCCAATTAATTTAAAAGGCCTATACAAGTCTAATTGACCAAACTGTCTTAAATTAAACCAATTATTTTAAATTTAATTTAATCCAATTTCCTTTTTTTTATTGAAAATGTAAAATTTTGTAAAAATTTAAGTCAATTAATTTTTTTTAATTAATTCTCATATTTGAAATGAAAGAATTTATTTTTTCTAATTTAAAAAACTGTTCACTTAAAAAAAATAAAATTCAATGTACAATTATGTTAAAAATCTTTTGAATTCTTTTATTATAAATAATTTATTTTAAATGAATTATTTGATTAAATTTAATTTATTTTCATGCTTAATTCAGTTTATTATATTCTTAGAAATTTCATATTAAACCGATGGATGCACATTGTGAAAACCTATGATTGATTAAAATTGGGTTTATCGAGATATATTTATATAGTGAATACAACAACTAAATAACCATAAGCAATAACAATAAACATTATTATTATTATTATTATTATTATTATTATTATTATTATTATTATTATTATTATTATTATTATTATTATTAAGTCGATGATTGCTTTGGGAGCAATTGTAGCTTGTTTCGAAGATGTTAAAACTGACGAAGAGCGCAGAATAAATTGAACTTGGATCATAGTTAATAAATTCTATTGATACAGTCCTCGAATTATTTTGAATTTATAATTAGATCAAATAAAGTAATAAGTGTTACATTTAATTAATTTTTATATATTTAATTAATTTTTTAATAATTTACTGACTGGTTGAATAGCTTGATTCATTAATCCGAGGTTTAATGGCACTGACTTTGGATAATTTTATACTACAATTGTTTTAAAAAGAATAATAATAATTAAGTTTAATGTGATTGATTTTACCATGAAAAACCGAATTGGTTGTCAAATAGATAGTTTTAATAAGATTGTGAAGTTCAAATAATGAAGATAGAATCGACATTAACTTAATGGTGGCAATAACAAGAGCTTTACACTCATTTTAGTCGATAAACCATCAATAGTTGATTGTTTCTTCCAAGATAAATGGCAAAGCCATTGTTATATACCCAATTATATGGACATTTGTCCCATCACCATAACAAAAATAAATAAACAATATTGCATGCGATTTTATTCTTGAGTAGTCTTTGGTGAAAAATAATTAATCTGTTGAAGGTAGCGAAGCAATCTCTTTAATACTTAGATTATGCATAAATTATCTTAAATACGATTTTAATATCATTAAATTAGCATTAATTAATTATTTACTAATACATAAACTGACATCAACATAAGCTATTATATATATAAACAATTATGCCAACAATTTTTTTTATCTAAAAGATGCGGCGTTTGATTGACAAGGAGAGAATTTATGTCATTAGCCATGACAAATTGGCATTCATTATGATGTAATTTGCTTGACTTCAATTAAGTTTGGAGCTTTATTTCAACTTAACAGGGCAAAGATGATGCGACTCAAACAACTGTAATGAGATTCTTTATATATATAATCTCTTGTTACTTCATTTTAGTAAATTATTGTATACCCTAACTGTAATGCTCTTTTAATTAAGGAGAGTAGACCCTACATAAATGTGAATGAAGGTACATGTGCACTCAGCACACTAAAATTATACTAATTTTGAATAAAAATGCTAATTAATCACATATTTTACATAAGCTGCTGAGTCTGGGATTCTAACATAAACGTAAGTACATAATGTCCAAATTGGTGTAATTGTCATCCATTGAAGAAGGAGGAAAAAAGAAAAAAAAAACTACAATAAGAAAACACTTGTACCATAAACAACAACAGTACTATCCCTTACAAGGAAAGATAAGATTTCAAAATGTGAGGCTACAAATTAAAACAATGAACAAATATGGAAGGCCAAATTTCAAATTGCAAACATAAATTGATTTCATCTCTTCATTTAAAAATTTTAAACCAAACTAATAATTAATGATACTTAAGCTATCTTTAAAATTGAAAATTTTGAAGTTCCAACCTCAATGGATGCTAAATAAAAAAAGAAAAATTCAATAAGAAAAACTATAATATGTATACCATCAATTACTTAATCCTTCTGACATTGCAATAACTTCACCTCCCAGAGTTCCTAGCTATGTATTAATATGATCTCCATCTTCTTCTCAATTGAAGTTCTCATTTTCTGTTTTGCCCATACATGCATGTAGAATAAACTGCTATGCATTCCCTGAAGGGAAATAGCATCATCACTTGCTCATGAGCAAAGCTGATTACTAGAAGATGGAGAATACATATATGGCAATTAGCTAATTAATATATAAATCAAAGTACATTAGTGAACAAATTAAGGGACTAACAATATAGAGTTCATGGGTGCTGTTTTGGGAGGAAGCTGGAGGGAACTAAATCTTGTAAAAGGCCATAATCAGGAAGCTGCTGCTGTGGAGCATATAGATGTGGATAGAACATGGCAGTAGGGTCACCTTGGTGGTGGTTATTATACGGTGGAAGCAAGCGAGCGAAGATGTCCTGAGGAAAGGTTGGTCGATGGGCCATCATTGAAGATGTAGATGGCAGAAGCGAATTAGGTGACAAAATTCCTGCGGCAGTATTAGCTCGAAGAGTTGCAGGGCATTGATGGTTATGTTTCCCTTCGTACGTAGTGATCACAATTGATGGGTCTTCGAATGATCTCTCTACTCGTTTCTTCACTGTGCACTTCTGACTGGTGCATCTGTAATAGCTTCTGCGATATATAATGGCAGCCCATATGAAATATATATGATTCTAATCATTGATTTTTGCTTTGCTTTTCTTGGGAATAACCCGAATAATTAAATTGTTTTGCTCAAAATTAATGAACATCAATGTGTGCTCTTGAAATGCATCAAGTACTAACAATATTAATGTCATCGGCATAATAATTAAAATTTCTCACCAAGATATATATCATAAAATTCAGATGCCACATCACAGTATAAAATATATAAAATAAATACATAAATATATGCAATACTTGTCAGGGAATTTAGTAGAATGTAACCTTGGATAAGGACTATTCTTGACTGCCTTCTGGCCGTACTTTCTCCATCTGTAACCATCTTCAAGGTGATCAATCTCACTCTTGGTCAAGAAGGAAAACCTTGGCTCTCTTTCTCGTTTCTCTTTCTTCTTTGTCTTGCTCCTGAAAGTTATACATATATCACAAAATTAATTTTAGTTTAAATTAAACAAAGCCAACACCAGATCTTGATAATGCTAAGTTATTTTTCCTAATTATTAAGCAATTCCTTATAAGTAACACTGATAGACCTACCTGCTAGCTAGGGTTTGTGGCTTCTTATCATACTCTAATTTCTTAATTCTAACTAATTAGTAAACAGAAAAAGATACACTACTAATTTCAAAGAATTGAATATATATGGTATGTATGGCATGCATAGAGGTAAGTTCTGTTCTAAAAGTACTATCTCAGTCTCCTTAGGGGGGAAAAAAGAATATATGGCTTTAAAACCCTATATCTCCAGAAGAATAAGCAGAAGGAGAACTACACTTGCTAAACTTTTAGCATGAATCTTCAAAGAAGAACCAATTAAGAACCTACACTTTGTTATTAGACTTTTGCTTGCCATCCTGGGATTCTTTTTGGTGGTGGTGGTGGTGGTGGTGTTGCTGCTGCTGCTTTTCTTTGGTCTTGGCTGAGCCTTGTTGGGTTGCTGTATCATTAGATGAAGAAGATATTGATGAATCTGGGGTAGATGGGTTTTCATTATTGGTGGGTGCTGATGATTTTCCCGATGGTGCACCTGAACAGTGTTGGATGGGACTGCTAATAACCTCAGAAGAAGAGCAAGGCATATCAAAGGCTGTGGATAAGGTGTTATAGTCCATGGATAAGCACTCAGTGAAGCTCATGTAAGAGGGACCAGAGCGTTGTAAGGTTTGCATCAGTTTTGGTTGATTATTGTACATCGTAGATGGGTGGTTATCGTTCAAGAATGGGAACTCTGACCCCCGGATAATCCCTCTCTGCTCATTATAGTAAAAAGGATCATTTTGGGATGGATTTTCCTTTTCAATATTTGACATAGAAGAAGAAGAAGAAGAAGAAGAAGAAGAAATACCACTACTGAAAGAAAGCTACAAGGGAAAAGCTATAATAAATGTCTGCTTTGAAACAAAAATAGGCCTTTATGTTGGGTTTTTCTTTGAAAAAGAAACAAAAAATCATCTTACCTACCTTTTTTTAGGAGGAGAGGGACAGTAATTTTGTTTAGATGGTAGGTTTGGCTATTCTCCACTCTCACCTCTTGTTTTTAATTAATAGAACTCAGCCCAAAGCATCATAAGTTCACTTACTTTATCACTATTCTCACCCTTTGATGAGGCATAAATCATTTATCCTGGGAAAGAACTTATAAAATATGTTGTGTTTCATTTTTTATACATCAAAAAGTAAGAGTATATATATATTTTACTGTAATATATAAACACAAATTATAATTCTCTTTCTTCCAATAATAAGTATTCGGATTTCAATTCAAAGGTCTCATATATTGAATCTTGCTACGAATATGCAGGTGTTGTTCTTGGTTTACCTGCAATTATAGAATAATTAATAAATGTCATAATTTTACTCTTAACAATTTCTTACTAATGCATATGCTTAAATGAGGATTTTTTTTAGGTACTCATTTAAATTTATTGTTTATTTTATAATATCTAAGAAAGAAAACTTAATAATAAACAAAAAAAAAATTCAATCCAAAATCTAAAATTTGATTTAAAAAAAAAAAACTGCTCCCTAGCCTCCATTGGAAACACTGCATAATACTAGATAAACTAATATACAATAATAAATTTCAATTTAATAATTTTAATATTTTGAATTCAATTGATCGATGAAATTTGGTATTATCTATTATTATTTACAGTATTTGGATTTGAGAGAGAGAGAGAGAGAGAGAGAGAGAGAGAGAAGGAATTTAAGAGGTGGGGCGATAGAAGGAGTCGATATCAGGCAATAAAGGGGGAGGCACTAACGATTGGAAGAAAAAAAAAAAGTCAAAATTAGAGTTTGTATTGGAGGATCAAAAATTGACACGTGTCAAAGACTGGCACCGTCTTTTTGACTCAAGCTGGCACGTGGGAGACCACTTTTCTAATTACGCATTGCCGACTGGACCTTCACGTCATCTTTTTCCCTCCGTTACTCCATTCTTTTTCGTTTGTCTGGAGATTATAGAACCCTAAAGGATTGCGTTCGCTCACATCTATTGAAAAGAAATTGAAATGTGTTTACTATTTTTAATTAATAAGTTTTTAAAAAGTGAAGTAAGAATATGGTTATGGGTTCAAATATCGTGTGTCAGTCCTAATACTAATTAGGGATTTCTGTTATTTCAATACTAATTTTAATTTTTTATTTTATTATTAATAAAAGAATATAAAATATTGATGGACTAATTGTTTTATAATATAATATACAGTAACTTAAAGTGTAAAAAAAATACAATTAAATTTTAAGATTTTATAAATTAAAAGGTAGTTTATTTTTAAATTTAAGCATATAATTAAAATTTTATAATTTAAGAACTAAAATCTATTATTAAAAATTATAAAAAAAAATAAAATAATGAATTTGAAAATAATATGTATAACACAACGAATGTCAAATACAAATGAAAATTTAACAATTAAATTAAGGTTACTTTTATTTCATATAAAATATAGTTTTTAAAAATAAAAGAATATTTTCATAATTAAAAATTATATTATTTTTTATTTTTAAATTTTAATTATTTTATTATAATGTAAAAATACTTACACATATATAATATAAATATCATACTATTACTTTAAATAACAGAAAATATTTTTATAAAAAACATCCTAAAAAAATTTTTATATAACTATTCATTGGCCAAAAATAAGTTAAATTTTAATATCGAAGTCAAAGTATACATTAGAAAAAATTATTAAAAAAAATTACTAAAAATAAGTTGCGGCTACGTTAGGATGCAATCGATTACGAATAATAATTGAGATACATATGGACAAAACTGAAGTCAATATTCTACGAATTCTTAGAAACTTGAAACACAATTATTCATTTTTATTCCATACTTGGATGTGAATATATTTCATTGTTACAATTATATATATATATATATATATATATATATATATATATATATATATATGAAGTTTAAATTTATATTTAGCATGCTTCATTTAAAAAAAAAAGATATAAAATTCTCTATTTATTAATTTTATAAATTGACTGCTTGATCCAATTGCACCAAGTTTGATAATGCACAAATAAAAAGTGATTTAAATTTAATTTACTAAAATCAATTAACTTTAAAAATAAATTTTATATTTAATACTCAGAAATAAAATAAATTACACATTTATTTATTCCAATTCAGCATGACCTCATGAGGTGAATGGCATCTTTCTTGTAAAACCATGCAAAAGAAATCAAAACATTGGCATTTCAACGATTGGAGCCGAAGATGCTTTTTAGGACATTACTGAGTCCAATCACTTGGCATGAAAGATAATGATAGAAAGTTGTACAAATGATCCATAAATCAAATTTTAAAAAGAGAGAATAAGACGCAAATAGGAAACAATGATTGGCACTGTCCAATCTTAAGCATTATAAGTCGAAAGTCTTTTCCTGGAAAAAAGATTAAAAACAATAATTTAACACCGTCGACGATGAGTAGCCTGAGATTGTTGACTTCTGTGTCTAGCGAAAAGGTCTCTTTCTTGACATTATTGTTATTCCAGTTACGTTTCAACAGCGAGGAAGACACGTTGCTTGATGGGTCACCACAGTACCAAGAATTTCAAAGGCAACTTAAGCACTATATTTACTTAAGAAAGTATTTTTAGGGAAATTAGAGACATAAAACAACATAACAAAAGAGAAGAAAACCCTAAAAACATACGAGGATTTAGGTTAGATTAGCCAAACTAGAGAGTAATTAAAGGTCGCAGTGCTTGACATGTTCAAGAAAGAGGAAAGCAACCAAAGGGTTTGATCTTCATTGTTTAATTGACTTTCAGATTAGTTGAATTTGCGTTTATTGCTTTTTAGTCGCATTTGGAAATCCAAAAAATTTTGAAGCAAAACAAAAATTTTGGATTCTGGGAGGTCTATGGGCTACGGCTATAGGCTAAAAAGCTATGGCCGTAAGGCCATTTCCTATCACTGTCTGGTCATAGTTCCTAAGAAACTATGAACATTGTTTTCCTGCTAACGTCTGCTCCTTTCCCAACTAGTAATTTCTGGTAACATTTACAGATCACAAATATTTAATGATGCAACAGCAAAATGAGGATGAGAAGTGAAAATCTAGATCAAAATTTGTGAAGGCAATAGGCAATTTGCATAATAAATACATACCAGCATCTATTGGCTCCTCTCAGCTCTTAAAACGTTTGCACTCACACTCTTGCTGTATAACATCCATTTTAAAGACAAGTTCTACAAACTGCAAAACAGAATACAATTACTTTTATCTTTAGCCGAGGCTGTGGAGACTGGGAACTTTATGAACTTGAGCAGTTGAGCCTCCATCCTTATATTGAAATAATAATCCTAAAATAAAATTTAATGTTTGATGGGATCCACCAACATCCACCGAGTATAAATCCAAAGGTGGAAAACTCATGCCTTTGAGCCTTTCCCTTTCCCTGTCATAAAGATGTGACCCCAAAAACAATGAATCACACAATCAAATTTGATTTCCTTAAATTACTCCACAGCCCATTACAGATGTATATCATTTCTTTCCACCACCCGATACATTGAACTTGAAGAATATGACGTCTCCATCTTGGACAACATAGGTCTTCCCTTCTTGTCTATACTTCCCAGCAGCCTGCACCAAAAGGCAGAGAGAAATTATATGTCTTCAAGGGACTAAGCTTTGATCATTCCATAACTAAATTAAGAAATCAATGACAAGCAATTAATGAATTTTAATTACAACACAGATTTACATGACAATCAAATTAAGCCCCCGCTAATATACCAATATTGTTGAAATGGATATTAGGATTGAGGTTGTTGCACTGCATCATGACCGTCTTTAACAAGACATTAGAAGACAAGCTACAAAAGAATCTTTTTATTTTTTATTTCCCAACACAACAAAAGAAAACGTAGAGTTTTCCTTGCAAAAGTTTCGTTTTGGCCCTCAAAGTTACATGTTAAAGTCAATTAAGTCAAACAAAATTTGTAGTCAATCAATCCCTTAAATGTTAAATTTTCATTGAGTCTAAATTTAATAGTCAGTTTATGGCCATTAATAATTTGGTAAAGTTGGGAAAATAAGAAAAAAAAATCAATAAAAATGTTTGTGCAAGACACATTAAATAATAATATCTTATTATTTAAACTTTTTTTAAGCATTCATGAAAATACTAAAGAAAAGAATCTAAAAAAAAAAATCAGTAGCAGTCACTGAAACAAACTAGAGACTTTGATCCCTTCTCAAAGCCATGCGCAAATCCTCCATGCTTCCTCTAAATCCTAAATCTTCTCCCCAAAGCTCCAGTATCATGGTTTGTTTGCGCACTACAACATCCACATCAATGAGCTTCGAATTAAGATTGACAAAATCTGCAGAACTGCGGCTGATGAGTTCGACGAGCTCATGATTGCGGGAAGCAAGATGCAAATGAAACTCTAAGCAGAAAGTGTTGAAGAGTACGAAGGTGTGGAGCTTCAAGATGTAAGACTCACAGTCATAGGCTAGGGAGAGGAAGAGGTTGGGTTTGAATACAAGCGGGCAAGTGACAAGTAGGTTAGAGAAGATGTCTGCAACAAACCTTGGTGGTGGAGTTGACATTGAATCCATGAATCTTGTGAAATTAAATTCAAAGAAGGTTAGGTTTTCTTGTTTTGATTTTTGGGTTTTTGGTGGAGGTTAAAAAAAATAATAATAATAATGAAAATTATTTTGCTGCAGATTGCAATATGAATATAGGATTAAGAAAAAAAAAAAAAAATTGGACTTTGCATATAAGATTCTGGGTTTGTACTGCAAAATCCAGCTTAGGATCTTCAAATTTTTCATTTTGGTTTTTGCTGATTTCAATGAGAAATTATTTGCTAATCTTTTATTGTTGAAGATATTAAATATTGATTTTGGGTATCAGTTTAACTCAACTCAACTCAACTAAGTCTTTATCCCAAAAATTTGAAGTCGGCTATATGAATTTACTTTCTCCATTTTAAACGATTTTGGATTAAATCCTCGAAAATGTGTAATACTTCTAGGTCATGTTGTACTACTCTCCTCCAAGTCAGTTTAGGTCTACCCCTCCTTTTCTTTTTATCTTCTAACCTAATGTGCTCTACTTGTCTAACTGAAGTCTCCGTATGTCTACGCTTCACATGACCAAACCACCTCAATCTACCTTCTCTCAACTTATCCTCAATTGGCACCACTCCCGCCTTTTCTCTAATATTCTCATTACGGACTTTATCTAGTCTAGTATGACCACTCATCCACCTTAACATTCTCATCTCCGCAACTCTTATCTTAGACACATACGACTCTTTCAATGCCCAACACTCACTACCATATAACATGGCCGGTCGTATGGCTACACAATGAAATTTTAATTTCAACTTATTGGGAATCTTGCGATCACCATAAAACTCCAGTGACACTTCTTCACTTCGACTATCCAGCTTTAATCCTATGACTAACATCCTCCTCACATCCCCTATCTACTTGAAGGATTGAGCCGAGATATTTAAAATGATTACTTTGGGACAGTACCACTCCATCCAAACCAACTCCTTCCCTATTACTAGTTCGGCCTTCACTGAACTTGCAATGCATATATTCTGTCTTCGTTCTACTTAACTTAAAACCCTTTGGCTCTAGAGTACTTCTTCAAAACTCTAGCTTTCTATTGACTCATTCTCGCGTCTTATCTATCAGAACTATATCATCTGCAAACATCATGCGCCAAGGAATACTCTCTTGTATATGTTTTGTCAATTTATCTAAAAGTAATGTAAAAAGGTAAGAGCTTACAGCTGAACCTTGGTGTAATCCAACTGAGAAAAAAAAATCTCGTATCCCCTCCCACTATGCGCACAATAGTTGTTACTCCTTCATATATATCTTTCAACACTTATATGTACCTAATAGATGTCCTCTTTTATTTTAACACTCTCCATAAGACATCTCTTGAAACACTATCGTAAGTCTTCTCCAAATCGATAAAAACCATGTGTAGATCTTTCTTCACATCTCTATATTTCTCCATCAAGTTTCTAATGAGAAAGATTGCTTCCATAGTTGAACGACCAGGCATGAAGCCAAATTGATTGGGAGAGATAGAAGTGTCATGAAGTAGTCGATGTTCCACAACTCTCTCAAACGACTTCATAGTATGGCTCATGAGTTTAATTCTACTATAGTTTGAGCAACTCTGTATGTCTCTCTTATAGGTACTAAAATATTACATATCTATTCATCAGGCATTTTCTTTTAGTTTATAATCTTATTAAACAATTTAGTTAATCATGCCACTCCCATATCTTCGAAACACTCTTTTAGTTTATAATCTTATTAAACAATTTAGTTAACCATACCACTCCCATATCTCCCAAACACTTTCACACTTCAATTGGTATTCCATTGGGTCCACAGGCTTTATCCACTTTCATTCTCTTAAGTGCTTCCTTTACTTCTAAAGATCTAATCCTTCTAGTATAATTCACATTCTTTTCTACTGCTCTGTAGTCTATATTCATGCTATTACCACTTTTACTATTGTTAAAGAAATCATTAAAATAATTTCTTCTTCTTTCTTTAACGTCCTTATCTTTTTTTATTTTATCTTATTCCTTTTTTTTAATTTTCTTTAAATTCCGCAGTTTGGGGTTTAGATTATTTTTTTTTAATTTTAGAAGCTTAAAAACATAAAATAATATTTTATTATTTATGGGTCCTACAACAACTATTTAATGGCAGTTTAGTCGCGTGACCAAATTTTGGATTCAATTAACAAAAAATTAAAGCTTGAAAGCCTAATGAACCACAAAATAAACCTTAAGGGCTAATTGACTGCAGAATTTTTTATTTTTTTTAAGGGCTTAATTGACTTGGGCCAAAATGATTTTTGCTGATTTTTCCTAGATATTATAGGAGTTTCCATTATAAAGATGTCATACTCTTAGCGATTGATGGTCAAAATCAGCAATAGATCAACAATCCACAAGACACTTGGTTTAACATAGAACAATATATCCTACCAGTCTAGCAACACAAGTGATATTGTACTGTAATAATAAAACACAGCATTGTATATCAATCTACTCCACATTTTGGTATTTTTTCTTCTACCTATGGAATCCAAAGTCCTACTCAAGCTCAAAGGGGTATTGCAGGGCTGTTAAGCCCATTATAGCTTCCATGTGAGACGACCACATCTCTTTTAATTTCTTCACATTAGCTATTAGTTTCTCTAATGCTAACCTAGAAAATTTTATATTGAGAACAATGAAAGATGGGAAAGTTCATTCATAAACACCCCCCATCATCTGTGCTAAACAAAGAAGGAAAGAAAAGGAGGATTGACTGCTTTATCACCACATATATAATGACAAGTTCTATTTCAAGCATATACCTTAACAGCTGACTCACTGCCAAGCTCCTTGAGATCATCAAATTTCATGACCTAAGCATTATCAGAAAGTCCACTGATTAGTACTTTGCAAAGTTATACATTTCAACAACTATCAGCAAAATATAGAAGAAATATCAAGACCATTAATGAACTTTTGAAAATTGTGATCACATTATTCAAATTGGAGATCGGACCGATGTTGCAATCATGATAATAATAGCAATAGGCCAATAGCATTGGTGAAGGTGCTGTTTGTGCAGGGATTTGCTACAATACCATGTTTAAAGCATGATACGGAGTAACCTCATTAGCAGACAAGACAATTTTGAGGAAAAGAATGACACCGAAAACCATATGCTAATAAATTAACAAAATGCTCTTTGGTTTAACAAATAATTCCTTCAAGACCAAGTTTCTGGGAGAACTTATAAAATTCTCATAATTTATAAGAAACTAAAGAATATGCTTGGATGTTATCAACAAGGTTAGCAAAATTCTCAACATTGGATATATTATTTTCTGAACTCAAAAGAGCAAGGTAATATTGAAGAACTCAACAATAAAAGTTGCAAAATGAATATTAAAGAAATCTTACATAAAAAGTTGATAAATGAATATGAAATAGTAAATGAATGTGAAATGGTAAAACTCCCACAGCTAAAGCAACCAACATTATTGAGGGTAAAAACATAAGCAACTCAACAATGAGAAGGATTAATCACTGTATGATTCAATATTAAAAGTCTTAAAAGAAACTTTAGAATGATAAGAAAAAGCAAAAAAACAGAACCAATAACAACCTCAGCACATATAAACCCTCTCTCAAAGTCAGAATGGATTGTTCCTGCAGCCTGAGGGGCCTTTGTTTGTCTTCTGATTTGCCAGCACTTCACCTGCAAAAGCAAGTTATTTGGACGTGAGGCTCAATATTGATTAAAATGGAGCTTGCCAACCATCTAGATAGTAAAAAAGATACAGCATAAATGAGACAGATCATGCACAACTTAAAATAACAATAACAACAACAACAACAACATAGCAATAGAACTATCTTCAGACAAGTTAATAAAAAAAATATGGTAAAAGGCCAAAAACTTATTATGCCTTTTTTTTTTCACTAGAATTGTTCTGACAATGTTCTTGGCAGATTGCATAAAAAATTGGACACGTGAATCAGAATTCCATGTTATTAACCAAAAAGGGAGATCTAAATATTTGGGTACAACAGCTACAACTTACTAAGGAAGCCCTAATCAATAATAGATGGAAAGCCAAGATGATTTTTTAAGACAAGTAGTTTCAACATGTCATGTCTAAATAGACAGTGCACATTCCTTAAGGACACTTCTTCAAAGATTCCTTTTCAATTGAACAAGATGAAGGCAGCAAGCAATAAGCTATTTCAGTCAAACAATCTAGATTATGTAATCTTGCTAAACTTTTGACATTGAAAACAACAAACAATTTCAGCACTAAGCCTTCAAGGCCAGAAGAAATACACATAACTTGTTAAGCCTAAAACCCCAACTCATCGCAAGTTGTCTGCATTCCACGTGTGCAAACAAAAGAAATATTATGGAGACATTAAATTGGACAATTAAGAATTATTTACCAAGGAACCACGCACATTTAATATCATATATACAAATAATTATTTAAATAATAGCCAAAACATGCAAAATACCCTTTTTCAAACATATATATATTGATTAGCCTGGTCACATTTCCATAAGACTTGCAAAGAATAAGGGAAACCAACAAAATGATGATACAAAATTGTTAGATATATGTATATATTACCTCATCAGGGCCAGCAGTGAAGAAATATATGAGATTAATTGCAGAAAATCCAGTCTTTATGATTTTTGGAAGGGCACTGTAACAAAGTTCGATACAGTCTAGTTAGTTATATGCAAATTAAAACAATAATAAAGAAATTTATTCTAAAAAATTTCATCAGACATTTTTATCAAGAGTATAGAACCAGATGGGTGGAGGAAGGGAATACTTGCAAGTAAAACAATATAGTTCTCTAAATTTATGAAAGTTGAGGTATATCATATATAAAGACAATTAAAAGTAAAACAGCACTAATCGAGTTCACAATTATGGCGTGCATTACATTTTTTTTGTTCATTTAGTCCCTAATGGGGTTTGAAACTCAAGATCTCTCAGCCTTAGAGACAACGCAAAGTACCATTGAGCCAAAGCTTATTGATGCATTACATTCACATTTACACAAATGATACAAACAATTTAATAGACTACTTATCTCAGACACATTGAAAGAATAAAATAATTAGCAGGTGAATAGCGCCCAACTTCCGGGCATTACAGATTACACTTCTATTTAAGACTTTTTAGCACTGCCATTGAGATTCACAAAATAAAAAATTAAAAATCCAGCTTTGAACAAGTGGTTATGATGAAGTCCATCATATTCAACCATATTTAAATCTGTAATAAAGCTATCTTCCTCTCAACCAAGCATGACGCTAAGGAAATAAATCATAGGATATCATGCTTAACCACAAAGAATCACAAATTTCAACTGTAGAAACCAATTATTGAAGTTCTTCAAAAGAGAAAAATGGAGGGCAGCACTGTTGAATAATTTATTTCTACTTGAAAAAACATAAGCACATAATTACTGTAACTTAAGTTTTCTCACTCATGAAATTTCCAATATCTTTATGACAGCCCAATGATATTCTTTTTTACGCTAATCAATTCTGTGTAAACTTCAAAACACAATATCTAGAAAGCTATTCTTCTTCAAATAAGAAAAATATATATATATTACACGTAATGCTTTTCATTACTGACCTTTGTACCTTGTTCTCCTCACAATACTTTGTTGCTTCATCTGGTGCCATATCGGCAAGATTTCTTTCTAACACACAGCTGAAAGGAATAATTGGTTCAGCCCCATGTTCCTGCACCCTGTAAAAAAAAAAACAATAATTTCTTTCTTTTGGCAAAATCATCATCTTCAACAAAAATAACTGACATGTAACATCAAAGGTAGATGATGATTTGGGTATTGCACTGTCAAGACACTATTTCATCAAATGAACAAACAAAATACAAGGAGATGATATGCATAAAAGTGGAGCTTTTGCTAAAGTCCACGCACTATGTTAAGATCCATGCATCCCTACAAGTATGTATTGAATTATATGATAAAAAAAGGGTGAACGTTAAGGAGGATAGATGGCCACAGACAAGTAACATAAGGAGAGGGAACAGAGTTCATAAAAGACAAACTCAAAAAATGCAGAACAGTAAATATGAAGTAAAACAAAAATAAAAAAGTTCAAAAATACCAAGCATGAATCTTGGGCAAGAACTTGTTCTTTTTTCTCTGGTAATCCTTCTCATTCATGTTAACCTGCAAAGAATAAAGGTGCGATATAGAAAAATCCTCAATGATTAATTGACCTGAAATATGGATGCATATAACGGACATGCTAAAGATATTGCAAGAGGTTGCAGAATGAACATTAACCAAACCTTTAAAGCATTTTCTTAGAATAATCTTCCTTCAAGCATTGAAGCAAGCAATTTTGGCCCTCCTTTTTTATAATTAAAATTGGATATCAAAATTTCTAAGGTAAATTTTCCACTAGTTCACCAACCATAGTTTTCAAGTAAGTGTGGTGCCAAGGCAACAGATTATTTTTCTAGGAAACAGTAGCTGATGTATAATACTTTCATGCCATGTGGCCTGAACCTGCCTCCCTTTTATGATGCTGGCATAAGGAAATTTTATAGATGTATTTCAGTTCACTTGCATTTTGATTTATAATTCTTTTGAATTCTTAACTTTTCAAAGTTAAATTTTGATATGCTCAAATTTGTATACTAGTAGCAGCATATTAGATTGGAAATTTTGCACCACACGGATAAGCTCATGATAAGTTGTTACTGATTAGCGATAAAGGAAACAAGTCATTAACTTGCCCCAGCCTTCCTTCTTCATCAGAAGATCACATGATAAGTTGCATTGATTTGTAGAATATTCTTAACAAACAGAAGCCACAAAATACTAATGCATAAACTGATTACATGAAAAACTAAGGGGCACAGGGCAAATAATTACAGCAGACATGTGAATATGAAAACATTGCTAACTTAATATAGAAACATTTTTTCCCAGCTATAATTTGAAAGGGAGCTCGGGAGAGAAGATTTACCAGGTAAACAACAGGCTTGGCAGTTAGCAACTGAAACGTATTCAATATCTCAATATCAGCAGCTTTCCAGTCTCCTAGGCGAACATCTTTACCCCCCTCAAGCCATGCCTTAACCTGCAATACCATAAACCACCACCACTAAACACCAGCTACATATTTAAGTGCTGATAGTGTGAATTGAAATATGGAAAAAGAAAATTCAAGCTTGTGATAACCATATTAAAGGAATCTACTACAAATAGGGAAGTCAGCTAAAGATAAACAAATCTTAGGAAGTAGTCAATCTCATTCCAATCGGAGTTCATTCCCTAAGAAATTATTCAAATACGTGGGGAAGGGGGGGAGGAAGGGAGGGGGGGGGAGAAGGGACGGAGAGAGAGAGATTCCTCTTCAAAATTTTAGGAAAGATTGCATTGACAATTTGACATGCCTTGACAATAAAGGCATGCATTTAAATCAGGTTGCTCGCCTTTCAATGAATGAGGCACTAAGGCCTTGCATGCCTTTAGTGAATATGCAAAAGACAAAATCCAAAAAATGCAGGATCAGACTAAATATGCTAATAAATTTATAGACTCAAGGAAAACAAACTTCCAAACTGCTAGAATACAGTACAAACCCTTTCACACAACTCGTGCTCTATTTTTAAATGCTTGTCGTTGCTCCTCTTCATGCTCTTCTCAAGATCCTCTACTCTTCTATCCATGAATTCAATATCCTGTAATCAAGGTAGGTTATAAAAATCTACTTCAACAAATAAAATTTAACATCACAGCTGAATAATAATAATAATAATAATATGTGAAAATGAAATTGAGATAAAGGCGTTAAGCTTGAAAGAAGAAAAGGAAGTCACTACAATTATATTAGAGATAGAAAATGAAATAATTGGCAACTGCAACACATATTTAAAATGCACAATGCCTACGCTCAACTATTTCTCAACTTACACCATTTGAATAACATAAATTTCATATGTTTCTTTGTGTTTGTAACAATTTATCAATGCCATATACGGTTATACTAAGAGTTTAAGTGCCACTTGCATATTTTGGGCTTGAGGGTGTCTAGGCTAAAGTAGGCCTCATGAATTTTAAACAATTTAATCTAATTCTCTTACGTCATAAGACTTATTGTCCTCAGAGGCCGGAAAACACCTAGACCATGTTATACAACAACATACGCATAAGACACCAGCAGGATTTCACAGTTGAATTTCCCAGTAAATATATTTTATACCATCAAGTTAAATAAAGAGTTTGTATGAAAGATAACTTCCAAAACACAGATTCCATCACTAATGCATCAATAATTGGAAGACAGGAAGGGAACCATTACATAACAAGACTACAGAAACAAGGATTTTAAGACCCAAAAAGCATTTTGAATAATTAAGTCCAGATACAAAACTCCAGTACAAATTATATGAATGCCATAATTACATTAGTACACATACCTTTAGTCGTAACTCATTACCAATAACCTCTAGATCTCTCACCGGATCCACAGAGTCATCAACATGAATAATATCTGGATCTTCAAATGCACCTATAACACATGGGCAAAAATAAGCAAATTCAGGAATTAGATAATATCTAGAATCTCATGAATCAAATGAGCAGAACTAAAAGTACTCAAAGCCAACACCAAACAAAGTAACAAACTGCCAATTTGACTACAAGTACATTAAAATACCCACGAGAAACAAAATTTCTTGTAAGATGCTTGCAAGAAAATTTGTCTGCTTTTTAAAAAGAAAAAGTAGAATTATATGCTCAGAATGTTACCTTTCTTTAAGACTCTTCTATGGTTTATCTATCAAATGGAGATTAATGTATAACTCCACCTAACAAGTAGGGGAAGCATATGCTAGTGTTGTATAGAGCAGCAGCAAATATGAAAGTTTCCTATTTGGTAATAGTTTAGCCAACCATTTCATGGAAAATAAAACCACTTACGCTTATCCAACAAGAATAATACATGCACCAATCTATTACAATATGCATATAACCTTTTTAAGTGCTTATATAATGCTACATTGACAGAAAATATCATCATCCCCAAATAAAGCAACGACAACACTTATATTTCACACAGTAAAATAAAAGAACTACAACAAACCCCATATATCTACATGCATATCACAAATTAATATTGGGATTACAAATCAGAATCTCATTCTTTTTCATATCAGTTCATCATCCACTTACACATAGCACGATAAGAGTCGCAAATCTATAAAGTAGCAGATTCAAAAATGAAATGCGTTAAAACAATAGGCATCTTACGTAACACATGAAAAATGCCATCAACTGCACGAATGTGAGATAAGAAATTGTTGCCCAAGCCTTGCCCCTGATGGGCACCTCTAACCAGTCCAGCTATATCATGGATTTCCAAGAAAGCTGAAACCTGGGCAAAATAATTTGATATAATACGCAGAAAGCATAAAGAGAGAATAACAAGATAAATTGTTAAGTTAGATGCATTGGATATGAATCTTAAATGGCAAAGTTATATCTTTTGAATGAACTTATTTTGTGATCACTTAAAGTAAACATTTTTCCTTACTTGAAAAACTTTAATGTTTTGGCACATGTTGAATTTCATGTAATACATCACAAACTATTGCATTTCATATTATTTCTATGTTTTTGCATATTTTAATAATTTCATGCTTTATTTTGGCATCATTAAATAAAAAGTATTCAAGCATTAAAAGCTAACATGCCAAACAAAATTAAGATCAAATGAATAGCAAATCATTACTAAAAAATTCAACAAATGAAAAAAAAAATAAAAATAAAAAGCAAGGTCACCAACTACATGAACAAATTTGGCCTTTTATATCTTATTTCCATTCAATTTCAACATTCTACCTGAATTTAATCTAAACCTTATTTCAAGTTTCATTTTCCTTCTAATGGTTTAACAAACTCATGTAATGCTTTAGCTAATAAAGAGAAATATTACTCTTGCATTCAATTTATAAATAAGGTACTCCTAGTCTCTCTGTAGAGAAACTTAGGCAAATCTCTGCTGTTCCCAATTAAAGTATCTAGCCACATTCTGATAAAATCAAATAGTTGCCAATTTGCCACAATTATCGCAAAAATTCCAATCAATATTAATGTACATGGATGCTTCTGCAAACCCCATACAAAATTTACAATTTGAGGTACTCCATTACAAAAATTTGCTAACAAAGGGCAAAGCTTTCATCAAAATTTTCCAACATAATCCAAGTCATCGATATTACAGAACAGAGACACATATGCTCAACTACACTCAAACAAATATTAAAAAATCTAAATCACAAACCTCGCTTTTTGGCTTATACAGTTGGCAAAGCCATTCGAATCTTTCATCAGGGATATAAACCCGTGCTTCATTAGGCTCAATGGTACAAAAGGGAAAATTTTCAGCAGGAATTGATAGCTTTGTTAATGTGTTGAAAAGAGTAGATTTGCCAACATTTGGTAATCCAACCTGAGGAATAATGGAGAAAAACACTAAATTTTCAATTCTTTTTTTTTTTAACCAAATGAAATACCAAAGCCAAAATAAATTGGAAGAATATGAGACATTTCACTTTTCAACATCAAATTAGATGCTATTAAAACCCTAGTTTAATCTCAGATAAGCACACTACAGAACAAAGATATGAGATAAACACATGGAATACAACATAAATAAGGCAACAAGGTAAGCTTTTCCCCTAATTTATCCACTCTTCATTTAATTCAAAATTATCACCTACAGAATTCAAAAGGGAAGAGAATATAATAGGAAAATACTAGCATAAAACTAATTAAATAATAAAAAGAAGCATAATCAATAATTACGATGCCAATCTTGAGGTGAGAGGAGAATCTTCCAAGGATTGGTCGCTCAGCTGGTGCTTCTTTCGATTTTGCTGATTTTGGAGGCATATTTCTTATCTGGAAATGTGCAGAGAGTAAGATATGCCAGAGCTCCACAGGTGTGAATAAGAGTAAACGATGAAAGTTCCGATGAGAAGAGGAAGAAGGGAATGAGAACACGTAAGAGGGAAAGTAACAGAGAAAGTAAAATTAAAACAGAAACCTGAAATCAGTGTCTCGGTGATCGGGGACGACGAGGATCTATGCCGTGGAAAGAAGCAGGAGACTGGAGAGACCCTGAGTGAGATACAGATAAAAAAAAATAAAGCGTGGATGCGGCTGACGGCTGGTTTAGGTTATGGTGCAACCTAACCCTAAAACTGCGTAGTTTTTATTAATACGATGTAGTTTTTCTCTAATGCAAAGGGTTGCGCTTCTTGCGTGCCATAGACGCAACTGTACAACACCTTTTTTTTTTTTTACCTATTAAGTTTCTTTAAGATATTATTATTAAAATATTCTTTATTTGATTTAATTTTTTTATATTATATATATATATATATATTAGTTACATTAAATAATTAAATACGCTAAAAACTCATTTTATTTTAACTGTTTAACATAATGAAATTATTAATATTTTTCCTTTATTTGTCTATGTCTGTGAAAATCATTTAAATTATCCTTTTCGTTAATGATGGATAAATGTGACGTGATGTTTCATTAGGTGGTCGTGTTTGGAAAGTTTAAGCTAACCATTGGCTTCTAAGGTCTTATAATTATCAAATTGCTGGCGCCTGCTTCAAAGGTCATCTGTTATTGTTAAAACTGACTCTTATCTGTTAGCTCAGTGTTTTTAACCATCCTTCTATTGATTGTCCTTGAGAGCTTGGGAATGTTAATCAAGATGTTTGGAGCTGGCTACTGAATCACTCTTTTTGGTCAATTGTACGCCTCTAGATCGACTAATGTTTGTGCAGATTGAGTAGACGAAAAAGCAAAATTAAATCTACATCTATCTATATATCCATATAAAATAGCAAGATATTAATGTTGTCGTGACATTTATCAATATTAAGTTTACAGCATCTAATAGAACCAAAGGTCACTTGAAAAGCAAAAGTTAAATGAGAGTCGGTGATTAGTTAACAACTACTCCGACACTCAAGTCAGTTATTAAGATTAAAGCGAAATGGTAAATACTGTCAAGAATAATATCTCTGTTGTATATCTGTTTCTATATGAAATTTCGGCTAGATTTTTGCCTTTCTCCCATTTAAGTTATAATGAAAAGCACTTTAAATTCCAGTCGGGAATTAAGCGTGGCTAACAATATGATCTACCATTGTTCCAAACTTAATGAATGCACCGACTTCTCTGATTACCCAATCTCGAAATATAGGTCTTTCAATGACAAACCATTTTAGAGACTGTCTTTGGGCTTAGATAATAAACATATTGTCACATGCATTATCTAAGAAATTGTCACGTGATATTTTTCAATTTTATTTTTTATTTTTTAACAATATAATAAAATTTTGATATTTAAAATCATAAAAATAATCATATGATTGAATCCATTTCAAATTATTATATATTTTAAGCAATGTTTTTATTACATTACTATATTTTTATTATGTAATATTTACTAACAAATTTGAGAGATAGAAAATTAATAAAAATTATTAAACTATATTTAATTAATAAAAAATGAAATATATAAAAAATAACTATATCTTTAAATAAATTTTCTATTATATTATTATTTTTTTATTATTTTTATTATAAACCTTTGAGAGATAAAAAAATAATTAAAAAATATGAATTAATATTTTAATTAATAAAAAATAAATTATTTAAATTTATATATTCAAATTAAAAATTATATCAATTAAAATTATTTATATATTAAAATTATTAATAACCTTATGCAATTCCCTAATTTGTTGTATATCAAATTGGCTAATGCTTAATGCTAATGAAATCTCTCTTTTCCAATATAAAAAAAAAAAAAAAAAAAACCCTAGCGCCTGATTACAACTTTTCATTTGGTTTGTGATCAAAAGAAGAATATTAAGTTTTTATGAAAATTTAAAATTTATAAATGCTAATATGTATTTAAAATTTAAAATAACTTTATTAAAAAATATTTTAAAATTTAATTTCAATCAGTGTAGGAAGATATTGAGAAAACACAAGTATTACTAAAGCATTCAAATTAACAATATTGTTGTTATTGTATTGCATGATACTATCATTTGCAAGATTTAAAATCTAACAACTCAAAATTTTTAAATTATAAATAAAATAATTTTGGACCTAATTGTAAACCTCTAAGAAGTTGAGAGACTAATAGTGTAATTAAAAGTTAAAAAAAAAAGAAAAAAAACCCAAAACGCAGTGCACAGCGCCCCCCCCCCTCACTCTCCTTTCTCCCCGACTCTCTCTCCTCCTCCCTCCTGTTTTTCTTCTTGTCGGCAAGTGATCCGCTGCCCGTGACCACCCTAGCAGCTTCAGCGTGACCCGGCGACCACCAGTGGATAGGAAATAGTGACGGAAGAAGGCAGCAGTGACGAGAATTGAAGGGAGAGAGAGAGCGACGGCGAGGACTTCCAAGGCCATTTTCGGCCGTTTCCGATGGCTTACCAGCATGGGAGGGGTGGCGCTCGACTATTGGGATCACGGGCTTCCCATCCCGACCTGCGGTGCTTCGTTCCATGGAGGTTTCTGGCGAGTTTCGAAGAGAGAGAAAGATGAGAGAGAAAATTTTGGGCAGTGGTTTTCCAACCACTTTTCCGGCGATCCAACCATCAGATCGAAAATTCGAGGCCACCGATGGACTGAGGACAACGAGATATTCGAGATAGGACCGGCCCCACTCCGATTAGATACCGTTGGAAAAATGCGATAATCGGACGGTTCAGATCGCTTTGTGAGATTTTTAAATTTTTTCAATTTTTAAAATTTAAAAATAATTTTATGACAATTATTAATAATTTTTAAGCATAATTTAGGTGCAATCGGATCAAAGATAGGTCACCGGTATCGGGATCTCATTTTCAGCCAGATCCGGCTGCCCAGCAGCCTGTCTCAAAACGTGATCAATATTATAGTCAATCCTATCATTTTAAAACGTTTTGGATGCCTTCCAGGTGTCAGATTTGGCATAGGTAAACTCGAACTCTATATTACTCAAAATTTGCCCTGTACTGGGTTAGAATAAAATTTATAAAATATTCGTAAATGATAAGAAAATTATGATTCCTATTGCAATAGTTTTATAATATTGTTAAGGACCGCAAGGCAGGTTTATAGAATTTTTTAAGTTAGTTTGAATAGTTTTTGAAAAATATTAGTTTTGAAGTCTTATAATTGAGTTGTCTGATGTTGTGATAATTGCTTGGTTTGAAGGGCTCAGGAGGGGCCATATAATGATGATGAGATATGGGTTGAGTTTAGAAGTTTTATTTAAAGCATTTTACAGATTGGGTAGGTCCTAGGTATAGGGAAGACTCTACCGAATTTTTGGTACGACTTAGGATATCTTTGGTATTTTCTTAGTTTATATTGAGTCAAATGTATTAAATAATTATAATAAAATTGTCAGGTAAGCCGGGATAGCCTTCTTCCTTAGCCCAGCCACCGCAGTGACCTCGATTCAAATTTGTGAGTAAATTATTAATTTTGATTGTAATTTCAATATTATTATATGTTCAATCATGCCTATGCATCATTTAACAATATATATATATATAGTTAAACACTAGGCATGATTTGTATTGCATTCTTACTGGATGAAGTGCTATGGATTTATTTGTGGTAATTTGGAGCAGTGTGCGTGCGTTGGCGTTCGTGTGATGTGTGGTGTTGGATATAGACAGGACGGGTAGACACAGCTTGAGAGATACTTGCTGGGACCCCGCATTTTGTTTATTAAGCGAAAATCTGGCTTTAGAGACACTCGCTGGCAGAAATTAGATTAAGAGGGCTGTATAGGGGATCATCTCTCTATATGTATTGTTTGACATTATTGAATGTGTCAATACTCCAAATTACCTTTTTGCTGTTATGATGTGAATTGTATGAGAATTTATGATGATATTGCATGTCACTCCACATGGTGCATTAACTTTAGATAGCTATAGAGATTATGGTTAAAATTAGTATTTTACTCTCTGAGTCAAACGCTCACTCCTGTTCACCTTATTTTTCCAGGATACAGGAGATTTATTGTTTAGTTATAACTTGCCTCTCTCCCTCGGAGGTCGTCTATTAATGTCTGTAATGTTTGTATAATTCTGTTAACTCCTAGAATTCTTCATGTGTTAGAAATATTTATTTGATTTTGGGTCTATAATATATTTGCCATGTTGAACCTGTAAACTTATTAAATGCATGTATGTTAGACTAGATGAGGGAGTCGAGCTCCCATTTGAGTTATGATAATTTGATTATGTGGAGGGTGAGTTGAGCTCCCCAAATTATTATATATTGTGTTTATAGGTCAGACGAGTAAAAAACTCCCCGTTAAATGGTCCATTTTATGGCCGGACTTTGTCCGGTTGAATTCTTGAAATTGAGCCCAAATGGGCCTTAGAGTTGGGTTGAGAAATAGTTAGACTTATTACGGGTCTCGGAGGCTTTAGCTGGCCCAGGTCCTAGTGCCGGTTCGGCTCATAGGTTGGGTCGTAACATAACATTTTCATGCAATGCTGCGAGTATTTCTTTTATATTATGTCAATATAATTAATAAATAGATAAATATTTATATTAAAAATATATTTAATTTTATTTTATTATAATATAAAATTTTAGAATTACATCCTATAAGTAAAATTATTATTCCTCCGTAATTACTAAAATCATTTATTCAATTCAATAGAAATACAATTTTAATCATTTATATATTAGGCATGAGTATATAGTTAATTTAATACTGACTAATATTAATATAATATAATTTACTTATTATAATAAATTGGATAAAATATAATTTGATAATAAAAATATTTAATTATAAAGCAATCTATAAAAAAAAAACCCTTACACTATTTGTTGCTTTTTAATCAAATTTACACATTGAATAGACTAACAACTTTAATTAAATATTCAAAATTAATCGTAAAATTTTATAGTTAATAATAATAATAATGTCAAACAAAATATTACATTTTAAAGTATAAAAAAGATTAAAATAAAAAATAATTTAAATTGATATAAAAAGAACTGTTTAATCTAAATACTTAAACTTAAAGAAAAAGTATTAAAATATATTTTATATTTATCATATTCTCTATTATAAATGCCCATTAACTTTAAAATTTAAATGTCCAAATTCGTAGATGTGTATTTATTGTATATATAATGAAATAAATTATCATTAAATAAAGTGTATATAAAAAGCAATCACACATAGATATTTCAATAGTTTGATAAAGTTAATAAAATCAAATCAATCTCAAATCAATTCAATAAAATCAAATCAATCTCAAATCACTTCAATAAAATCAAATCAATCTCAATCAATTCGAACACATCGGTAAATTTTATAGTCAAATATCAATCAATAATAATACATTAAAGTATGAATTTTAATCATATTAATGTGATGATTTATCGATTAAAATCAATTATATCTTAATCAAAATCGAAATAAAATTCAATAATAAAATAAAATTCTAGAAAATCACATATAAAATCATTGTTAAAATATTGATTTAAAATTTCATTTAATAACAAACTTAATGCTAAGAAATTTATAAAGAGGGGGAGGGGGGAGGGGGGGTGTGTGAATAAGTACGTTAACTGTGCAACGTAATTGATTTGATGCGTTGTTCTATATTCATAATTGTCTAATAATTTAGATTTATTTTGATCTTCAGTTCCAAAGTTTATAAAGAGAAATATTAAATTATAGTAAAATATAAGAATTTTTAATATATATATATATATATATATATATATATATATATATATATATATATAAAATTAATTAGTTTTATATTTTTAAAATTTTATCAACCCAATTCAATACCAATAATTATTAAGGAAAAAAATAAAAAAATAAATAAATTTCTAGAGTAGTGGTAACAAATCGAAAAGAAAATAAAATCAAATTCACCTATTATTAAAAGTAAGTTCACCCAAAAAATTTTAATTCACCCAAAAAATTTGAACGTGGTGTAAAAATTAATAAAATTTTAATTTAACTCCTTAAAGTATTTGATAGAAAACCACTGACAAAAGTTTTGAGATTACTTATCCTAAAAGGAGATGATTTCAATGGTGAAGTATATATATATATAAGGAGTTTGAAGAGTACTATGGAGAATGGCATAAGAGTCTGTCAGTAACACTAATTGAAATTCAGAAGGCAGTCGAGATATATATTTAATTTCAAAAATAATATATATATATCTAAAAATAAATAAGTAGACCATCTAATAAAAAATATATATATATATTTTTATAAATATATTAAATTATTGTTAGCTAATTAAAATAAAATAATAATAAATGTATATGAATTTTCACATATAAAATATTAGAGTTACATCTTATAAGCAAAATTATTATTCCTCCGTAATTACTAAAATCATTTATTCAATTCAATAGAAATACAATTTTAATCATTTATATATTAGGCATGAGTATATAGTTAATTTAATACTGACTAATATTAATATAATATAATTTACTTATTATAATATATTGGATAAAATATAATTTGATAATAAAAATATTTAATTATAAAGCAATCTAAAAAAAAAAAAACCCTAACACTATTTGTTGCTTTTTAATCAAATTTACACATTGAATAGACTAACAACTTTAATTAAATATTCAAAAATAATTGTAAAATTTTCTAGATAATAATAATAATAATATCAAACAAAATATTACATTTTAAAGTATAAAAAAGATAAAAAAAAGAAAGTACACAATAAATATTGCTAGAATATATCAGCAATTTATTGTTATTATACTTTTTCTTTCAATGATATTAAAATTTGATATTTTATTAATATAATGTTGATGTATAAAGTAAAACTTATTTTATCATAAAATATAGTCATCTTAAAATTGATTTAATGACGTTAACGTAAATTTAATAATTAAATAGTTCAATAATTTTAAAACAATTAAAATGTCCATAAAAAATAATTTAAATTCTTATATCAACACTTAAGTGGTTTAAAATTAATATAAATAAAATCAGAGAAAAATAAAAATAAGGAACAACAAGGTAAAATGATAACAACAATATTGTTAAAACAATGAATTATAATTTATTACAAATAATTTTTTTTTCAAAATTATTTCAATCAAAATCATAATATCTAAATTTCTAAAAGCAAATGAGATTAAAATAAAAAATAATTTAAATTGATATAAAAAGAACTGTTTAATCTAAATACTTAAAGAAAAAGTATTAAAATATATTTTATATTTATCACATTCTCTCTTATAAATGCCTTATTTAGTTAAAAGTAAGTTTACCCAAAAAATTTGAACTTTTTAAAAAATTAACAAAGTCATTTTAATTTAACTCCTTAAAAGGTAAAGAAAACCACTGAAAAGTTTATTACTTATCCTAAAAGGAGCTTATTTCAATGGTGAAGTTTACTCATCCGAAAATAAGGAGTTTGAACCCAACTATGGAGCCCCACCTGGCACTGACAGTCTGTCAGTAACACTAATTAAGAAATTCAGAAGGCAGTCGTGGTGTCTGTTTTTCGCTACTTTATCTGTGACTTACAATTTATAAAATAAAAATAAAATACATATATCAATTTTTTTCAAATCGTAAAATAAATTTTTACACTCCTACAAGACAGTAAAAAAAAAAAAAACTCTCGACTCAACACAGTGAAGTTAAAATATATTACTTTTACATTTTAATTAATTAATTAATATATTTAATAAATGTAATTTTAATAATAATTTGAAACGTATCCTTCCGTCCTTGAGAAGTCACTAATATATATATATATATTTTATTTGCTGAGCCGTGTGATGTATTTACTCATTTTCTGTTATAACTCACCAACTTCTCTGACACAGTATTTAATCCTATGCACCTGCAACTTATGATCTCATAATTGTGGGTCCATCTATCCATTTTCTTTTTCAATCTGAGCCTCTCTTTATTTCTTTTAGTATTTGGATTGCCTACACATTTTACAGCTTACATATTTTTTAATTTTAGTAACATAATTTAATAATTATTTTATATATTTACATAATCACATATGTTATAAATGGGTTAAAAGTAATTGGGACCATAAATTGTAGATGAATAAAATTTTTTATCTAAATTGCACACCAAATAATTAAAAAAATAATTATTTTTATTGTTCTAACTTCTATGACTATAAAAAAAAAAAAAAAAAAAAAAAAAAAAAAAAAAATTTCTCATTCATTCATATATATTTATATTTATATATTTTAAGTATTAGATATGTATTTTTAAAAAAGATAAAAATATATATCATTGATTTTAAATTTTAAAATAATTTAATTAATTTTTTTTAATTATATGACATTTGTCATTTTATCAAGCACTTAGAGGTTTAATTTTGTAAGTCATTTTTGCCACTTGCTCTTTTACTCTTTTATAAACACCTTAATTAATTAATTAATTAATTTGATATATATGTGATGATAAATTTTTTTATTTAATTATATTAAATAAAATTTTAATTTATGTTAAAATAAAATTTTCATTTATTAAATGAGTATTAATTATTTTTTTAAATATTTAATTTTACAAGATAATAATATAATATTTTATATTTTTAATAGCCGTTTTATTATTTTGTCTTTGATAAATAATATAAATGTGCATATAATTTAATTTAAAATTTGTAAAGAAACTAATTAACAAATTATTTTATTATTTTTTAAATTACATTAATTTAATTATTTTAATATTTATCAAGTCAAGCGGATTAATTTTATAAATCATTTGCCGAAATTTTATGTGTCAATTTTGTAAAAAGCCAAATGACTAATTTTTTTAAAGTATTTCTAAAGTCTAACTTTCATACATTAATCATTATTATTATTATTGTTATTATTACTTTCATCCCTACTTTCATTAATAAATTAAAACATTTTAAATATTTCATTTAATCTATAAAATGTTTCTCCGGCCATCTTTAATCTATTTAATTATTAATTATAATTAAAAATATAAATATATTAATTCTCTTTGCCTCCTTCACCTAGGGTGACAATGGGTCGAGCTTTTATAAATATTCAATTCAATCGAATCCTAATTAAATGAATTTACATATTATATTAGAATGGATTCAGATTTAAAAGATAATATTTGTTACATATTTATTACTCGAATATATTTATATAGATATTTAATTAAATATAAAATATATATTTTTTTATAATAATTTTATAATTTTTTATATTTTATATTTTATATAAAATAAATTTAAATATTTTATGAAATTATTAAATTTTTAAAATATAAAATATTAATTAAAATAATTTTTTTATGTAAAATATTAATTAAAATATATAAATATTAATTTTTTATGCAAAATATTAATCGTCTACTGTGTTGCCTTTATGTCCATGGCGAAGCCAACTCAAGATCGCCACCTGTAGCGCTAGCTCGTTCTGTGGGTCCCACTTTAAGTCATAGTCACACTCTAGTTTAAATTCTTGGTTTAACTCTCGCTCTCGATCTCTGTCCTTTACTTCTCATTCCCGATCTCGCTCCATATCACTCTCTTCATCTTCCTCTTCTTCTTGCAAGCTGAGCTCTAGTTGCCGCAGTTTGACTCGAAGAAAAAGGCAATGGCTTTTTTTTTTTTTGTTTAATTTTCGTTCTTTACATTTAGAATTTGTGAGATTAGAACACACCAAGTTAAAAATTCTACAATTTATTGGAATTTGTTTAATACAATTTTGTTAAAAATTTTGTGTTTCTTGATTTGAAAATTTTGAATTTCTTGATTTGAAAAATTAATGATGATGTGTTAGGAGAGTGACAACTATAGAGAGATTGAAAGATACAGGACAATAGAGGAGAGGAATTGAATAAAGAGAGAAACGTGAAGGCAAAGACAACTACAAGGATAGAGGGAGAGAAAAAATAAATAAATAAAGAGAGAAAAAAGAGAGAATGCGAGAGAAATGGAAAGAGAGATAAAAATTAACTAAGTATATATAATATATCCTTTATATAACTACATCCTACATATTCCTATTTCATGTAACACATGATCTACATAATTATTACTAGTTTAAGGACATATATTCTTATTCTTATTATTATTTATAATGTGATTAATTCTTCTCGTCACTTGAGGGAACCATGGTTATCAGCATGTACAATCAGAAATAACTCTTCCATAACGTTGCAACTCCTGTGAACAAAACAGGTTAAGTATAACATAAGCCCCAAGCTTAAATTAGCTCGTATTATTTTATGTTCTATTTCAACTTCTGCTGAACCCTTAAGCCCAAGTCAGAAAGAATAGGAAAAAAGTACAGATAAATTTTAATTTAGTCACAGATCTTTAATTTGCACCAATTTAGCTTTCAAACTTCAATTTCTATGTAGTTATGATCAAATCAAACTCACTTGATTTTGATGAAAAATCCATCAGAAACCAACACTAAATAGAGGCTTATCTTGAAGATTACAACTCCAAGAAGAGGTTAAAAAGCACATCTACCTGGTGAAAAGAAGAGGGAAAGAGAGTGGATCTAAGAGACATTAAAAGTAGGCATTAATACCCTTCTGCAACACATCAACTAACCGGCTACTCCTTGACCTGCCACTCTGAAGTATTTACTGCGCTCTGTCAACCTTATAATATAATCACCCATTCCCTTCTCTCAGCTACTCATCATCATTCAAAGCTTCTTCTTCTTGCTTGTGTTTCTTCGAGAACTGAGATCATGGGGAAGGAGAAATACAAGCAAACCTCATTGTTGATGTGGGTTTTGGGGGCCGGGCTGCTTTGCCAAAACTTGGTCATTGTTCCTGTAATGGCTACATTCTTTGAAGATCAAAAGAACTACCCATCCCCAGACCCACATGCAGCAAGTCCCCCCACAGGTCTCTCTTTCTTTTATTTCTTCAATAAAACACGTCTTTATTTCGTGTTCTTGTCATCAACTCTATAGTTTATGTGTCAATAATCTATTCACTTCTCATATGTATGCTAATTAATGGCAGGTTCAGCCAGAAGCCCTCACCATGGCAGTGGTACTCCATCACATGGAGTTAGACATAGTGGCACTCCATCACATGGAGGTAGCCATGGTGGCACTCCATCACATGGAGGTAGCCATGGTGGCACTCCATCACATGGAGGTAGACATAGTGGCACTCCATCACATGGAGGTAGCCATGGTGGCACTCCATCACATGGAGGTAGCTATGGTGGCGCACCACCCACCCCCCCAACCCAATCCAATGGAAATTGTGGAACTCCACCAAGTGTGCCTACTCCATCAACACCACCAAGTGAGCCTACTCCATCAACACCACCAACTGTGCCTACTCCATCAATACCTTCAGATCCTCCTCAAGGAGGTGGTGGATACTACCCCTCTCCTCCAAGCTCTGGCGGTAGTCCTCCAACACCTATCATTCTGACCCCACCAACTGTGCCTACTCCATCAATACCACCAAGTGAGCCTACTCCATCAACACCACCAACTGTGCCTACTCCATCAATACCTTCAGATCCTCCTCAAGGAGGTGGTGGATACTACCCCTCTCCTCCAAGCTCTGGCGGTAGTCCTCCAACACCTATCATTCTGACCCCTCCAAGCACCCCTTTCGTTCCCTCACCTCCAAGCACCCCTTTCGTTCCCTCACCTCCATTTATTCCCGATCCAAATTCACCATTCACATGCAAGTAAGTTTCTCTCTTACACTATATGGAAGACACTAATTTTTCTTTCATAATGTAGTAACCATATATTGACATCCAAATGCTTGTGTAATTGCAGTTACTGGAGGAATCATCCTGGAATAATATTTGGTCTCCTGGGGTGGTGGGGAACCCTAGGCAGCGCATTTGGAACGAATAGCTTGCCGGGGCTTGGAGCAGGCATGAGCTTGCCACAAGCACTATCAAATACACGGACTGATGGGTATGGAACACTCTACAGAGAAGGGACTGCTGCCTTGCTCAACTCCATGTACGCCAGACGATTTCCTTTCACTACAAGTCAAGTCAGGGAGAATTTCCTAACTGCACTCGCCTCCAATAAGGCTGCAGCTGCTCAGGGACAGCTCTTTAAGCTAGCCAACGAAGGCAGACTCAAGCCCAGAAACTAATTAGTCACCCTTTGATTTTCACTCTTTGGAAAGCATTTTATATTGTGGTGTGTGCTAGTTTTCATGCGTTGGTAGTATCTTCATATATATTCGATGTTCTTATTATAGGCAGGGTTGAGAGATTTGAATGCTTTAAGTTGATGTTTTTTAAGTAAGATTATGGCGTACTTAGTTCCATGCATATTCTCTGATTAATTATTAAGTGATATATTCTATTGACAGGACACTGCAGATACACTCCTATATAGACACGAATTTTCTACGCTTGCACATATAGATTTCTTCATATTATCCCTAAGTGGATCGTTTGACTCTGCAACAATAAGCACAATTCATCTATGTAAAATGAAAAATACAAAGACATATGTAATTAAACAGATCTCCCTATGGTAAAATTTTTCTTGTACAAGTATTTGTAAATCCAATAAATTAATAAAATGAAAAAAAAAAAATGCACACACACATAGATGCAGTAAGCCAGTGGGAATTTGCTGAAAAACACAAGCATCACTTTGTGAAATTTTCAGTAGGGAGACATAATGTTCCTTCTGTATGAAATAGATGGCAAGCTGTACATAACCCCGGAAAATGAACAGAGAGAGCCACGGTGTAATAATTCTTATTAGGTAGACCCCATTGCAGAGAGCGTGTCTTTACTAATGAATGAGAATTGAATGATCGATCTTACAGGTCAAGCCCGTAAGTAGCAAATGTAAACAGTCACTGCACATATATATTCAATGCTTACCCATCCACGCTTCGTTTCTAAGATGTTACACCACTGATCTGAAAGATCACAAGGGAGCCATAGCTATACTCTATAGGTCACATCTTGTTCCATATATCAACACAACTTCGAGGAAACGCTAGGCCAATTAGGAGTGCAACACTTCAGGAAACCTCCTTTGTCCCCCCTGCTGCTGGTGAAATTTGCAGAACCTTCATTTATCTCCAAAAGAAAAACAGATCTAGCCTGGTTTATGCATCAATCTTCTCTACAGTTTGAATACTATTTTTCCTTTTTTTTTTTTTTTTCAAAGGTAAAAACACACACGTGATTTAGGAATATGACGCACACCTTAGTAAAATTATGGTAATTTTACTAAGACATGCTAACTTATATAAACCACACACAAGCACGCTCTATGATTGATGTGAAAGCCCAAAGGTTTAACCCCACCAGGAGACTTATGCAAGTTGAGTCACACTCAAGATTTTTTTTTCTCAAAAGTAGATACACACATTTTTTTTCCTCTTGACAACCACAAAATCCTATGGTTTAATTTGTTGGAAGATAATTGTTGCGTACTTGCATTTTAGTTGTAAGAGTTAACAAAATTTTCATACCAAATTTGTGACGACAATAGCATTAAATAAGCATTGCTCTTTAGGTAGCCATGCATTTAAATTCCCACACAAAAATTTAAATGTCTTAACATTTGAACAGAAGAAAACAACAACCCTCCTTTAAAGCCATTGATTTATAGTCCTGCCTTGAGCAAAAATTCAAGTTCCACCTATAAAGACATGCAGGAGTCAGCATTACAATTAATGCGCACATACAACCAAACCTACATATGATTATTGCATGGTCAACACAAATTTCAACTTAAAACATGATTTGGGAGGCTACCTACAACTTTTTTAATCTTGCTGCAAATTATGTTCAATCAATATTTCGGGAGGCTACAACTTAAAACATGATATGGGGGGCTACAACGTAAATTAAATAAATTTTATATTGAAGGTAAAAAAGGATTGTGGCGAGATTACAATCATGTTATATATGATCATATAATGATAAAAGTAAAATGGTCAAATCACCACCTTTATATATAAATTACTCGTGTTAAAATTGCGCTTACAAAGAAATCTATCAAAAGAAAAAACAAGGAATGTGAACCTTTATCGATATGAAAACTCTAAAGCTAAATTAATTATGGAGTAGGGACGATAACAGCCAATATGGTATTTTGGGGCATCAGACACTACTTAGGGGGTGTTTGGTTTACCTGTTGGGTGCAGCTGATAGCTGATAAACACCCAAACAGGTAAATTGTGGTGTTTGGTAAGTTGAAAAAAATAGAGCTGATAGCTGATGGGCAACTGATATGATACCCATCAGCTGCAGTTTGTATCAGCTCTATTTTTAGAGCTGTTTCTCATCAGCTGATAGCTGATCTAGTTTTATTTTTTATTTTGACCATATTATCCTTTTTTATTTAACTTGAAAATTAATATTATTAATATTTTTATTTTTTTATTTATAATTTTAATATTTTAATTAATGTATTTCAACTTTGTTAAAATATTTTTTATTAATAACATAAAATATAAAATATTTATTTATATCTAAAAACTTAAAAATAATTATAAATTTTTCTATTAACAATAATAATTATTTTATTATTTTATCTATATTTTTAAAATTATTTAATTATCTTAAAAAATAATTATTTTCTTATTTCAATAATAAAATAAATGATATAATATAAAAGATTAATAATTATATATTTATTTAAATAATATAATATATTAATTTAATAATTATATATTTAATTTAATAATAAAATAAATAATATAATGTAATAAATTTATAATTTTATATTTATTTAAATAATAAAATAAATTATATGATATATACCCTTATTAGTCATTTCACATATTAACAGCAACAGCTAAATATAATTTTACCAAACACTTAATATAAAACAGCTATCATCAGCTATCAGCTAACAAAGAATGACTATCACTAATACTATCGATTGTATTCAACAGTTAATCCAAACAGGCCCTTACTCATTTACGTCCCCCTTCAAATTGGAACAAGATACAGTTTTAATATATTGCTCACCATTTTAATCCAATTATATAAATTATTAATTAATTATATAATAATTATTTTTATAAAATATGAGGAGAATATTTGAAGAGACAAAAAAAATTCCTGATTTATATTAATATTTACACAGCCGCTTCCAACTTTCACCGCAACAAACACGGACATTTAACAGCAAATTATACTTGCTGCTAAAAGATGAATACTTATTGTTAAATGGAATTAGCAACAATCACCATCTGACACATAAAATTCATAACTAAATGTTTTTAACAATACTACTATAAGCATTTAGGAAAATGCTGGGGTTGTTGATCATTATTTTTAACATCAAATAAAATATCTAATAATGTTCAAACTGATGCCGTTAAATCTCATATTTATTGCAGACTGAAGTGTTCAAAGAAAAAAAAAAAAAAAACCTTCGCAGATAACTTGCATTAATAAACTTAGTGAACAACTTATAAAATGGAGAATTTCTCCTTTGCACAGTTGCATCATTCATCCATTCTTGTTCCAAATTTATTTGAATACAAATCATATCATATAAACTTGTCTGGTCTGCTATATATAGTGCTTACATATAATCAATTGTCTTTCAATAATGTATCTTTGAGTAAGCTGTAGAGTTAGAAATTTCACCAACTAACATCATCTACCAAAACCTAAATTTCTATAATCATAAATCCTAAACTGATACACAGATGTACACAGTTCAATGACTAGTCAATCTAAATTTCAAGTCCTTTGGCAAATAGTCAATTGGTTACGCACCTGTCTCATTGCAGGAAGGAGGACATGCAGACCCCTACTTCATCCTTCCCCTTTCTGAACAATCCCCTGCAATTTCAGCCTTCGTGTTACTTGGATTGAAGTATCCTCTTATTTATTTATTTTTTGATACAAGCTTTGGTTGGAAGAAAGCTCTTTCAAGTGTAAGGAAGAATGTTTCATGATGAAGTCATCATTATTTCATATGAGATTCAAACCATTTAAAGAACTGCTCAGACTGCAAGCTAGTCATTTCATGGTATGCAAATGCAAGATTTAGTTCCTCCTGCACATGTTGAACCAAATTCTTATCCAGCACAATTTCCTTAGTTTCATGGAGAGCTTCTTTCCAATGTGTTGCACGCCCATCTTTCATCATATATCCCTTTCTATCAATAAAGCCCTTGTCTCCAAATAGCTTAAACAACTTAGCAGAAACAGTTTGATTAAGTCCTGGAATTCTATCTGCCAAGAAAAATGGGGATAGTGGGAACTCGAGGCACTCAACCTCAGCAACATCAATGCCTTTATTCTTTAGAACTTCAATAAATTCACTTATCTTTTGCTGTCTATATAAATCTTTGGGCATGTGAACAAAGAGTGTCGGTGGATAGTTTTCCGTGACATCCATTTGATCAAATATCCCTTCAGCAATCATAATTATAATGCTGCTAAACCTCAAACTGGTGGCAAGTGCAGAAACAAAGTAACCACCAGAAGAGGCCCCCAAAGCGACAAGTGGAAGCTTTTCAAGTTTATTCCTCCATAACCACCATCTTATAATATTCTTAACAATCAACATTTCCTCCCCAAATGTCCAGCACCTACCCATGCTTGATATGGTAAGAACAGCAAATTTATGAACAAGAGCATGAAGAACAAGTAGCCTTTCCTCAGGCAAACCAACGCAATTAGGACAGCTGGGAGATCTGTCCCAGAAATTAACAGCTCTGCCATTGCATCCATGAGCCAAGAAGATAACTGCTTTGGCTGAATCTGGTATTTGCCATATCACATCTGTTGCATTTCTAAACTCTATAGTTGGGCGAAGCTGCATTGAATCAAAACTATTCCATTTTTGCACTGTAAATCCAAGTGAAGAATGTGTTTTCTTGCTATTATTGAAAAATAACAAGATTAAAAACAAGGGGATCAAAACCAAACAAGTAACCAAAACTGGTAGCCGATGGTTTTGAAATCCATGCCAAGCCTTTGACTTGCTTCCACGCTTCAACATTGCTGCAAAAGAAAGGAAGCTCTTGATATATTTGGACCCAACAAAAAGAGGAAAAAAAAAAAAAAAAGAGAGGGATCATCACCATTGCAATTTGTAGATCTCAACTAATTGTGGGTAATGAAGGATTCTATACCCAAGACCAAGAAGAGATTTCTAACAAATTTAGTTCAATTTCATCTCTAACAGTACATAAATCAATTTTCAATTTTTGAGAGCTGAAAGGAAGGGTTACACAGAACTTGGCACAAATGCAGCTTCATATGGCTAATTAAAAAAAAAAAAAAAATTCTACAATGTACTTATTATTTGAGAGAAGAGGTTTAATGGCACTTAAAAAATTCCATGCCAGTTTTATGTTCTTAACTGGATCAACTATAATTGACCTCCTTTACTCGCATGAAGAAATCTGTGTTCAGTAGTGAAAAGATGCAGAGTTAACATTACATTTATCTGCTACTTTGAAAAGCATGAATTTTCTATATGGGACAATAGACAAAATACAGACCAGCTCTATCATCTGCATGTGCAATGTTTTAAAGACCATAAACTTTAATGGGGGTTCTGAGACACAATAACACAGAAATTTTCACCTTCTTTTTTCCATTATATGACTCTTTTTCTTCCCTTCTACGCCTTCCTATTCTGTGCAAGTCTTATTCTTTCTCATTATAATTTACCAGAAAACTAAATTTCCAGTTGAACCAAACCCGACCCCGCAACATAGCATCATCGATCATGTCTAAAGAAGCACTAGGTCTTCTCCCTATTAAACATTAAACCTCTTTATATATCAAAACCCTAACACTAAATCTCAATAGTAATAAGTGAAGAAAGTATTTAAAAACAAAAAAACCAAAGTTTACACACAAATCCCTCCCATCATTAAAAGTGAAAACTCCAAAGTCTAAAGAAACCTATCAATTTTAGGAAAATTCTTAAAATGCTTGCAATTAATCCGCAAATTCTTCAGCTTGGAGAGCTACTTAAAGTCTCATAAACATCAACATCAACATCACAGATTTGATTAGCCCATTGGTCATAACCTACCACTTGAAGACGAATCAGTAGTAATTTTATAACAAATTAACAATTGAAGTCGGAAAAACCTAATCGTGTAATCATCTGAATATAAATTTAACTTACGAGAATTAGAAAATGCAGGAGAACGCACCCGAAACAACTGATAGAGAAACAGACGCGGCTCTTGGTTCGAAGGTGAATGTTTATGATTTTGGTAAGGGTAAATTATTATTTATTTTTGTATTTTGCCCCTTGATTTGTTTGGTTTACTTGGAAGATGGTCTCATGGTTCATAATGTATGGTATGGTAATGATTATTTTTTGAGAATTATTATTTTGAATTATAAAGGGGTGATTTTTTAATTATAATTTTATTACATATTTTTAAATCGTGATTTTAAATAATTTAAAATTTGTACATTGTAATTTTATATTTATATAATTTATAAAATTTTAATATTTATCCCTTATCTTTAGTATTTTTCAACAAAAAAATTATAGTTTATTATATATATTAGTCCTCTATCATTTCTCACATTATAATTCTTTCGCAGTCTCTTCTCAAGTTTTAATTAATTTATAATTACGCTTCGATATCTCTATTTACTCTTGCTTTAACTACTAATTTTGAGTATAGACATAGTCTAAACTTATCACAAGTGTAAGTTTTTATTGGTAATTATTCTTTTTTTATTTTTGTTTGGTTATTGGGTTTAGTTTCCTATTCTTTTATTTTATTTATTGGTGAGTGATTTCATTTTGTATACATAGGTTATTTCATATATTTTCTCAATCGATAATTAATATTGAACTCTTTAGTTTTGAGAAAAATTTATCGTTTTTTAAACAATACAAATAAAGTTTAAAACAACTTTTTATATATTTAAAATAGCAATAAAGGTATTTTAATAATTTTTATATTTATTATACCATATCAGACCATCTAACCAAATAAAAAAAATATTCTATACCATATCATATTTTTAGATAGGTTAATAATAAAAATCATACAATATAATATGGTATAATACAATATATTAATAAATTATACTACACTCAATCCAAACATAATGGTAATAATTTCTATAGCATAACATAATAACTTACGCTTTTCTCAAATTTTATTAAATCTTAATTATTAAATAATAACCTACGTGAATTCATTAATTTAATGGTTGAAAAATAAATCATTTTGAGCTTAAATATGTAACCTAATTGTCATAAGCCTCACGGTTTTGTCCCATGAGTGGAATGGAGAACTTCTCAGGAGGTCATCCATCATAGGATTTTTCTCAAGCCAGCACGAACTCTGGAGTTCTTCAAACTCTCCATTCCACCAAAAGGCGCATCTAGTGATTAGTTCCCCCATTTTATATATCATCACGTTTTGAACTCAAGACCATCTTCGTGCTTTGCCGATATGGGATTTGCCTAATGAACATTTTCTCAGGCCTAAGGGTATAAAATTATACCCGAACATCGGCAAAGCACGGAGATGGTCTTGAGTTCAAAAGGTAATGATATATAAAATGAGGAACTAATCACTAGATGCGCCTTTTGGTGGAATGAACTGTAGAGTTTGAATAACTCCAGTGTTAAGCATGTTCGCTTGAGATAAATCCTAAGATAGTTGACCTCCTGGGAAGTTCTCAATTCCACTTATGGGATAAAACCGTGAGGCTTATGGCTAAAGCGGACAATTCTTTTAGTGATTAGAGCCCAATCGTTACAATAATATTTGGAGCGCATTAATTGCTAAAATTATTAGTGGTGTATATTTTTATTGCTAAATAGTATTGATAAAATTATACGAATTAACTAAATATTATTTTCTTTAATATGCATTATTAGCGATAAATCTTATTTATCTGTTGCTATAAATATATATATTTTTATATATTTTTGTAAGTAATAAATAGATTAATAATTTTTTTTATTTTTAATTTCTTATTTTAGTAATTACTTCTTATAAAACTTTATATTTAATTGAAGTTAGGTATAAGTAATTTTAAAAGTTTTAAATTCATAAGTAATTTTAAAAATTTTAAATTTATATGACATATAAAATTAAGAATTTTAAATTTATAAAAATATTAAAATTAATTTAAATAATAAAAATATAATTATAATTAATTTTAAAAATAAATGACATATTTGGCAAAATCAATGTTGCTCATTCCCACAAGTATATATAATATAAATTATGTGAAAATATAAGTTAACCTATTTTTTGGGATTCAAACAACAATTTAATCTTAAATTTTAATTGAAAATTTTGTTATATCTCTATATTTTTATTTGAATTAATTAAATTCCCCATTTTTAATGCATTTTAGAATTGCACTATTTCAAAATTATGAATTCCTAAAAATTTATCATATTTTGATAAAATAATAATTTTGAAATATTACTAAGCACATGAGCAAGAAATATTTTTTTTGGTTCAATGTTCAAATTATAGAATAAAAATAATTAGGTTTATTGAAAAAATTAATTGAAACGTTAAAATTGAAAATCTAATTCTAATTAATCAGATAAGTCAATCAAAATCATTAAAATTAAATTATTAAATTAATTTTATTTTTTTAAATATTTTTTTTGATAATTAGACCTATTCAATTTAATATTATTATAATAAAATCATTAATTTTTTATGATAAATGTTAAAGTAAAGATAATTTCTTATAACTATGATTTTTTTTTTCATTTATAATCAAACATATTAATTAAATTTTTTTATAAATTTTAATATATATATTTTTTTGAATATTACAATAAATTTGTGCTGGAATAATTATTGTTATTAAGAATTTATGTTGTAATATTGCAAAAAAAAAAAAAAATTTATAATATATTTTTAGTGTTTACCAAAGTGATAATTTAAAATTTTTTTATTTGTGTTACTAAAGCATTGTAAATTTTATTTTTCTATTTGCTTGATTAATAATATATAAATTTTGATAAAATAGGATTGAAAATTTGTAGATATAAATTATTTTTGAACCATTATTTATAAGTTTTATTTTTTAGTTGGATTGAGTAACTATTTAATAAAAATTATAAAAATTAAAATAGAATTCATAACTTATATGATATTATTTTTATTAATCAAAATATACAATTAAAAAATAAAAAATTAATTTATATGTAAATTAATTAGTGATATGTTAAAATAATTGATTGAAATACAAGCTACATGCTAACTTATTTTCATTCTCTCTAAATTTTTTATAAAAATTTTATTTTATTAAATTATTTTATCAACAATATTTATATAATATTTTTTTCAATTATTTTATTAATTTTTTATAATATAAATTTATAAAAAATAATAATTATAAACAATCAAAATTTCAAATTTTATATTGTAAATATCTAACTAACTTATCATGTATAAATGATACATTTATTTTATTCAATTATATATTAGAAAAAATTTATTAATTTATTAAATAAATTAATTGATAAAATATTAAAAAAACTAATTATTATTTATAATATATGTAATATACCATTATAATATAATTAAAATGTTAAATACAATATTAATTTTTAGTTTTAATGTTTGTAATAAGATTTTTTTAAGAAATTTGAATTTCATTAAATTTTTAATTTTGTTTATTTTTTCATTAATAATCTAATTATGTTTTATAAAATATAAATAATAAATTTATAATATTAGTATATGGACTTTTTATTAGATTAGTATTTCTAAACATTTTTCAATTAGGATTCTGTATTAATTAATTTTTTTATAACAATTAAATTAAATAATTATATTAAATACATAAGGATGGCCTTTTGCATTTGGGATTCTTAAACCCTGCAAAAACTCACCGCTCCAGGTAATCAATTTCCTGAGTTGTGTGAGACGCGCCCTTCTTGCCTCTCTCCTTAGCTTGTAGCTCCTAATCTCCTCTCGCCTCCCTCTCTCTAGACGAGTTCAACCACTCTGCCTCTCTTGGCCACGGCCATACTGTCCCTGGAGTCGTGTCCTTTGACCTCAATCAAAGGTGAATCTGGGCTCTCTCCTCTCTACAATACTGCGATTGTGCCTTGCGCTACCTCCTGCTCCGGTGTTCGCTGTCACAGGTATGATAGTTTTCTCTTTGAATTCATGTGCTGCTACTGGCTACTGCTTTTATTTAATAGAAAAGAACAAAATTTTCTGTTCATTTGTAATCAACTGGTTGAAAAACTGAATCTGTATGTGCTAGTTTAACCATCTGAATGAGTGTTCAGTCAAATTTCCATTATTTACAGAGAGAGAGAGAGAGAGAGCCATTAATCCACCCCCACTGAAGCTCATATACGTCCATTGTGGTTTGTGTTCCGTGGGGGTGGTTTGGATTTGTGAGAGGGGGGGAGGAGATATTTCTTTGAAGGAGCAAGAAATTCATCTTGTGATGGATTTGTGTTGGAATTTTGTTTTAGGTTGCTTTATTGGTTTTGGGGAGTTCTATTGGAAGTGAATTCTGCTTTTCATGTTGGTATCAAAGTTTCGGGAAGTTATACTGGGAGGAAATTTGTTTTGCCAGTTTGAGTGAATTAGTGGTTATTGATGTGATAGTTGTACATGGTTTCATTAGATGCTTCAGTCTAATAAGTTCAAAACTCCTATACAATTGAGGTACTTTTTAGTTTTCAGGTCATTTGATTTGTCTTCTATTTTTTTTAAGAAATAAGCTGGATATTTCATCATATTTTAATTTGTTAGCTTTTTCTGATGTTGAACATTTGCAGTTTTCAATTTATTGAATTTTTAGGTCATTTGAATTTATGACCTTAAGCATTGTGGTGGATATGTTCAATAATTCTCTGAATCTTACCCTAATGAATTTATGTGCCATGGGATGAGAACTTATCTTGGTGCTTCTAATACGTTTTACTAGTTGACCTTGTGGGTTAATGAAGAAATACAGTGTAGGAGAAGTGACAAAGTGGAATGCTGATAAGAACATGTTCACAATACTATTTTTGGTTTGCTGCAGAAGAGGAGGATGACAAATAAAAATTTTTATGCATTTTTATGAATTTTAATTGACAGATAGTTAACACCGTCAATTTTGGGTCTCTTTATACCTTTTTTTAATTATTAAGGGTTTAAGTGGCCCAAAAAAATTGACAAGGACTTAGGTGACTATTGGGGTATTTTACAGGGGCTTGAAAGAGCCTTTTGCCTTTTTTTTTTTTTTTTTTTTCTTACAATTCTTTCCTTTGGTTGCTTTCATTGGTTTTTGTGTGTGGTTTTTATTTTTTACACTTTATATAGCCTCTCTAAGATTTGAGATCAGATTCAAATTTTCAACAACTTAATTATTTTTAATCGCAGATGAGGTTTTTCTCCCTTTATGGAGTTGCTTATCTATTTATTGTACTATATAAATTTGAAGCTCTGCCTACTTCATGTGTCAGTTTTGCTCTTATCTACTTGATTTGAGATCAGATTCAAATTTTCAACAACTTAATTATTTTTAATCACAGATGAGGTTTTTCTCCCTTTGTGGAGTTGCTTATCTATTTATTGTACTATATAAATTTGAACTCTGCCTACTTCATGTGTCAGTTTTGCTCTTATCTACTTGTTGATAATAACTCATTTAAAATACAACAGTTTGTTGATTTATAGCTCAATTCAAATACTTAAAAAGTTTTAATTAATTTTTATATCCACTATTATTTCCCATATTTTTCTTTTCACAGGCAAAGATGAAATTGGACGTGGATGTCTTAAGATATCTCTCCAAAGATGATTTTAGGGTTTTAACTGCTGTTGAGATGGGCATGAGAAATGTGTGTACTTATTCTCTCTCTAATCAATTTCATCAATTTACTGTTATTTTAATATTTCCTTGATAATTAATTTTATCTGATAATTTATTTTCACTTCTCCAATAGCATGAAATTGTACCTACAGAGCTCATTGACCGTATCGCTTCTCTCAAGTATGCTCTTTTACATAATTTTTGTTCTACTTTGTTTCTTTTGAATGTTACCAAATTAATAACCCCTCGCTGGAAAATTAATTGTTAAAAATATGATTGATTAATTTTGTTTGTTTGTATTTCGTTTTCTTCTGATTTTTCATTTAGTGATAACATCTGTATGTGCAATTAATATAGGCATGGAGGCACATACAAGGTTTTAAAAAACTTGCTCAAGCATAAGCTGCTGCACCATGACTCCTCCAAATGTGAGTAACAGTGCATCACATTGTCTATATGATTGCTAATTTGAGTTTACTAATGTATTTGTTTATTTTTTTAATTAACCTAGATGATGGGTTTCGTCTCACCTACCTTGGCTATGATTTCCTTGCAATTAAAACGATGGTCAATCGTGGAGTATTTGCTGCTGTCGGTCGTCAAATTGGAGTTGGAAAGGAGTCTGGTATGTTAATGAACTATGCAAATGTTTTCTCAAACTCCTGTTGTGGGTTTATATATGTATATGCACAAACTCATGTTGTTTTGACGTACAATGGCATTTTCTACCTTTCATTTTGTTGAAGATATATTCGAGGTTGCTACAGAGGATGGCACAGTGTTGGCAATGAAGTTGCACAGACTTGGCAGAATTTCTTTTAGGGCTGTCAAGTCTAAGCGTGATTACTTGCGGCACCGCAGTAGTTATAATTGGCTCTACTTATCCCGACTTGCTGCACTTAAAGAATTTGCGTTTATGAAGGTTTGACTATTGTCTTTTTTGTATTTACATTACTTGTTTTGTGCCGGGTAATAGTTAATATTCATTGGTGTTGATATGATACTCATGCTTGCTGGTGTAGGCTTTGGAAGAACATGGTTTTCCTGTTCCAAAAGCTGTGGACTGTAATAGGCATTGTGTGGTTATGTCACTTGTTCAAGGTTACCCACTGTAAGTTAACGTCCATCATTTATTGTTATGATCATTTTTCATTCCTCAGTATTTAATTTTTCCATTGCATGCACCCCCGTATTCCCCAGCTAGCTTGATTTTTATCTATGCTTAGCCATGGTTAGTTTTTAAAAATTTCTACCATATTATTTATTTTTTCATACTTATTTTGTATTGTTACACTAATCTTATTGTGAGATATTTGTCTTTGTTGACAACTAAATATGTAATATAAGTAGCCATGGTTATTTGATCAACATAAAAAATGATAATTTTTCTTGTAAATTTTAATATTGATTCTTAAGAATTTTGAGAAGTTGAAGAAAATGCTTTACCAGAAGATGGGAAAGTATATGTTGGATCAAATTTCTGTAATAATAAGTGAGGAGGTTCTGTTTAATATCATGTATGCAATGGTTATTTCTGACCTTTTCTTATGTCTTTCTATGGTCTTTCTGTATAGCTGTCCATCTTTTGGGTTTATCCTGCTAAACTAGGATTTGTCCTCTATAAGCAATTGATTTATCAGTTATTCCCTTGCAATCAGCGTGCAGGTGAAGCAATTGCAGAATCCAGAAACAGTTTTTGAAACAATAATAGGCCTTGTTGTTCATCTTGCAGAACATGGCCTCATTCACTGCGACTTCAATGAATTTAACATTATGGTATGTTTTTGAGCTGCTTGATATCTCCACTTATCTCTCCAACTACGAAGTAGTTGGTTGCATATTTGTAATACATTTCAGCTTTCAGCACTTTTTGTTTCTGTGTAATTTTCATAGAGAAATTAGTGGTTTCATGTCATTTAGGTTTATCGTTTGCATTGGATTTATTCACTATTCACTCAATTAGATAGGTAAAATCTTATAAAATTCCAATTTTGGCCAACAGATTAACATCCTTTTGGGGCTTATTTACTGTGTTTTGTAGATTGATGATGATGAGAAGGTCACCATGATTGATTTTCCTCAGATGGTGTCTGTGTCACATCGAAATGCTCAAATGTAAGCCACTTACCTTCTTTGATGTCAGATGTTAGTACCTGTTATGTAGTTTACTATATTCTCACTTGCAACCCATTTATTTTTACACGGTTTTTTATTTACTTTGTTCCTGTTTCCCAGGTATTTTGAGCGTGATGTTGAATGCATCTTTAAGTTTTTTAGTAAGAGGTCAGTGGTTATTTCTTTAGAATTATTCTTCAAAACATAGACAACTATTAAGCTAATTTGGGTGGAACATTCTAATATCCATTTTGGGTGGTCTATTCAGAAAGTTGGTTAATGGAAAAAAAAAAACTTTATAAATAATTATTTTTAATGAAGCCTTATTTCTTTTAATTTCTCTTCATTATCTTCTTCTCTCTCTTTGTATGCTGTTTATAATTTACCTGACTTCAGGTTGGTGCTAAGAGAGACTATTTATATGTATGTCATTCAAAATTTGTGCTGTGGTTATAAAATTTTTCTTTCTAAATTTCATTAAAAAAATGTCCTTTAGTTTTATGTTGTAAATTTCTGTAGTAAATCTGGATGTCAATGATCCATCAGTCCTGCTAGGAATTTTCTTTATCACATTCCTGGAGCTTGTAACTATTTACCAAGTTATAAAGCATGTTTTCTACTAGCTAATGTGTACTCTGTATGTGTGATGTTTTCTTTTTCTTTGTGCCCAGATATAACCTGTCCTTTAAAGAACACACAGATGAAAATGATGGTTCAGATGTAGATTCAGATGAAAATGGAAGACCTACCTTTTCTTCTATATCAAAATCAGCTGGTTTTCTTGACAAGGAACTTGCTGCCAGTGGATTTTCAAGGAAAGATCAGGATGACATAGAGAAAGTATGGTGAAGCATGTCTTAAGTCTTTTAAAATTTCCATACTTGGTTGGGCTGGGGTTTGATTCTTTCATTTTTCCCCACTGGTTTTGGTGGTGGTGCTAATTGTTCTTAATTCATAAAATCTTGATATTCCTTTTATGTTCAAACATTATATGGACTGTCCAACCTTTCATACCTCAGACTCATAGGCATGCATCAACCAGAGTACTGGAAGAACTTCTCTATGCATCTGACTTCAGTTAAAGTGTCTCCTGCAATAAACCAGTCCTCTTGGGTACTCATGTGCATGAATCATTGCTGCTACTCCTTCCATCCCTTCTCTCTCTCAAGTTTCTTTGTGGCTTTCATTTATGATTTCATGAAACTTGCTTTTAATGTATTTTCTTGTATTTTTGTTCATGTTGTATATCCAGTCTTGGCTTTCTTCTGTGTTGTTCTCATTAACTGTGACAATTCTTCCTTAATGTTTCAGACTTTCATTTCATCTATACCCTGTGGAAAGATAAGGGATTCTAGTTTTGTGGGATAAAACCCTTGCACTCTTTGTGCTGAACAAAACTGGATACAGCTTTTGGGAGAAGAGGGGAGAGGGAGGTGGCACCCTCAAACTTTCAAAAATGGCACCCTCAAACTTTCAAAAATTAACATTCCATCTATTATATTTATGAGCATTTACAAAAGCATTACATTCCCTGCCCTCACCTGCAAACCCTTCTTAGGTTTATGTTCTTCTCAACCTTACATCTGCAACCTGTACTCGTTGAATTCTAGTTATTGGTTTTAGGAATTTTGACCGCACTGCAAGTTTTAGGTTTTCAGATAATAATATAATTTCACGTGAATTTTGATTTTTCCAGTCCACCTGGTGTCTTTCATAGTTTAGCATTGGTGTTTTAGGTTTACCTTGTGATTTATGCACTGTCAAATGAAACTCTTCTACGAGATTTTGTGTGGCAACTTTTCTAATTATCTTTTTCTTTTACAGTTCATTGAAGGTGGGAATGAGAAGGATAGAAACTCTGACACTGAAGGAACTGAAGATGAAGAACATGAATCTGAGTCAAGTGAAACAATCAACAGGACCTTAGATTCTTTGCACTTGCTAGAGAAGGTACATACTGCATAAACTCTTACCATCATTAGGTGATTCAATTTATAGATTTCCTACAAACTGAGGCCTTGCTTTCAAATCACGATGTATGATTGAAATATAAGTTGCTTCATTAGAGACCGTTGCGCTTGCATTACAAATTGCAACATCCGTTGGGAAAATGAAAAGAAATCTTCTTGAGTTAATTGGGGGAGTTGGTGGAACAATAATGACTAATCTAGATGTGATGTTTTGATTCTTAGACATTCTTTTGACATAGAGGGAATAAAATTTTCTTAATACTAATCAACGATTGAGAGAATAACAAAGGCATATAGCTGGTTGGATCTAGGTTTAATGCATAATATGTACATGGCTTTAATTTCTGCAATAAGATTTTGTGAGGTCTTGCTGATCATACGGCAGAATAGTTTAGCAAAAGTGCCAAACCAGGGAGGTTTAGAAGTTGAAAACAACAAAAAAAAAGGGTGAAAATGAAACTCAGTTTCAGGACCTCTCCAAATGGTAAAGGGAATATTTTTACTAATAACTAGGTAATTCTGCATTGGATTTCTACTCTACTGTGCAGACACCCTTGTTTAGCTGGTGTTTCTTTTGCTTCTTAAACTAAATACATGTTTTTTTTTTTTTTTTTTTGACAATGTTTATAATGAGGAATGTGTTACAATGTAACTGGTTGAGTGGTCAAGATAGATTTCATAATGAAAATAGTGGCAATATTCTTGATGTGAAGATATTTAAATGCTAGATATCGGGCCACTGGTAGATACAAATAGAAGTACGGGAAATGACCAATGTGAAGGAGGCTAAATATCATTTAGGGTGGTCCATTTCATATTGCAGGCTCTTAGTCTCTGGTTTAGATCTAGCTGATATAGCTTTGACTGAGCCACATCCCACATATATTTGGTTTACTTCATTTTATGTTTATTATTTGCTGCATTCTTCTTTTTCTGTGTTCTCGCTTGAGAAATGCAAGTTTTTAAGAAGAAATACAATACAGGAGGAAAATGCTTTGAACTTTGTTGAAGAGGACAAAGTAGATGAGAATCAACAGAGCTGTGAAACAGGTCAAAACAATGGGTCTGAATCAGAAGAAGCGAGTGACAAGGTACAAGTTGATATCATTTGGTCTGCCTATTGAATACCTCATATTGATTTAAAGGATGAACTATTTGCAACATTCATTGTTCTAGGAGTTGGATTATGTTGTTACTTGTTATAGCATTTGCATATATTAATCTACATGATTGACAACATACAGGCTCATGAATGATGTACCATGCACACAATATGAAAGGACCTTTCAGTGTGTGCTAAACTTTCTTACCAATCTCGTCTAAAAGCAATATAGATTACATTCCAAGTTTTCTTACTTCATATGGCCTCTTCATGCAGTTGTTTCTTTTTTGGTAGTGTTTTATTCCATGTGATTTTGCATTCTGCTGTGTGAATTATTCATTCACTAATGGTTAATGCCTTGTATCTATTGCTTAGCATGTAAACACTTGCATTGAAAATAATAATAATAATAAAAATCCATCCCATTTTTCAAAACCATTGTAAAACAAAGTCGTAGTGCCTGCACCTGATCCTGTTTTATTTTCCCCTAAAACTTTGGAGACCATATATACCTACTATTAATTTTTAAAGTTAGGGAAATTAATTGGTATTTAAATATGTGTCTGTATCTATTGAGATTTTTTCTCTCTTTCTTTGTCTCATCCTCTTTCCTTTGCACTTGATCCATAAGGTTAGATGTATGAAATTTCTGATCACAAAATTGGTTTCATTGTAGTTATCTGAAAAGAAGATCCTCCCTCCTTGCTTGTTAGTCAAAAGTAGAGTTGTGTTGTTTAGGATGCTCTATGATGGGGGAATGAATGATGTTTAATGTCTTTGCCTGGAGAGATTTCAAAGTAATATAAGGATAGTTCTGATAGTAGTTTTGTTTTCAGGAAGAAGAAAGTCAGACTCTAAATACAGGTGATGTTGAATTGGTCAAGCGTCTAAACAAGCAGAGAAGGCGTGCCATATTATCAGCTCAAGGGGGACGGAGGAGTCTTGCCTCTAGAAATTCCTATAAGGACAAGGGTGGTAAATCCTCTCAGAATTCGAAACTTAAGAAACATTTAAGTAGCTGGTGAACAGTACAAAAAATATGCATCGTAGTCTTAGATAGAGACTTGAAGTCAGCTGTTTGCGGTAATGTACTACTCTGATGAGATCCTAACTTCAGTGAAATGGGCATGAAGCTGATAACATGATTAGGATTTTTAATCCAGTTTTTGTCCCTGGAAGATGAGTTATATATAGGTTCTGTTTATAGCAATAGATTATGAGAAGTTTGTGATACAGAAATAGCAAATAGTGCTTTGCAGAATGTTCATTGTAAGAGTTTTGCTTGTTGTTCTTGAAGAAGAAATGCAGGTGAAATCATCTTCCAAGATTGGGGTCATGTTCTCGACTCAAGTTGTTTTCCTAAATGTTATTGCCTTGCTCAACTCTTTTAGCCTCTATGTTGTTCTTTCGCTTAGCACATCATGACTTGTAAAGTTGGTGAGAATTTGTATTTTTTGGATTTGTCAATGGTTGATCTATTGGTTATTAATAGTCAGTAGCCAAACCTACAGGTCACGATAAATAGTTGTCCCAACAATATCCTAATAATGTGCCACATTTGTTATAAAATTTCTTGTATCTAAAATATAGTAATAAAATAATTTTTCATTCCATATGTATATGAAAAAATTATTATTTAGCCCCTTTTGATAAATTTTTCATTCTTTACATTAGTTAAATCTCATCTATTTTAAAAAAATTAATTAATTGATATTTATATTTTAAAAAAATTATTAATTAATTTTTTTATTTTAGTAAAATTAATTAGTTGGTTTTTATATTTTAAAATATATAATATTTTAAAAATTTGTAGTTTTGGATAAATAGAATTTTTTTTATAGGCTAAATTTGAATATATATATATATATATATATATATATATATATATATATATATATATATATATATATATATATAAATTTTAAATTCCTTATATTCTTTGTAAAAATAATTTTTTTCTTATTTAGAAATTTAGAGAAATTGATTAGTTTTTTTATGTAAATAGTTAGTATCATCTATTGATGAAAATAGAGAGAAAATGAAGAAAAAAGAGTGTGGGTATAGAGAAAAAAAATATAAAATGAGATATAAAAAATGAGAAGATAGAAATAAAAAGAAGAGAATTAGGGTAATGTAAATATAAAAAATAATTATGAAATTAAATAGTTATTGAACTAAATTATAGAGATTAATTGATGTTGTAACAACCCAGAAAAAAAACAGCAGAAAAAAAAAATAAAAAAATGGGACTAAAAAAAAAATCGGGAGGACTCTCCCCCCCATTCTCTCTTTTCTCTCCTCTCCTTCCCTCTCTTCTTCTTCTTTCTTTTTCTGGTGACCGGCCGGCGACCTTCCGAGCAGCCCCCACCTGGCCGGCGACCCTCCGGCGATGGCAAGAGCCACCAGAAACGGCGGCAAGAGAGGGAGAGGAGAGAGAAAACGCGGGCACAGTGGGCAGCGGCTTTCCGGCGCAATTCTGGCTTCGTCCGACGTCCGATCGAGGCGATTCCAGTGGCGTTGGAAAGCTTGTTCCGAGAGCTTTCTTTTGATACCAATTTTGAAGCAAATGGAGGTCGGATGAGTGAGATATGGAGGAGAGAAGTTTCGGGTTTTTCAAGCTTTTTCGTCAAATCTACGACGATCCGACCGTTGGATCGACGATCCGAGACCACATATGGACTGAGGAAGAGGAGAGGAACATGGTGATATGATCAGATCCGGCAAATGTCGCCGGCGACCGGCGGCCGGCCACCATGCGCGGTGGTTCCGGCGGTGGCTCCGGTGGGCTATGGAGGTGATTCAACTTCCAGAGGCTTCCTCGTAAATTTTTGAAATTTTTGAGACACAAAAAAACTTCGGGTAAGACAATTTCTATTATTTCTCTGTCTGTGAAGCATAAATACAGTGTTTCTTAAACAGGAAAAAATTGGAGAAAAATTCTAAGAAAAATATATGATGAAAGTAAAATTATTTGGAGATATTCGATGGTGTTAGTTGAATTTTTGAGTGATTGTAGAATATTTTTGAGAAATATGGATGGATTTTAGTTAGATTTTTAGCATATGGGCATATAAGATTGTTTGAAATTAAGATGTTTAAATTTTATATGACTGGTTGAAGCTTGAGGATGGAGGTTTAAATATGTGAATATTAAATTGGGTTAAATTAAGAATATGTTAGCTGTTGGAAACTTATGGAATTGAGTAAAATTCTTGAATAAAATATTTATGGGTGACTAGAAAATTACAATTCATTTTGCAATAGCCTTATAATATTATTAAGGACCGCGAGGCAAAATTTTAGAATTTTTAGAGCTCGTTTGAGTGGATTTTTATAAAATGTCAATTATAGGGACTAAAACATAATTTTTAAGATTTTGAGTATTGTCTGATTTGGAGGGCCCAGGAGGGGCCATGTGATATTGATGAGATGTGATTGTGGAAATTGAGAATTTAGAAGTGTTATTTGAGCCTTTTGCGTTGGGTAGGTCCTGTGTATAGGGAAATTCACTGATTTAGGCATGGATTAGGCTGTCTATTGCCTCTTTAGAGTTTTATCTTAACTCAGTACTAATAAATTTATAATTTAATTATTAGGTGATCGAGGTCAGCTATTTTTCTACATCCAGCAGCCACAATAGTCATCGGTGTACTGTGAGTAAAATATTAATTTTAATTGTAATTTCGATATTATTATATGTTCAAGCATGCCCATGCATCACTTATATGCATATATCTATGTAGATAAATTCTAGGTACGATTTATGTTGCATTCATAACTGTGAAAGTGCCATGGATGTTGTTGTGGTAATTTGGAGCAGTGTGCGTGGGTTGGCGTGGGTGTGATGTGGTGTGGACTATGGATAAAATGGGTAGACACGGCTTGAGATCTTCGCTGGGACCCGGTTCTTCGGGGTAGACACGGCTTGAGTTCTTCGCTGGGACCCCGATTTGGTTATTAAGTGGAAGTCCGAGCTGAGTTCTTCGCTGGCACCAGGTTGGATTTAAGAGAGCTGTATAGGGGATCAGCTCCCATATATTATGATTGATGTTACAGAGTGCGTGAGTGCTTCAAATTACCTTTTTGCTGTTATGATGTGAAAATATAGTTGCTGTTGCATTTCACTCCACAGGTTGCATTAGTTCTAGATAGTTATAGAGATTATGGTTAAAATTGATATTTTACTCTCTGAGTCGAACGCTCACTCCTGTTCAATATTTTTTCAGGCCACAGGAGGAGTTATTTTACAGAGCAACCTGTTTTTTTCCTCGCAGGTTTAACGTAGATTATTTAATTATTTTACTATCTTTTCAAAATTTAAAATCTAGAACTCCGCATGTGTTAGCAATAGTGTGGACCTTGTTAGAAATTGTGTTAATTTAAAATTTTGAGATTAATAAATGAAGATTTGTATGGTATTTAAACAGTTTATAAATGAGGTAACAGGGTTGAGCTGGGCTCCCCTGATTTTAAATTTTTCTGAAAATTTCTGGGCTAAGTTGGCCCGAAATGAAATTATAATAGTTTGATTTAAATTATCTTATATGCATATTGGGTCTAAATTGTGGGCCTGGTTATGGATTTGAGGAATAGTTAGGCTTACTACGGGTCTCGGGGGCTTTAAGCTGGCCTAGGTCCTAGTGCCGGTCCGGCCCATAGGTTGGGTCGTGACAGATGTGTTTTTTTTTAAATAAAGAGACTAATTAATTTTATGAAAAGAGAGAGATTAAATATTAGTTTGATCAATATCAGACTAAATAAAAATTTGATGAAGTTTAGTGAAAGTAAAATATAAGAATTAAATAATATATTTTTTTAAAATATAGAATTAAATAATTAATTTAATTAAAATATATAAATTAAATAATAATTTACCCAATTTCTAAAGAAACCTATCAATTTTAGGAAAATTCTTAAAATGCTTGTAATTAATCCGCAAATTCTTCAACTTGTAGAGCTACTCAAAGTCTCATAAGCATCAACATCACAGATTTGATTAGCCCGTTGGCCATAACCTATCACTTGAAGACGAATCAGTGGTAATTCTATAACAAATTAACAATTGAAATCGGAAAAACCTAATCATGTAATCATCTGAACATAAATTTAACTTGCCAGAATAGAAAATGTAGGAGAACGCACCTGAAATAACTAACAGAGAAACAAACGATACGGCTTTTGATTCAATTCGAACGTGAATGTTTCCAATTTTGACAAGATTAAATTATTTTTTAATTTTATATTTTAATAAAATTAATTATTTAATTTTTATATTTTAAAAAATATATTATTTAATTCTTATATTTTATTTTCAGTAAAATATTTAACCTTTATATTTTTAAAAATAATTTTATTATTTGACTAATTTTTTTAGTCAATCACTAATGAAAAATAAATAAAAAATTAAAGATAAATAAAATTAAATATTATAATAATTAGTTTAATTTTAAAAATACATAAAAACATTAATTTTATTAAATCTCAAGCATTACATAATAACTTACACTTTACTCAAATTTTATTAAACCTTAATTATTAAATAATAACCTACATCAACTCATTAATTAATTCATTAATTTAAATACTAAATCATTGGAGCTTTAAATATATAACCTAACTTATTAATATTATCTGATATATATATATATATATATATATAATTGCCATCTTAAAAGATTTTAGTGACAAATTTTATATCACTAAGAGATTAGTGACAATAATGTTTACAATATATTAATTGCTAAAATTATTAGTGATTCATATTTTTATTGCTAAATAGTATTAATGACGAATTTATATGGATTAACTATATATTATTGTCTTAATATGCATTATTGGCGATGAATTATTTATTTATCGCTATAAATATATATTTTTTTATATTTTTACAAGTAATAAATAGATTGATAATATTTTTTAATTTCTTATTTTAGTTAATTACTTATTATAAAATTTTATATTTTATTGAAGTTAAGTATAAGTAGTATTAATAATTTTAAATTTATATAAACTCTAAAATTAAAAATTTTAAATATATACAAATTTTAAAATTAATTTAAATAATAAAAATATAATTATAAATAATTTTAAAAATGAATGGCACTTTGAGCAAAGCCAATATTCCCCCTTTATACATTTAGTTATTGTAATACCCCAAAATTTTATTAATTATGAGTATTTTTGATATTTAAATTTTATTTAAATTTTAGGAATTTTTTTGAGATTTTTCGGATTTTAAAAATCGGGTTCGATTTTCCGAAAATATAAACTTTGATGATTTTTAAAAATTTATTTAAAGACCACGTGGCAAAACTAAAAATATATTTGGAGTCTACGTATTTTTCTGAGTTTTATGGAATTTTTTCAAATTTTGACCTCGCTTTTCCGAGGCGAGTAAAAATTCAAAATTTTGTATTTCGAATCGAATCGACCGATCGATCGGACCGGTCGAATCGAACCGCCCCTTTCCTTTTTCTTCTCCGCGTCTCTCTCTTTTCTCTTTCTTTTCTCTCTCCTCCTCTCCCTGCCGCTCAGCTCCGGCCAAATCCGCCGATCCGCCACCGATTGGACCGGGTCTTGTGTCCAAAATCATCTACTCGAGAGCTTTCCATAGACACCAAGAACGCCAAATCCATCGAGCGGATTGTCCGATTTTTGCTCGGGAAGATTTTCGCCCATTTCGACTTTTGGGCTAGATTTCTCGAAAACCGTGAATCCCACGAGAAAACCGAGGCTACCAGCACGCTCCACTCGACGAGGGCTTCGCGGGATATTAATTTCAAAATTTTCCGACAACGTTTTTCGGTGGGTCCCACGGAAATTTGCAGTGTATTTTCGAGCATTAAATGAGCTTAGAAAATTCTGAAAAATTTATGTACTAACCCCCGTGTTATGGGCTTCGTGTAGGTATTCTCATTTCGCGGAAATTCGGCGAGTCAGTGCGAAATTCCGGCGAACTGCATCTGGAAAAGTCTCCGAATTGGGCCGAGATTTTGCCTACCCCCCCATTGTCAGACGTCCCGAGCGCGTCCCCGAAGTCGGAATCGGCAAAGGTAAACCCGAACCTTGTTTTTTCGTAAATTTCTAGTGCTTAAATAGGATTAAAAATCCGTAAAATATTCGTGGTAGCTTAGAAAATTACGATTCTTTTTGCAATAGCTTAGTAATATTGCTAAGGACCGCGGGGCAAAGTTTTAAAATTTTTAGAGTTGATTTGGGCAGTTTTTGCAAAAATGGTCAATTATAGGGACTAAATTGAAATTTTACATATTGTGATAAATGATTGGTTTGGTGGGCCCAGGAGGGGCTGTGTGATATGACTGAGTTGTGGATATATGGATTGTGAGTATAGAAGTGTGTTTTGAACCCTTTTTCAGGTTGGTTAGGTCCTAGGTATAGGGGGGACTCTGCCGGATTTTCGGCACGACTTAGGACGTATTTGGGTCTTTTCTTGATTTGTATTGAGTCATTTGTATTAAATGATTGTAATATGATTGTCAGGTGAGCCGGGACAGCCTTCTTCCTCCGCCCAGCCGCCACAGTAATTTGTCGTCAAGTCTGTGAGTAAAATATTAATTTTAACTGTAATTTCGATATTATTATATGTTCAGCATGCCCATGCATCACTTATATGCATATATTTATGTAGTTAAACTCTAGGCACGAATTATGTTGCATTGATAACTGTTAATGTGCCATGAGTGTTGTCGTGGTAGTTTGGAGCAGTGTGCGTGCGTTGGCGTGCGTGTGATGTGGTGTGGACTATGGATAGGACGGGTAGACACGGCTTGAGTTCTTCGCTGGGACCCGGTCCTTCGGGGTAGACACGGCTTGAGTTCTTCGCTGGGACCCCGATTTGGTATTTAAGTGGAAGTCCGAGCTGAGTTCTTCGCTGGCACCAGATTGGATTTAAGAGAGCTGTATAGGGGATCAGCTCCCATATACTATGAATAATGTTACAGGGTGTGTGAGTGCTCCAAATTACCTTTTTGATACTATGATGTGAATATGGTGTTGATGTTGCATTTCACTATACAGGTTGCATTAGTTTCAGATAGTTATAGAGATTATAGTTAAGATTGATATTTTACTCTCTGAGTCGAACGCTCACTCCTGTTCAAAAATTTTTACAGGCCACAGGAGGATATTTTGTTCTGGGTTAACCTGCTTTTCTACCTCGCAGGTTGTTTATCAATATTGTGTAATTTTAATTACTCCTAGAATTTCCGCATGTGTTAGCAGTATTTATTTGAAATTGGTCTGTAATATTTTTATCATGTTGGACCTGTAAACTTAAATATGTTATGCATGTTGATGGATTGGATGAGGGAGCTGAGCTCCCATTTATTTTATGTTGATGAGTATGTGGAGGGTGAGCTGAGCTCCCCAATTGAGTATTTATTGTGTTTACAGGTCGGGTGAGTCAAAAACTCCCCGTTGGAAAGTCCATTTTATGGCCGGACTCTGTCCGTTTGTTTTCTTGAAATTGGGCCCAAATGGGCCTTAGAGTTGGGTTAATGAATAGTTAAGGCTTACTACGGGCCTCGGGGGCTTTAGGCTGGCCCAGGTCCTAGTGCCGGTCCGGCCCATAGGTTGGGTCGTGACAGTTATAATTATAGATTAGTTGTATTTTTTATTTTCACTTATTAATTTTTTATTTTAATTAATTACTTTTTATAAATTTTATATTTAATTAAAGTTAAGTATAAGTAGGACTAATAATTTAAAATTTATATAAACATTAAAATTAATTTAAATAATAAAAATATAATTATAATTAATTTAAAAAATAAAGTGGCATTTTTGACAAAACTAGTGTTCCCATTTCCACATTAATATATAATATAGATTGTGTAAAAATATAAGTAAACCTATTTTTTGGGATGGAGACAATAATTTAAATTTTAAACTTTAATTGAAAAATCTGTTATATCTCTATATTTTTATTTGAAACCATTAAATTTTTCACTTTAATGCATGTAAGAATTATACTATTTTAAAATTATTAAAACAAAACTTCCTTAAAAATTTCTCATATTATCGTAAAATAATAATTTTGAAATATTACTAAGCACATGAAAAAGAAAGAATATTTGTTTAATGTCCAAATTGTTGAAAAAAAAAGGTTTATTAACAAAATTAATTAAAATCGTTAAAATTAAAAATCTAATTTTAATCAATTAGATAAATCAGTCAAAAGCAGTAAAATTAAAATTATTAAATTAATTTTATTTTTTTTAAAATAATTTTTTGTCAACATTTATAATTAATATGTAAAATAAAAATATTGTTATAATTGAATAATTATCTTCTTAATATTTAAGAAATATTAATTTTATATTAAAAATAGAAAAATAAACATATCATTTTAATAATTTTTTTTGTATTTCTATAAATAAAAAATAGCTAAATAATATCTTATTCATTGGCTAAATATAAATTTAAACTTTAAATATATTGATATTTTTAAAAAATTTTAATAGAAAATTTTAAATGAGTTAGGTTAATGGATTATCGAGTCAATCAGCTACTTATCCGATTTAATAAGATATATAATTGACTCGATTTTATGTCCTAGTCACTAGTCAACCCACCTCAATCTAGATTTAATAACAATACCATATATAGTCTAAAAAAATAGTACTATAATTTTATAAATTAATATGATAAAATGAACAATTAGAGTTAATTTTTTTTATAAAAAAAATTCGTCTCAATTCTTATATTTGTTATAATTATATAGTAATTGATTTTTTATATATTTTTTTCTTTGTAGATAATTTATAGTTATCGAGATAAATATAATTATTTAATAGTAAAAAGTAATTAAAATAAGATAAAATTTAAAATTAAATATTATAAAAAAATAAAAGGCATACGAGGAAAAAAAAGTACATAATAAAAGTTTTATAATATTGTTATTGAAATGATAACTTAAAATTAATTGAGTTTCGATGCAATATTATTTGTGTAATTTTTTTTTATATACAAATTTTTAAAATGTGTAATTAATTTTGTAATATTATAATTTGATATTTTTAATGAAAATAGAATAGATTAATTTTCTTTTATTCTCATTTACGAGTTGTATTTTACAAATTCATTTTGTTAAGAAAAAAAATAAAAATGTATTTTAAGATATTCTTGGAATTATATGGAAATATTTAAATAATATTATTTTTTTATGCAAGTATTAAATAAGTTTAATTATATATAAGATGGAAAAAGAAAATGAAAAAATTAAATAAAAAAGCAAAATAAAAGTAAAATAAAAAAGGAAAGATAAAAAGATAAAAAAGTAATTTAATACTTTCACTGCTGTTAATTAAAAAAAGCAAAAGAAGAATAAAAAGAAAAGTAAGACAAAAAGGTGGAATAGTAAAATAGCACTTTCATTGCTTTTTAGGGACAGTGAAAGTTCCTTTTTTTTTAAGTATAGATTAATAATTAATTATTTTTTAAATTTGAATTAAAAATTTAAATAATTATTATTTATTAAAATTAAATTTTTATTTTTTTTAAATTATTAATATTTTTTTTAAAATTTTTATAAGATTGTAACTATACAATCTCTTATATATTTAATAATAACTGATATCATTTTATAATAATATTGTCATGATAATTTAAGGTTTATATATATATATATATATATATATATATATATATATATATATATATATATATATATATATGTAGTTTTATAATAATATAGGTAATGCGAATAAAATCATTTATTTTTCATTATATATTTAATAAATTTTTAGAGCATTGAGAGTAATTAATCATTTTTAAACTAATTTTACATATAATATGAATCCGTCAAGAAAAATTTTTCTGCCCTTGTTAAAGCATTAAAATAAATCAGATAAATAATTATGTTTTTCTAGTTTTTTAATTTTCTATTCAAGTTTTTCAAATTTTCACTTGAAAAAAAAAATGAGATATACAGTAAAAGGATATAAATGAAAAAATAAATTCCACAGTTAAACAAGGCATAGGTTTTCATACCCCATTCACTTGTAAATTGTATAGGTCTTCAAGGTAAGCTTTTTTTTTTTTTTTTTTTTTTTTTTATTTTTAATTAAGGAGATAGAGAGTTATTTATCAATGGTGAGATTGAAACATTTCTCCATTTTTCATGTTCATGGAAATTAAATAAATTCTACTTAAAAAAAAAAAAAGATGGACTGGACTTAATGATAGCGGGGCATGCAGTAGCTGTGCAGTAAAATTTGTGAAAAGTCATAAGATATTGTGGGCAAGAAGCCCTAATTGGTTTAGAAATTAACTACGCACGTTCATCATACTACTAATTGGAAGCATCTTATCTTAGTATTAACATTCAAAGTCTATTTCACTAAACTGTAAATTAAATGCAGAATGAAGCTTTGGATCTGACATAATTAACTAGCCAAGTAACTAGGGAAGGCAGAAGCAGCAGAGCCCCGTCACTTATTACCTGCACCAAGATTGAGACACAAAGCAAAGACATTACAATTAGCAAAAGGAAACTGTTAGGGTTGCATGTTTCTTAGAACGTGATTCAAATCTTACACAAGTTGAAGTGCAGTGTGGTCTGGGCGAGAGTAGTGGTGATTGGGTTCCAGGAGGTTTACAGGGAAGAAGTTCCTATCATATTGTTGTGAAGGCACAGATTCATACACAGAACCTGAAGGCATTAAATTTGTTTGCTGCTGCTGCTGCTGCTGCTGTTGTGCTCTTTCATTTTCAGCTATCTGCACCACACCCAACACTTCTTATCGATTACAAATATCCAATTATTGTTTTCTATTATTAGTAATTAGAATAATACAAGTTTTGGATACTGATGCAGAAATAGAGTTGAATGATGAAAAAATACTCCAACTAGTTTTTCAGTAAGAGAAGGATAGAAGCCAGACCTTTGCTCTCAGGAACATATTGTCATTTTGCAGCTCAATCTCCTGCGCAGTGCACACATATTAATTGCTTAAACTAGTTTTCCAACATTGAACAATTTGGTATCTGTTCATATCCAAGAACAAGTATATACAAGAGGGAAAAAATAAATAGGGCAGGAAACAAAATTTACCCTTTTCTGCATGTACTCAATTTCAGCAAATAGCATTTCATTCTGGTAGAATTGAATCATTTTAGTCTAAAACAAAATAATAATCTGGCAAAATTGATTCTTTTATTAAATACAAAAACAAACAATCCGCAATACAATACCTTTTTAGACCTAATTCTGCTGATTCCTTTCTCCAATCTGCTTTCCAAGTTCTTGAGTTCCTTCAAGCTCAAAGTACCAAGTGCCTCACCCAGAATATGCCTGCAAATTACACAGCTATCTTCATGAAAGTTTTCCAATGGATTACATTGAACTTCAAAGGAGAGGTATATTTATTAGATTAATTACCTGTTTAAGTTTTGAATTTCCCGAATCTGCCTGCGTAGCTTGGAGGATTCTTGTTGGTAGAACTGTGGTCATGTTCATGCAGCAGTAGTTAAATCTCATTGAATTGAACACTAAATAAGTTCATAATTGTTTTAGTGTAGTTGTGCAAGGATGGCTATATTCATATATAGTTTATTTTGTATATCACAAGAATTCTTGTGCAGATATTCCACCACTAGACCACTAGTCCAATGGCTTCCTATATAAGTAGTCGATTAAGAAGAAGACAAGATAGAGGTTAATTAATCTAAGAAGAAGTGTGTATGTGTGTGTGTGTGTGTGTGTGTGTATATATATTAAATTAAAAAACAATACATAAGTTTATACCTGAGTGTTAGCTTCAGAAGCAGATGCTGGATTTGAGGAGTCTGCATTGGCTTTCTTGTACCTTTCAATTGTTGCTCTAACACTGCAAAATTATGCATTTCTACTTTAGAATCTCGTGAAATGCAGTGCTGAAGCTTTAATTTTATCCAATTAATAAATGCATGGAATTTTGAAATTTTTTACAACCCAGTACATTTACTTTAATTTGTTTACGTCAGAAAAGAAGATACATTTGAAAATTTAGTGATTAGCATTAGCAACACTAATATGGACAAAATCAAATAAGATAACTAATATTAATATGAAACATCGTTGCTAACATGGCTATAGTATTTTTATTTTCTTCTAAATTTGAGATTTTACGGTTTTAGAAATGATTCTATGACTTCAGTATCATTGAATTAAAACTCATTGATTGACGATATGTTTTCTTCTCAATAATTAATTTCTTTCATTTAGCAAGGCTGATGGTTGTGTAAGATGACGAGGAGAAAAGGCTTTGGTGCCTTAGGCCTCGCCGGAAAATGTATTTTTCCACTTGTTACTGCCACCGCTGCTTTTTTAGAGCTTGTTCAAGGTCGCTAAAGCTATTTACGAGTATAAGAGAAGGATAGCCGTAGCTCTCTTCCACCTCCACCATCTTCTTCTTCCAACTTCTTGCTCTCACTCTCTCTGAACATCCCTTCAGATTCTGCTTCTTCTTCTTTTTTTCAGTTGTCCACTTGGTCAATTATCCAATCAATCCATATCATTTTTCGTTCCTTTTACTTAATTCTAGATAATTTCATCTTTTTATCTTCATGCCCTATTAATTAATTTATTTTATTTTATTTTTGTTTTTCATTCTCTAAAAAATTCTCCAACATCTATTCCATTATTAACAATTAAATTTTATTATATTTCTTTCTTTTTTAGGATTAAAAAATTAAAAATTTTTCCATGCAACCTTCTAAAATTAAACATGAGTGTTACATTGAGCCTTGTTTGAATTTAGAAGACAAGATGTGGGATCATTTGTCCTACTTCTAATGATACAATGAAACAATCAGGAAAGTTTTTGTGGCTTATCAGCAGCAGCTTGACATTATTGTTATAAATATTCTTCATCAAAATATCTTATTATTAATTCAGTAAATTTAATTAGAAAGTAAATTTGATATATATTAAAAAAAAAAGGCTTCAAACTATGAAAGTCACAAGTCCATTGATTCAATAATGAACAAGTTCATGTGTATTCAAGACATCCCCTAGGTGTATTGATTTTTTTCCTCCTTGTGTAATTGTTTTTTCTTTAATCCTACAAGTGAATTGACTTTTTTAATTTTTTTTATATATTTTTAGGGATATTTAGAAGAAATGGAGGCTGTGAATATTAAAACCTTTGATCTCCTATATTTATAAAATTGGAATGAAAAAATTACTATAGCCTGAAGTAGATATTTTACTAGCTTTGAACCACAAAATAAAGCAGTTAAAAAATTAAAAGGTAATCTCAAGTACAAAATTAATTAATTTAGGTTTAGTTAATATTATGTTAAATTGAATTAGGATGATATGTTTTGTGTGTGTAAATATATTCTCTCAAATAGGATATTATTATTATTATCATTATTATTATTGTTCATTGCTTCATCAGGTGATTGATATGCTTTTAACTGTTAGACTAAATCAGACTAGACAATTTATTATTAACCAAGCTGTAGGGCTGAGGAGAATTGGGTTTAAAATTTGAGAAAATCTAAACCGAACCGACTTTTCAAACAACCTTGCCACTTCTCTCTATGTGTGAGAGAAGGAAAGGTCACAGATGGAAAGCATCTCTCTCTCTCCTGGAGGGTTATTCAAAGCCTAAGGGGAGGACTTTACCTTAATTTTCTCGAGCCACTGATCGATTATCTCTGCCAAGCTGGAAGAAGAAGAAGTTCATGATTGGCTCAGGTGCCTAATTACTAGATATACAAAGGGTAAAAACTCCTATTGCCCACCTCGATGACTCCAAAACCCATAAATATCCTTTTTCATTTGCAATTTCTTAGCAGTAAATCAATCATATATAGTAAATTTTATATGTATATTACAGAAAATAATCTTCTTTAAATTAAAAGGGTTTTGTCTTAGTGTGCCTGAGCTGTGAATTTTTAGACTGAGGACACTGGTGCATATATCAGGTTCTTGGCAGCAGCAGAATTGGTGCCAGCTCCTCATCCTCATGCGCCAAAAAGTGAGAATCTCCCATTGGTTCGTACGTAGTACCCTTTGTTTTCCCACATCAAATCTCTCTCTCTCTCTCTCTCTCTCTCTCTCTCTCTCTCTCAGAGCAAATAACTACAAAACACTTGTTTGCTTATCTATGCTAAAATATGAAGTAAAAACTTCATAAATCTCTCTAAAACTAATGTTATATGCTAGCTTTTGACACCAAAATGGGCAAGCATTTGAACTCATTTCCATTTGGGTCCTTGTAATATTATTGCCATAGTTATGAAAGGTTTTTTTTTTTTTTTGAACTGCGAAAGCTTTTCGCTCTCTCTTTTAACATGAAAGAGGAAGATGAATCTTTAAACAATATGAGTTTCTTTTTACACAATTTCATATACCATATGGTTTTGTTCTTATTCAAAATCTTCTACCATAAATTGTTTTTGCTTTCTGACCCCATGAAAGAAAACTTGGGCAAAATACACCAGGGATTTTACAAATCTATATGAAAACTCACTTCCTTGTGTCTGGGAAAGTTGGTTTTAGCTCCAAAGAAAAAAAAAGAAACGGCCAAGAGGGATTTTTCAACTACTGCGCTGGGATACAAAGGAAGAGGAAAAGAAAAGAAAAGTTTTTTTTTTTTTTTAAGGAAATTAGAAAAGAAAGAAAGAAAAATTGAATGCAAATAGATTATGAAAAGAGAAGTCCCAGTAAGAGAATCATGGCACCAGCTTCTTTGTCAGATGTGAAGAAACTGAAAAATCATATCTGACGTGACCATAGATTCGTATGTTGTAACTGAGCCATATTAGCTCAAAAAACAAGGATTTAACTCTAACACAAGGATAAAATGGTCATAAGAAAGGAGAAATCCGCCAGATAAGGCATAATCTGGCCATTTTCAGGTTTGGTGGCCTGATTAGAACACAACCCTCTGAGTTTGTGAGGTTCAAATTAAACCCTAATTAATAATCCCTAATTCGTAAAGGGTAATAGGGTTAGGTCGTGGGGACAAAATCATGCCATCCATTAGACTTTGAGCACTTGGGTTTTTAGCAGCTTTCTTGGGGCAAATTGAAGATGAAATTGTGATGGATGGTTTAAGAAATGCAAATTTAAGTATGAAAACCTAATCTGCAATTTGATGGGTAGTCTCTGTTACTATGTTTAGGTTCAGTGACATGTGATGGATGGGAAATTAGCTAAAGGGGAGAGAGAAAGAGAAGGAAAAAGATACACACAATAGAGAGAGAGATAAAAAGAGAAAGATATATACAAGGAAACTGATAACCCTAGTTACTGCCGTGCTTATCACTATTTCTATTTATATATAATGATACTAACAGATCTGCATATCAATCAAATAATGACTGAGAACTGAGAAGCAGCTCTTCCCAGAAAAAAAAAGTTGTAATTGAAGCAAAGAAATTGGAAGGAATTATAATCAAGTTATGAAGATCCTGAAGAAAAAAAAAAAAAAAAACACAGACCTGTTGTTAGCATACTCGTAGAGACGACCACGGGTAGAAAAGACGATGAGAGCAACTTCAGCATCACAGAGGACAGATAATTCATAAGCTTTCTTGAGCAAACCATTACGACGCTTGCAGAAGGTGACTTGTCTATTAGTCGTGTTTTCGATTCGTTTGATTTCTATTTTGCCTCTTCCCGTCTTTCTGAGGGAAGGGCCTTGATCCGGTTCTTGATTAGGGAACTCCAGGGTTGTAAGCTGCGAATCTCAAGTATAATATAGTTTTCTGTTAGCAGAGAATAAGTGCTAGATGTCTAATTAAGCCTGAATTTGGACAAGGAAACCAAAACAAGCAAAACACAAATATAGACTGTCTAGGTTACGTTTGATTTTGGTTTCTGTTCACTAACCTGGTAAAAAACAAACAAGGAATGGAAAAGCAAGAAAGTATTTCTTGAATTCACTCTCTCTTCGTGGTTTGGCTATAGCTCAGCTATAGTGGAGTTGCAGAAAATGGAAGTGGGTTGCTTTACCAGCTAGGTATATATGGACGTGAAATAGACCATTCAACAAAACACAATCACACGCACAAAGACACAAAAAACTACTGTTGGAAAATTTATATATATGTTCCATTCCTTGTAGATTAGTATGTGGGTAATACGTATACGGATTACTTGGTATTGGAGAATGAATTATACTTCTTCATGTATGTATGGAAAAAGAGAGGTGATACTGACAATAATGCAAAAGGGTCTTGGAAAGTCAATACTAATGGCCCTACTGATCAATGAGACTCTACTTATGGTGCAATGCCAAGTTGCATTCAATGCTTTAATGTTTGATTTGAAGATATATGTACATATGGAGTGGAAGCAGGAAATTCAAAACAAGAGGACTTCCCATTTTATTATTTTTCTATTTGGGGTTTTTGGTTTTTAGCCAGAAATTCCATTCTGGAGTAGTTTTGTTTCTGACTTCAACCCCTGTGGTTGAATGTTTTCACCTTCCATCAGAGCTAGCTATCGAGAATTGAGAAAGTGACGCAAGTGCTGAGGACTACTTCCCCATGTGATGTCCTGTTCTTCGTTCATCACCTATTTCACATTTCATAAAAATAGAAGGGGGAGTTTCTATATTATATTCTCCATCACTTTGCAATTTGTTTTTCTCCCCCATTAATTTGGGAGATACAAATATTGGTGGAATCCTCCATGGCCCAAGATGCCATTACCAGCTTCTTTGCTTTGCTATATATGCACTACTCAACCATAGCTCTCTTTCTTTTTTGATAAGCAGAAATTTTAGTAGGGGAAAAAAATCAGCAGTAGAAAAGCCAACCAAAATCAATAGGTCTCCTTTAGAGCTGTGCGCGGTTTTTGGAGTTATGAACCGAACCGAAAAACAATATTAAACCGAACTAAAATAAAAAAGAATCGCTGTTATAGGAACTGAATTGTATCGAACCAAACTTAATCTATTGTTTTGGTTCTGTTCTTGTTCTTCATGAAGAATTATACCTAAACTAAACCGAACCGATTTTACACATATTTTTTTTAATGATTTTTTAGAGATATTATACAGTTTCAACAAAATTATATATATATATATATAACCTAATTTATGAAGTGATTTAAAATTATATTAGCTATCTTAGTTTTAATTTTAAAAAGTTTTAATTATAAAAACTCTATTATAACTATTTTAACATTATCTCATGACTATCTTATAAATAGATAAACGATATGTTAAATTATAATATTTTTGTTAATTAAGAAATAAAAATAATAAAATATTTGTTTAATTAAAAATAATTTAGAATTCAATGTTTGTAATTTTTTTTTCTTTTAACTTATATTTTTGCATGTAATGAAATTCAAAGATTACTGAAAATACTGGGGTTATGGATATTATTATTCTAAAACTAGAGTGGATTTCTAGATATTGTGAGTTATAAATTGACTTAATATTTTTTTACCTTTAATTAATTCAAATTATTCATCTATTAACATATTTATTGGGTAAAAATAAAAGTAACATCATATTGGATGAAGGCTTGAAAGAGTTCTTTTTATGTGAAAAGTGTAGTTATAAGGAATATGAAAGTTTTGTTTTTTTTTTTGGTAAAATGTGAGTGAAACTTTATATTATGCTTTTTATTGTATTGTATTGATTCGCTGTTATTTTATAATTTGAAATGTGAAAATATTAATGGCACTGATTATAGATACTAGGCATTATTATGTATTTATATGTGAGAATTATTAGTTTGATTTTATATTATTTTATTGATATTCTATTTGGATATTAATATTATTATTTTAATATTAATATTATTATCTTGATTGATGTTAGAAGTATACAATTATTTTTAAACATAATAATTTGAATGTAGGAATCAGAATCAGAGCTGGAACCGAATTGGAACTAAATGCACTAAGAACTGAACCGAAACTAAACTAAAATTTGGTTCTAGTTCCAAAAAACCAAAAAAACCAAACTTTAATTTCGGTTCCCACTCCTACTAGGAACCAAACTAAAATCGAAACTGCACACTCCTAATCTCCTCCAATAAGTCAGATTCTTTGTTCTCATCTTTACAATTTAGTCAGTTGCTAAGAAAATTCAAGAAGGTGAATAATTTCTTTTTCTTTTGTGTTAGGTTAATTTGCTACTATATATTTTGAAAATAATGATGAAAATAGAGATTAATTAAAAGGGCTGCCAAATCAACATTTACAGTGGAGATTTAGTCAAAATTAGATACACTTATTTTATTATTATAAAATAATTTTAATTATTTATAAGTCACAAATTAAAATTTAGTGCCAATGCAGTGACGAAGAGAAAAATTATACCTTTTGGTATTTTTAGTAACAATTTATTATTTTTTTTTTTCAGGCAGATTTGAGTGGTAAACACATTAGGCTATTAATTCATTTTGTCTGGAAAATGTTTAGATAATTATGAAAATAACAAAGCTTTGGTTGTCATTAAGGTAATTTCAAATCAACATCATAGATTATATAAATTTTTCAATTTAAATCATGATAGATTTTTCACTATTATTATTATTATTATTATTATTTCATTTCAATTGAAAATTAAATTTAAAATCTCATAATTTTAAACACGATTCAATATGTAAAATTAAAACTCATAAGACTTTTAATAAAATATTTACAATTTTTCTCAATTTATTTTTAATAAAATTACATTTTTTTTATTAAAATAATAATAATTTTTTTTACTTTGAAAAGTAATTTAAATAATAAGATGTCTCAAGCTTAATTTTTAGAGAAGATATTATTAAGGAGGACAGTTACAAATTTTAAAGAGGTTAATTTTCAATATTTAGAGAAGACACTGTAACTTAAGGTATGATGTCCCAATACTACAAGCATAAAACCATACCTCACATTATATTTGCCATTGAAAATGACATTAGTTGTACTGCTGGATGCCAGTCTTAATTATTTATTAATACAACTGTAGTTGGATCAATAGTCCTTTAATTATTTATTCATTTTCTGATTTAGCTAAACACATGTTTTTATGTAAATACCTGTTTTTATGGAAAAAAAAAAGATTAATGAATCTCAGAAGAAGAATTATCTTCTTCACATGACTCTAATTAATTTTTCAATATCAAGTCCTAATCAATAACAAATAATTATTCACTTATTATCAATATTAGGTTAAAATGGATCTCTCTGTGTGTGTGTTTTTTTTAGAGCAAAGGTTAATTAATCTTTGTTAGTTAATATATATATATATATATATATATATGTAGTGGAATAATGTGCATATATTATATAAATACAATTTAATAAATAAGAAAATAATTTTAAATATACCATATAGCCATACGACCGGCTATGTTATATAGTAGTGAGTGTTGGACACTGAAAGAGTCGTATGCGTCTAAGATAAGAGTTGCAGAGATGAGAATATTAAGGTGGATGAGTGGCCATACTAGACTAGATAAAGTCCGTAATGAGAGTATTAGAGAAAAGGTAGGAGTGGTGCCAATTGAAGATAAGTTGAGGGAAGGGAGATTGAGGTGGTTTGGTCATGTGAAGCGTAGATATACGGAGGCTCCAGTTAGACAAGTAGAGCATATTAGGTTAGAGGATAGAAAGAAAAAAATGGGTAGACCTAAACTGATTTGGAGGAGAGTAGTACAACATGACCTAGAAGTATTACATATTTCTAAGAATTTAACTCAAAATCGTTTAAAGTGGAGAAAACGAATCCATATAGTCGACCCCAAATTTTTGGAATAAAGGCTTAGTTGAGTTGAGTTGAGTTGTATTGAATATATAACATCAAGATGACTAGTGATTTATCATTCAACACATTATATTTATATTATCTTTAGGCCTTAATATAACATTATATTAAAATGAAGATTAAAAAAAAAAAAACCTCATATGCTTAATTTGAAAGAAGAAAACTACTTGTAAAATTCTATAATACAAAAAATCTGAATAAGGTAGGAACCTATCAGTATCAATGCCAAAGTAAATCCAAAACTGGCAATAATGCAAGGCGAAAATAACCAAAAAGAGAAGGAATTTTAACAAACATTAGAAGGCAACCAAGGTGTTGGGGATATCTTTGGAATAATTGCAACATTTTGGTGGAAACACAAATGGATGGGAAGAAAATTGGCAAAAGAAAATGTCCACATGCATTTGAGCACACACACAAAAACATTTATAATTAGGTGCAATAGAAGATGCAAAGTTGATTGATTTGGTGAAGATGCATTTGCTGGGCCTTGAAACAGTACATGCAATAATCCATTTGAGATCTCATGGGGATGGGTATAATTAAAGGGGACCACTCTATGCTAAGCTGCTGCACTACCACATGTATGTGTATACGTGTGATGTTTCTCTCGTAACTTCTAAATTTAATGATGGTGAATGATGCCCATATTCAATTTTATAACTAATACCATAAATGCAACTAACCCTTTCACCATCTCTCTCTGTCTCTATATGTATATATATCTGCATAGTACATTTTGTGGAAATTTATGTACCATCTCTATGATTCTCTCTCTCTATATATTCCCTTTATTTCAGCTTCTTTTGTTTTAATTTACTATATTTTATGTTTACCACTTCCTAAGCTCTTTGTGATAATTAGTTTCACTTGAACTCTAACTTAAAATTTCATAATTTAGGCTCTGTTTATTTAGAAATTTTTTTTAAAAAAAATATATTTTTTATATTTTTAGTATTTAAATATTTAAAAAAATTAACTAATGAAAAATATATTTTTTTAAAGAGAAAATTAAATTATTTTTTAAAAAAATATCTCTCTTTAAAAAATCATCTTTCTGATTTTGATAATTTTATTAAAATATAAAATATTAATATTTATATGATATAAAACACATTATAATTAAATAATAAAAAATATTTTTATCAAAAAAATTTTAAAAATTAATTTGTATGAAAAATATTTTTAATATATAAATTATTTTTATAAAATAAATAAAGCCTTAAAGATAATTCTAATTTCATTAAATTAAAACTCATTGAGGCTTTAAAACTAAGCTCTTTTTAGTAGTTTTTTTATTATTTTTTTAAGTGTTTGTTGAGTTGGTAGACATGTAATTAAATGTTTGCTTCGAGGTTAAAATTTTAAATGACATATAGTAGCCCCTTGGCTATCTGAATTTTTTTAAAAAAGAAAATATCCATTTTATGGGTAATTTTCATGGTTATAATTTTAAAAATTTTTGTTAATTAGTCAATTTAATATGTTTTAAATAAATTAATCGTGAAAACTGAAACTAAAGTTAAAGTTTAAGAATTAAAATTAATAAAATTAAATTTTTAGATAAAATAAAAAATGCTCACACAGATGTATAATTTTCTCATTATTTAAAAAAAAAATAATCTATAAACACGCTAAGTTTGGAGGATTTTTTTAAATTATTTATAATATTTTAAAATTTTTAAAAGATATAAATACTATTTGATAGGGTGTACACTTTCGAAAACCGCATTATCTGATTCTCTCCGCCGGGTTCAAAGGTTCAAAAAATCAACAACCCCAACCAAAACCGATGGAGTTTGGAAGGAAGTTCTGAACCGCAGGTTTATTGAGCTCCCCTTAAAAAGGTTTAAGAAGTTTAAAAAATAAAAAAAAAAAACGGAGTTTGAATGTTTTTTTGGTAATTTTGTAGCGTTTTAGAAGAAGAAAAGATAAAAAAAAAAAAAAAAAAAAAAAGAGAGTGGAGAGAAGAAGAGAGAATATATATATCATTATAATTTTTTGGAAAAAAAAAAAGTTGAATTGTGAGAGTGAGTTTGAGTTATGATTTTTTAAAAAAAAAAAATAAAAAAATAAAAAAAAAATATAAAAAAAAAAAAAAAAAAAAATCTACTATTTGATCCTTAACTTCTTATACTGGATCCAGTGGCAATTTGAAGGAATCTCTGCGGGTTGGATTGTTGGGGTCTGAAGCAGACTGATAATCCCATTCCCAGCACCATTGGAATCATGGACTTTGCGCTGCCCCTTGCGAACTATAAGACTATACCTTATATATATATATATATATATATATATATATATATATATATATATATATATATATATATAAAAGACGGTCCAAAAAAGTTTGGCGAGATAAGATTACATTTTTAAAATATACAGCAAATTTTATTCAGTTGCAACAATAAAATTGTCACGACCCAACCTATGGGCCGGACCGGCACTAGGATCTGGGCCAGTCTAAAGTCTCCGAGGCCTATAGTAAGCCTAACTATTCCTCAACTCATGAGTAGGCCTATTAAGGCCCAATATGCATATGAAGTAATTTAAATTACGCTGTTATAACTTTATTTCGGGCCAACTTAGCCCAGTAATTATCAGAAACTAAAATTAGGAGAGTCCATCTCAACCCTGTTACACCATTTACAAACTATTTAAAACTCATAAAAATTTTTCATTTGTTAATATAAAAACTTAAGTTCATGCAATTCTTGACAGGATTAATGCTACTACTAGTACATGCGGAGTTCTAAATTATAAATTTAGATAATAATAATACAGTTAAGTAATCTTTTCATAACCTGTGAGGAAAAGGACAGGTTATTCTGAAAAATGTCTCCTCCTGTGGCCTGGAAAAATATTGAACAGGAGTGAGCGTTCGACTCAGAGAGTAAAATATCAATTTTAACCATAATCTCTATAACTATCTAAAGCTAATGCATCCTGAAGAGTGAAATGCAACATCGGCAACATTTTCACATCATAACAGCAAAAAGATAATTTGGAGCACTCATGCACCTAATAATATCAATCATAATATATATGGGAGCTGATCCCCTATACAACTCTCTTAATTCCAACTGTGCCAGCGAAGAACTCAGCTCGGACTTTCACTTAATAACCAAATTGGGGTCCCAGCGAAGAACTCAAGCCGTGTCTACCCCGAAGGACCGGGTCCCAGTGAAGATCTCAAGCCGTGTCTACCCGTCCTATCCATAGTCCACACCACATCACACGTACGCCAACGCACGCACACTGCTCCAAATTACCACAACAACACACATGGCACTTTCACAGTTATGAATGCAACATAAAACGTGACTAGAGTTTAACTACATAGATACATACATATAAGTGATGCATAGGCATGCCTGAACATATAATAATATCGAAATTACAATTAAAATTAATATTTTACTCACAGTACACCGATGACTATTGTGGCTGTTGGATACAGAAAAATAGCTGATCTCGATCACCTAATAATTACATTATAAATTTATTAGTACTAAGTTAAGATAAAACTCTAAAGAGGCAATAGACAGCCTAATTCATGCCGGAAATCCGGCAGAATTTCCCCTATACTTGGGACCTACCCAACCTGCAAAAAGGCTCAAATAACACTTCTAAATTCTCAATTTCCATAATCACATCTCATCAATATCACATGGCCCCTCCTGGGCCCTCCAAATCAGACAATACTCAAAATCTTAAAAATTACATTTTAGTCCCTATAATTGACATTTTTCAAAAATCCACCCAAACAAGCTCTAAAAATTCTAAAATTTTGCCCCGCGGTCCTTAATAATATTATAAGGCTATTGCAAAATGAATTGAAATTTTCTAATCACCCATGAATATTTTATTCAAGAATTTTACTCGATTCCATAAGTTTTCAATATCTAACATATTCTTAATTCAACCCAATTAAATATTCACATATTTAAACCTCCATCCTCAAGCTTCAACCAATTATATAAAATTTAATTATCTAAATTTCAAATAATCTTATATGCCCATATGCTAAAAATCTAACTAAAATCCATCTATATTTTTCAAAAATATTCTACAATCACTAAAAAATTCAACAAACACCATAGAATATCTCCAAATAATTTTACTTTCATCATATATTTTTCTTAGAATTTTTCTCCAATTTTTCCTGTTTAAGAAATACTATATTTATGCTCCTCAGACAGAGAAATAATAGAAATTGTCTTACCCGAAGTTTATCTGTGTCTCAAAAATTCCAAAAATTTATGAGGAAGCCTCTGGAAGTTGAATTATCTCCATAGCCCACCAGAGCCACCGCCGGAACCACAGGGCACGGTGACCAGCCGCCGGTCGCCGGCGACATTTGCCGGAACTGATCATACCACCATGTTCCTCTCCTCTTCCTCAGTCCATATGTGGTCTCGGATCGTCGATCCAACGGTCGGATCGTCCTAGATCTGACGAAAAAGCTTGAAAAACCTAAAACTTCTCTTCTCCATATCTCACTCATCCGACCTCCATTTGCTGCAAAATTGGTATCAAAAGAAAGCTCTCGGAATAAGCTTTCCAACGCCACCTGAATCACCTCGATCGGACGTCGGATGAAGCTGGAATCTCGCCGGAAAGCCGCTGCCCACTGTGCACGCGTTTTCTCTCTCTCTTCCCTCTCTTGCCGCTGTTTCTGGTGGCTCTTGCCGTCGCCGGAGAAAGAAAGAAGAAGAAGAAGAGAGGGGAGAAGAGGAGAGAAGGGAAAATGGGGGGGGGGGGGGGGGGTCCTCCCCTTTTTTTTTTGAATCCCAATTTTTTTTTTTTTTTTTTTTTTAAATGTTGGCAGTGACAGTGGAAACCCACTGTCACACGCCAACAGTCAAATCATTTTTTTTTTCCCTAGTTGTTACATTATTCCCTCCTTAAGAAAAATTCGTCTTCTAATTTTCGAATAAATAAAGAAATGAAGAAAAGAAGATTATTAGAATAAGTGCAATCATTAGATTGGTAAAATATTTATTCTTCAAACTCTTCGTATATTATATATGATATTCTACCGCTCTCTGATTCTACTATAGTGTCCTATTTGTCATCATCTCCTTCTAGAGGGTTTTTATTTTATAACTATTCATTGACTATTTTTCTGACATTTCAAGTATTCGCTATACCTCACTGTTCTAGACTTGATGTCTCATAACTTCAATCAACTTTGATGCTTACCTCACTTTTATTACGCCCCAACATGTCTCTTGGTGACTTCAGTCATCATTCCTTTGTTTTAATTAACTCTGTTTCCCCAATGACATAACTTATGTTCCTTATTCTATGGTATCCTATGAGTAGCTTTCCTGTAGCACCTAATCTAGGCATCTTATTCGAGATCTTCACTCTTCTTATGACCTCAGTGGTCAATACATATAAATCTTCTCACTTCCATGATACTCCAAATTTTTAATCTCTTTTGTGTCATTACTAAGGTACTTAGACCAACCTCTATCCATCTTATGTAATTAGTCAGGTAGAGTCTCCTCCAAGGGCCAAGTGTATCATTTATCAACATTGGAAAGTAAACTGGATCTCTCCTTCTAGGTAACAAAAGTGTTTATATTCCCTGACAACTCAATCCATGCGACTTTATCAATTCTCACTCCTTCTCTAGAATGGAAATATCTAGACTTCTTCCTATAACTTCTTAATATGTGGCCTACTTCTGACACATTGGCACTCAGATCGAGGCTCTACTACTCCTTTAATCTATCATCTCATAATAACTTGTTTTTAAACATCTCTTAGTGTGTTCCTATCATACCTATTCCTCCTTATCCTCATCATTATAACTAGCTCTATCGAGCTTTCTTCCTAACCTTTGGATCTTATCCACTTTCTTTTCCTATTTCTGCTATTATTGATATCTTTTCAACCTGCTGCACTTATTCCTAAATCTTAATCTTATTTCACCCTTACACCTTTTTATTCAAGAATGTCCATCCCATCATCAACTTTAACTTTCATTTTATTTCTTAGTCTTATCTTGATTACTAGTTTTATTACTTCGAGAATTCTAACCTTACGATTTTCTCCTACCAGCACATTCTTCACCTTTTGTAACACTTCTAATTAACCATAGAAAATTCTTTTTGTATCCCCTTTCCCAACTTAGCTATCAGAACATTATCATTCCCTACCTCTCTTAGTAGGAAATTACACATCCTAGATGGATAGGAGCTCCATAAACTATAAGTTCCATCTGAACTAACACAGCTGTGGGAAATATGTGTCATGCCTTAATTTCAAACAAGATACTTCACATATTTATTCTCCTTAATATAATCACATATACTGCCCATAGCTTTCCAAACTTCAGTCTCAACTTTTCCCATTAGCAACAATTCTATTCACTGTAACTCATTAGCAATTAGCACTCCCCCTAGCTTATAGTTCAAAAGGGTTGTAAGCCCTAGTAACTAGCTCGATTTAACTCATGTTATCACTCTGATCATCCTTTCATACTTAACACTAGGTATGCACTTACTATCATTCTCATATCAGGAAATTGTGTATGGATCGGTGCCTACCAAACTCTTAAATAACTAAGTTTCCTTGACTCAGTTTTTGTTCCTTATATAACCCTCTAGAACCAATAGCACAAACTAAACTTGAAAAGAAAGAAAAATATCCTCTTATACTCAACTACGCCCGATTGTCCATATAATAACCTTTAACCTATGTTTCTTAGTCTTTCTCTTCAAATTTCATCATCTCCTAGCACAATTGTGCTCTACCCATAATGCATCATCTGCATGAACCCTTTACCGTACCATTGTCCTTCTGATATAATATTTTATAATTTATTAACTTTACTTATACTCGACCTTTGATTCATATCTATCATCATTTATATTGTGCCTTTAACTTTTGTTGATTCCTGAAAGATTTCTCTCACTAACAAATTCTTCCAACACTAATTCCACCCTTATCTATGATCATTAATTTGATCATTGAACTTTCTAGTGATTTATAACCACCCAAACTTGTCACTTTTCGTTCTACCCCTACTGTTGTCATGTCGCTATTGCTTCACTACAAAGTGATTCTGTTGATCACACTAAAAATGTTTGCCTGACATTCATAATGAACCTCTAATTACCTTCTCACTATCTCAAAAGTCTAACCTAAAGCCTCTGTGTCATTATCTATCATTCTTTTCCTCTCATCATACCTTTTTGATCCCTTAGATTAACTTTTATTCTACTTACTACTTACTAACTTCTTCTTCTCTGCCTAATTAGATAATCCACAATATCATCGCACACCTTCTAGCTTTTGCTTATTATTATTATATTCCTCGCCTAATCTTCTTGATACTGTTAACTAGTTAAAAGAATCTTGCCCCATTACTATCCACTTCACTTTAGAAATAGAGAATAGATAGAGTATGATCCAATCATGAAACTCCAAGCTCTATAATTTAGCTCCTGACACTTCCTCAACTATATCATGCTATGAGTATCACATTACCAGATTCCACACCTCCATCACTATTCTCACTAATATGGTCTCATTTTGGGTTCTCCATCCTTGTCATTCACCTTGTCAATAATAACACTTAGCCTACCTTATATCTTAACTTTGTTCCTTTTATTATGCGCTCTTTAGGTTGTCCTTTCATTTATTTCCTTTGTCTTACCCAAAATAGAACTTGATTATTCTATTCCTGGTTTCATTCTTCTTCCTAACATGACAGCTGTACTTGCTAACTATATCTTTCAGAGTCTCTACCACGTTATCACATATCTGTGCTATTCAGATTTGGACCTTTGACCACTCTAGCTAATACTTCTACTGGCATTTAGATTATATTGCATTTGGCACCAATTGTCCAAGCCTTCATTCTGCACTCTCTATCCATTGGCCTTCTACAATTTATCTTCACTAATTTATTACTCTTAACACTATTATAATTAGATTATACTATTGTTTTGAACAATATGAAGTTAAAAAAGAACTCAGGAAATTGCAGTCATACTTTTATCGTATGATTTCTATTCTTATCCTTTAGCTTACATAATACCCTTATTACCTCGAGAACTGATTCTATAGCAATTTTATTATTATTATTATTATTATTATTATTATTATTATTATTATTATTATTCATGTTTACTCAATTAGCCAAAACTTAAGATTCCGGGCACCCAAACCCGTCATCCAATTCAAAGGATTTACATCCATCGTGATCTGATTATATATGATTCCTATAATGGAACTTGTATCCTCTGTAAGATACCCGAGCCAACTACTCTCTACCACGCTCTACAGTCCCATCTGGGGTATTATTTTGTTGGTCACCATTATTAGTAATAACTTTCGATTCCTTCTGAAAAGATAGGACTATACCCTAACTTGCTGCAACAAAGGTACCATATTTACCACCTTGCCCAAAACCATGTCAAATCAATGTCTCTTTTATTATATCATAGCTCTGTAAATCATCAATTCATAATTTCGACCTTCTCTAGATAGTAGGGTTGTACTTTACACCTTGCTAATACACACAAGGTATTCTATTCTCACTAAGTTCTAAGCAAAACGTCTATCGTTCTGCAAAAACCATCCAAAATTCCATACCGAAGACTAGATGGTCTCACTCTATAGGTGTCACCTTTACTTTGCAACTAATCCGAAACCTCTGGTCTGATAGCAACTCTTGATGTAACTCTAGCTCATGCTAGGGTAATTGAGTCACTGACTTTAGTTATCACCCAACTGTGACCTTTCAATATTCTAACTCTAGACTCTTAACCAGGAGTTCCCAACTCCTCTGCAAATATAGAACTCTGTTCTGGCATAACTGTACCAAAACAGAAGCCATCCGCAAACACCCTCATTATGGAGCACCACGGGGATGTACGTAGCTCTACACAATAATCTCATGTCGGTACTGTAATCTGCAGCTTACAAAGCAGACATCGAGAACATTGTATAGTTACTACGATACGTCCTGACAAACTAGGTCTCCTAATTTCTTATCTCTCCTGAATCTTCTATTATCACGAACTTATTCTGACTGGGTCATCTACTGATGACTGCCAGCAGTGGTATCCTTATCCTTATCTAGGGCAACTGTACTTTTAAGACTCACTTTTATGTACTCGTGCCTTACACGAAATGGACACACCATTTAAACCCATACTGACAAAAATATAACATTTCTTGGAGTACGTATCCTCATGATAGACCTCACATGTCTACTAACTCTATTTCACATTTCTATGCACTCCACGAAAATCAAGACACTAATTGAGACACTTTTATATTTCCCGAGGTATAACGCAGAATCTAGAAACAAAGAATTACAGAAAAAGACGAAACAGAATCCTATACTCCGCATGTAACATCCTAACAAGACTCCTTTTACACTCCCAAGTATATTCTTTCCCATGAATCTAGAGCCTAAGCTCTGATACCACATTTGTCACGACCCAACCTATGGGCCGGACCGGCACTAAGACCTGGGCCAACCTAAAGCCCCCGAGGCCCGTAGTAAGCCTAACTATTCCTCAACCCATGAGTAGGCCCATAATTAAGGGCCAATATGCATATGAAATAATTTAAATTAAGCTGTTATAACTTTATTTCCGGCCAACTTAGCCCAGTAATTATCAGAAACTAAAATTAGGGGAGCCCAGCTCAACCCTGTTACACCATTTACAAACTATTTAAAACTCATAAAAAATTTTCATTTGTTAATACAAAAACTTAAGTTCATGCAATTCCTGACAGGATTAATGCTACTACTAGTACATGCGGAATTCTAAATTACAAATTTAGATAATAATAATATAGTTAAGTAATCTTTTCATAACCTGTGAGGAAAGGGACAGGTTATTCTGAAAAATGTCTCCTCCTGTGGCCTGGAAAAATATTGAACAGGAGTGAGCGTTTGACTCAGAGAGTAAAATATCAATTTTAACCATAATCTCTATAACTATCTAAAGCTAATGCACCCTGAAGAGTGAAATGCAACATCTGCAACATTTTCACATCATAACAGCAAAAAGGTAATTTGGAGCACTCACGCACCCAATCATATCAATCATAATATATATGGGAGCTGATCCCCTATACAGCTCTCTTAATTCCAACTGTGCCAGCGAAGAACTCAAGTCGGACTTCCACTTAATAACCAAATCGGGGTCCCAGCGAAGAACTCAAGCCATGTCTACCTCGAAGGACCGGGTCCCAGCGAAGATCTCAAGCCGTGTCTACCCGTCCTATCCATAGTCCACACCACATCACACGCACACCAACGCACGCACACTACTCCAAATTATCACAACAACATACATGGCACTTTCATAGTTATAAATGCAACATAAAAAGTGCCTAGAGTTTAACTATATAGATACATACATATAAGTGATGCATAGGCATGCCTGAACATATAATAATATCGAAATTACAATTAAAATTAATATTTTACTCACAATACACCGATGACTATTGTGGCTGCTGGATGCAGAAAAATAGCTGACCTTGATCACCTAATAATTAAATTATAAATTTATTAGTACTAAGTTAAGATAAAACTCTAAAGAGGCAATAGACAGCCTAATTCATACCGAAAATTCGGCAAAATTTTCTCTATACCGGGGACCTACCCAACCTGCAAAAAGGCTCAAATAACACTTCTAAATTCTCAATTTCCACAATCACATCTCATCAATATCGCATGGCCCCTCCTGGGCCCTCCAAATCAGACAATACTCAAAATCTTAAAAATTACATTTTAGTCCCTATAATTGACATTTTTCAAAAATCCACTCAAACAAGCTCTAAAAATTCTAAAATTTTGCCCCGCGGTCCTTAATAATATTATAAGGCTATTGCAAAATGAATTAAAATTTTCTAATTACCCATAAATATTTTATTCAAGAATTTTACTCGATTCTATAAGTTTCCAACATCTAACATATTCTTAATTCAACCCAATTAAATATTCACATATTTAAACCTCCATCCTCAAGCTTCAGCCAATTATATAAAATTTAATTATCTAAATTTCAAATAATCTTATATGCCCATATGCTAAAAATCTAACTAAAATCCATCTATATTTTTCAAAAATATTCTACAATCATTCAAAAATTCAACAAACACCATAGAATATCTCCAAATAATTTTACTTTCATCATATATTTTTTTTAGAATTTTTCTCCAATTTTTCCTGTTTAAGAAATACTGTATTTATGCTCCCCAGACAGAGAAATAATAACAATTGTCTTACCCGAAGTTTATCTGTCTCAAAAATTCCAAAAATTTATGAGGAAGCCTCTGGAAGTTGAATTATCTCCATAGCCCACCAGAGCCACCGCCGAAACCACCGCGCACGGTGGTCGGTCACCGGTCGCCAGCGACATTTGCCGGAACTGATCATACCACCATGTTCCTCTCTTCTTCCTCAATCCATATGTGGTATCGGATCGTCGATCCAACGATCGGATCGTCCTAGATCTGACGAAAAAGCTTGAAAAACCCGAAACTTCTCTCCTCCATATCTCACTCATCCGACCTCCATTTGCTGCAAAATTAGTATCAAAAGAAAGCTCTCGGAACAAGCTCTCGGAACAAGCTTTCCAACGCCACCTGAATCGCCTCGATCGGACGTCGGATGAAGCCAGAATCGCGCCGAAAAACCGCTGCCCACTGTGCGCGCATTTTCTCTCTCTCCTCCCTCTCTTGCCGCCGTTTCTGGTGGCTCTTACCGTCGCCGGAGAGTCGCCTGCTGGGTGGGAAGCCGCCGACTGGTAGCCGGCCGATCACCTGAGAAAGAAAGAAGAAGAAGAGAGGGGAGAAGAGGAGAGAAGGGAAAATGAAGGGGGTTCCTCCTCCCGTTTTTTTTTTGAATCCTTTTTTTTTTTTAAAATGTTGGCAATAATAGTGGAAACCCACTATCACACGCCAACAGTCAAATCATTTTTTTTTTTCCTAGTTGTTACAAAAATGACTCAAAAAATGAAGTCTGTGTTAACAATTTTCCCTCCAAGAAAGCATAACACCCATTTGATGAAATACCATCTATTGGTTTTTGCCATTATCTAAATTTCAAATAAACATAAAGAGAGATTTTAGTTAAAACTCAATAGTTTCTTGGGTATTAAAGTGTCATTGCAAAATACAATTATGTCAACAGTTGTTGTCTTAAACTCAATGTGCAAGAGACAGAGCATTAAATCCAGGATGAATGAGTTTAAGAACCAAGGCATCAGTTAATTCAATTCCTCATACCATGCTAGATTAAAAGTGGTATTTACGGTTACAATCATAAAAGCTAAACCTGATCATGATACATCCTTTACAATCAGAAAACTGAAACTGTACTTCGCTTCCTGCAAAACACAGATCAAATCTAGAAATTGTAGGGACAGCACAAAAATTATAGCATAGAAAATATGATGAACAGCCCTTTGCAAAATATCTAAGAATAATCAAATCACAATTATCCACCAATCCTCATGAAATATGGAGAATAATGCCGGTATTAACATAGATCAATTGAAAATATCAAGGATAGAGGGATTAAAAGAGGGTTTAGCAAAGCTGACTTGCTAATCTGCAAAAAAAGCTTGGGGGAGAATGGTTAATC